>NW_027472649.1:0-610205 GCF_030347505.1 Rhynchophorus ferrugineus | reverse complement strand
GGTCTTATCTATTGGCGATTTCGTTCCAATTCACATTCCAAGTAATATTCGGCATGCTAATTACATTGCCGGTTGCCAAATTGCATTATCTCTTATAGTTTCCGAGATATGGACTATCGATAATTTACACCTTAGGCTCTGCTTCTAACTTGGGCCCAAATTGTAAAATGGTCTTATCTATTGGCGATTTCGTTGCAATTCACATTACAAGTAATATTCGGCATGCTAATTACATTGCCGGTTGCCAAATTGCATTATCTCTTATAGTTTCCGAGATATGGGACTATCGATAATTTACACCTTAGGCTCTGCTTCTAACCTGGGCCAAAATTGTAAAATGGTCTTATCTATTGGCGATTTCGTTCCAATTCACATTCCAAGTAATATTCGGCATGCTAATTACATTGCCGGTTGCCAATTGCATTATCTCTTATAGTTTCCGAGATATGGACTATCGATAATTTACACCTTAGGCTCTGCTTCTAACTTGGGCCCAAATTGTAAAATGGTCTTATCTATTGGCGATTTCGTCCCAATTCACATTCCAAGTGATATTCGGCATGCTAATTACATTGCCGGTTGCGAAATTGCATTATCTCTTATAGTTTCCGAGATATGGACTATCCATAATTTACACCTTAGGCTCTGCTTCTAACTTGGGCCCAAATTGTAAAATGGTCTTATCTATTGGCGATTTCGTTCCAATTCACACTCCAAGTAATATTCGGCATGCTAATTACATTGCCGGTTGCCAAATTGCATTATCTCTTATAGTTTCCGAGATATGGACTATCAATAATTTACACCTTAGGCTCTGCTTCTAACTTGGGCCCAAATTGTAAAATGGTCTTATCTATTGGCGATTTCGTTCCAATTCACATTCCAAGTAATATTCGGCATGCTAATTACATTGCCGGTTGCCAAATTGCATTATCTCTTATAGTTTCAGAGATATGGACTATCGATAATTTACACCTTAGGCTCTGCTTCTAACTTGGGCCCAAATTGTAAAATGGTCTTATCTATTGGCAATTTCGTTCCAATTCACATTCCAAGTAATATTCGGCATGCTAATTACATTGCCGGTTGCCAAAATGCATTATCTCTTATAGTTTCCGAGATATGGACTATCGATAATTTACACCTTAGGCTCTGCTTCTAACTTGGGCCCAAATTGTAAAATGGTCTTATCTATTGGCGATTTCGTTCCAATTCACATTCCAAGTAATATTCGGCATGCTAATTACATTGCCGGTTCCAAATTGCATTATCTCTTATAGTTTCCGAGATATGGACTATCGATAATTTACACCTTAGGCTCTGCTTCTAACTTGGGCCCAAATTGTAAAATGGTCTTATCTATTGGCGATTTCGTTCCAATTCACATTCCAAGTAATATTCGGCATGCTAATTACATTGCCTTTTGCCAAATTGCATTATCTCTTATAGTTTCCGAGATATGGACTATCGATAATTTACACCATAGGCTCTGCTTCTAACTTGGGCCCAAATTGTAAAATGGTCTTATCTATTGGCGATTTCGTTCCAATTCACATTCCAAGTAATATTCGGCATGCTAATTACATTGCCGATTGCGAAATTGCATTATCTCTTATAGTTTCAGAGATATGGACTATCGATAATTTACACCTTAGGCTCTGCTTCTAACTTGGGCCCAAATTGTAAAATGGTCTTATCTATTGGCGATTTCGTTCCAATTCACATTCAAGTAATATTCGGCATGCTAATTACATTGCCGGTTGCCAAATTGCATTATCTCTTATAGTTTCCGAGATATGGACTATCGATAATTTACACCTTAGGCTCTGCTTCTAACTTGGGCCCAAATTGTAAAATGGCCTTATCTATTGGCGATTTCGTCCCAATTCACATTCCAAGTAATATTCGGCATGCTAATTACATTGCCGGTTGCGAAATTGCATTATCTCTTATAGTTTCAGAGATTATGGACTATCGATAATTTACACCTTAGGCTCTGCTTCTAACTTGGGCCCAAATTGTAAATGGTCTTATCTACTGGCAATTTCGCTCCAATTCACATTCCAAGTAATATTCGGCATGCTAATTACATTGCCGGTTGCCAAATTGCATTATCTCTTATAGTTTCCGAGATATGGACTATCGATAATTTACACCTTAGGCTCTGCTTCTAACTTGGGCCCAAATTGTAAAACGGTCTTATCTATTGGCGATTTCGTTCCAATTCACATTCCAAGTAATATTCGGCATGCTAATTACATTGCCGGTTGCCAAATTGCATTATCTCTTATAGTTTCCGAGATATGGACTATCGATAATTTACACCTTAGGCTCTGCTTCTAACTTGGGCCCAAATTGTAAAATGGTCTTATCTATTGGCGATTTCGTTCCAATTCACATTCCAAGTAATATTCGGCATGCTTATTACATTGCCGGTTGCCAAATTGCATTATCTCTTATAGTTTCCGAGATATGGACTATCGATAATTTACACCATAGGCTCTGCTTCTAACTTGGGCACAAATTGTAAAATGGTCTTATCTATTGGCGATTTCGTTCCAATTCACATTCCAAGTAATATTCGGCATGCTAATTACATTGCCGGTTGCCAAATTGCATTATCTCTTATAGTTTCCGAGATATGGACTATCGATAATTTACACCTTAGGCTCTGCTTCTAACTTGGGCCCAAATTGTAAAATGGTCTTATCTATTGGCGATTCGTTGCAATTCACATTACAAGTAATATTCGGCATGCTAATTACATTGCCGGTTGCCAAATTGCATTATCTCTTATAGTTTCCGAGATATGGACTATCGATAATTTACACCTTAGGCTCTGCTTCTAACCTGGGCCAAAATTGTAAAATGGTCTTATCTATTGGCGATTTCGTTCCAATTCACATTCCAAGTAATATTCGGCATGCTAATTACATTGCCGGTTGCCAAATTGCATTATCTCTTATAGTTTCCGAGATATGGACTATCGATAATTTACACCTTAGGCTCTGCTTCTAACTTGGGCCCAAATTGTAAAATGGTCTTATCTATTGGCGATTTCGTCCCAATTCACATTCCAAGTGATATTCGGCATGCTAATTACATTGCCGGTTGCGAAATTGCATTATCTCTTATAGTTTCCGAGATATGGACTATCCATAATTTACACCTTAGGCTCTGCTTCTAACTTGGGCCCAAATTGTAAAATGGTCTTATCTATTGGCGATTTCGTTCCAATTCACACTCCAAGTAATATTCGGCATGCTAATTACATTGCCGGTTGCCAAATTGCATTATCTCTTATAGTTTCCGAGATATGGACTATCAATAATTTACACCTTAGGCTCTGCTTCTAACTTGGGGCCCAAATTGTAAAATGGTCTTATCTATTGGCGATTTCGTTCCAATTCACATTCCAAGTAATATTCGGCATGCTAATTACATTGCCGGTTGCCAAATTGCATTATCTCTTATAGTTTCCGAGATATGGACTATCGATAATTTACACCTTTGGCTCTGCTTCTAACTTGGGCCCAAATTGTAAAATGGTCTTATCTATTGGCGATTTCGTTCCAATTCACATTACAAGTAATATTCGGCATGCTAATTACATTGCCGTTTGCCAAATTGCATTATCTCTTATAGTTTCCGAGATATGGACTATCGATAATTTACACCTTAGGCTCTGCTTCTAACTTGGGCCCAAATTGTAAAATGGTCTTATCTATTGGCGATTTCGTTCCAATTCACATTCCAAGTAATATTCGGCATGCTAATTACATTGCCGGTTGCCAAATTGCATTATCTCTTATAGTTTCCGAGATATGGACTATCGATAATTTACACCTTAGGCTCTGCTTCTAACTTGGGCCCAAATTGTAAAATGGTCTTATCTATTGGCGATTTCGTTCCAATTCACACTCCAAGTAATATTCGGCATGCTAATTACATTGCCGGTTGCGAAATTGCATTATCTCTTATAGTTTTCCGAGATATGGACTATCAATAATTAACACCTTAGGCTCTGCTTCTAACTTGGGCCCAAATTGTAAAATGGTCTTATCTATTGGCGATTTCGTTCCAATTCACATTCCAAGTAATATTCGGCATGCTAATTACATTGCCGGTTGCCAAATTGCATTATCTCTTATAGTTTCCGAGATATGGACTATCGATAATTTACACCTTAGGCTCAGCTTCTAACTTGGGCCCAAATTGTAAAATGGCCTTATCTATTGGCGATTTCGTCCCAATTCACATTCCAAGTAATATTCGGCATGCTAATTACATTGCCGGTTGCGAAATTGCATTATCTCTTATAGTTTCAGAGATATGGACTATCGATAATTTACACCTTAGGCTCTGCTTCTAACTTGGGCCCAAATTGTAAAATGGTCTTATCTATTGGCAATTTCGTTCCAATTCACATTCCAAGTAATATTCGGCATGCTAATTACATTGCCGGTTGCCAAAATGCATTATCTCTTATAGTTTCCGAGATATGGACTATCGATAATTTACACCTTAGGCTCTGCTTCTAACTTGGGCCCAAATTGTAAAATGGTCTTATCTATTGGCGATTTCGTTCCAATTCACATTCCAAGTAATATTCGGCATGCTAATTACATTGCCGGTTCCCAAATTGCATTATCTCTTATAGTTTCCGAGATATGGACTATCGATAATTTTACACCTTAGGCTCTGCTTCTAACTTGGGCCCAAATTGTAAAATGGTCTTATCTATTGGCGATTTCGTTCCAATTCACATTCCAAGTAATATTCGGCATGCTAATTACATTGCCTTTTGCCAAATTGCATTATCTCTTATAGTTTCCGAGATATGGACTATCGATAATTTACACCATAGGCTCTGCTTCTAACTTGGGCCCAAATTGTAAAATGGTCTTATCTATTGGCGATTTCGTTCCAATTCACATTCCAAGTAATATTCGGCATGCTAATTACATTGCCGATTGCGAAATTGCATTATCTCTTATAGTTTCAGAGATATGGACTATCGATAATTTACACCTTAGGCTCTGCTTCTAACTTGGGCCCAAATTGTAAAATGGTCTTATCTATTGGCAATTTCGTTCCAGTTCACATTCCAAGTAATATTCGGCATGCTAAGTACATTGCCGGTTGCCAAATTGCATTATCTCTTATAGTTTCCGAGATATGGACTATCGATAATTTACACCTTAGGTTCTGCTTCTAACTTGGGCCCAAATTGTAAAATGGTCTTATCTATTGGCGATTTCGTTCCAATTCACATTCCAAGTAATATTCGGCATGCTAATTACATTGCCGGTTGCCAAATTGCATTATCTCTTATAGTTTCCGAGATATGGACTATCGATAATTTACACCTTAGGCTCCGCTTCTAACTTGGGCCCAAATTGTAAAATGGTCTTATCTATTGGCGATTTCGTCCCAATTCACATTCCAAGTGATATTCGGCATGCTAATTACATTGCCGGTTGCGAAATTGCATTATCTCTTATAGTTTCCGAGATATGGACTATCCATAATTTACACCTTAGGCTCTGCTTCTAACTTGGGTCCAAATTGTAAAATGGTCTTATCTATTGGCGATTTCGTTCCAATTCACATTCCAAGTAATATTCGGCATGCTAATTACATTGCCGGTTGCCAAATTGCATTATCTCTTATAGTTTCCGAGATATGGACTATCAATAATTTACACCTTAGGCTCTGCTTCTAACTTGGGCCCAAATTGTAAAATGGTCTTATCTATTGGCGATTTCGTTCCAATTCACATTCCAAGTAATATTCGGCATGCTAATTACATTGCCGGTTGCCAAATTGCATTATCTCTTATAGTTTCCGAGATATGGACTATCGATAATTTACACCTTTGGCTCTGCTTCTAACTTGGGCCCAAATTGTAAAATGGTCTTATCTATGGCGATTTCGTTCCAATTCACATTCCAAGTAATATTCGGCATGCTAATTACATTGCCGGTTGCCAAATTGCATTATCTCTTATAGTTTCCGAGATATGGACTATCGATAATTTACACCTTAGGCTCTGCTTCTAACTTGGGCCCAAATTGTAAAATGGTCTTATCTATTGGCGATTTCGTTCCAATTCACATTCCAAGTAATATTCGGCATGCTAATTACATTGCCGGTTGCCAAATTGCATTATCTCTTATAGTTTCCGAGATATGGACTATCGATAATTTACACCTTAGGCTCTGCTTCTAACTTGGGCCCAAATTGTAAAATGGTCTTATCTATTGGCGATTTCGTTGCAATTCACATTCCAAGTAATATTCGGCATGCTAATTACATTGCCTGTTGCCAAATTGCATTATCTCTTATAGTTTCCGAGATATGGACTATCGATTATTTACACCTTAGGCTCTGCTTCTAACTTGGGCCCAAATTGTAAAATGGTCTTATCTATTGGCGATTTCGTTCCAATTCACATTCCAAGTAATATTCGGCATGCTAATTACATTGCCGGTTGCCAAATTGCATTATCTCTTATAGTTTCCGAGATATGGACTATCGATAATTTACACCTTAGGCTCTGCTTCTAACTTGGGCCCAAATTGTAAAATGGTCTTATCTATTGGCGATTTCGTCCCAATTCACATTCCAAGTGATATTCGGCATGCTAATTACATTGCCGGTTGCGAAATTGCATTATCTCTTATAGTTTCCGAGATATGGACTATCAATAATTTACACCTTAGGCTCTGCTTCTAACTTGGGCCCAAATTGTAAAATGGTCTTATCTATTGGCGATTTCGTTCCAATTCACATTCCAAGTAATATTCGGCATGCTAATTACATTGCCGGTTGCCAAATTGCATTATCTCTTATAGTTTCCGAGATATGGACTATCAATAATTTACACCTTAGGCTCTGCTTCTAACTTGGGCCCAAATTGTAAAATGGTCTTATCTATTGGCGATTTCGTTCCAATTCACATTCCAAGTAATATTCGGCATGCTAATTACATTTCCGGTTGCCAAATTGCATTATCTCTTATAGTTTCCGAGATATGGACTATCGATAATTTACACCTTTGGTTCTGCTTCTAACTTGGGCCCAAATTGTAAAATGGTCTTATCTATTGGCGATTTCGTACCAATTCACATTCCAAGTAATATTCGGCATGCTAATTACATTGCCGGTTGCCAAATTGCATTATCTCTTATAGTTTCCGAGATATGGACTATCGATAATTTACACCTTAGGCTCTGCTTCTAACTTGGGCCCAAATTGTAAAATGGTCTTATCTATTGGCGATTTCGTTCCAATTCACATTCCTAGTAATATTCGGCATGCTAATTACATTGCCGGTTGCCAAATTGCATTATCTCTTATAGTTTCCGAGATATGGACTATCGATAATTTACACCTTAGGCTCTGCTTCTAACTTGGGCCCAAATTGTTAAATGGTCTTATCTATTGGCGATTTCGTTCCAATTCACACTCCAAGTAATATTCGGCATGCTAATTACATTGCCGGTTGCGAAATTGCATTATCTCTTATAGTTTCCGAGATATGGACTATCAATAATTAACACCTTAGGCTCTGCTTCTAACTTGGGCCCAAATTGTAAAATGGTCTTATCTATTGGCGATTTCGTTCCAATTCACATTCCAAGTAATATTCGGCATGCTAATTACATTGCGGGTTGCCAAATTGCATTATCTCTTATAGTTTCCGAGATATGGACTATCGATAATTTACACCTTAGGCTCTGCTTCTAACTTGGGCCCAAATTGTAAAATGGCCTTATCTATTGGCGATTTCGTCCCAATTCACATTCCAAGTAATATTCGGCATGCTAATTACATTGCCGGTTGCGAAATTGCATTATCTCTTATAGTTTCAGAGATATGGACTATCGATAATTTACACCTTAGGCTCTGCTTCTAACTTGGGCCCAAATTGTAAAATGGTCTTATCTATTGGCAATTTCGTTCCAATTCACATTCCAAGTAATATTCGGCATGCTAATTACATTGCCGGTTGCCAAATTGCATTATCTCTTATAGTTTCCGAGATATGGACTATCGATAATTTACACCTTAGGCTCTGCTTCTAACTTGGGCCCAAATTGTAAAACGGTCTTATCTATTGGCGATTTCGTTCCAATTCACATTCCAAGTAATATTCGGCATGCTAATTACATTGCCGGTTGCCAAATTGCATTATCTCTTATAGTTTCCGAGATATGGACTATCGATAATTTACACCTTAGGCTCTGCTTCTAACTTGGGCCCAAATTGTAAAATGGTCTTATCTATTGGCGATTTCGTTCCAATTCACATTCCAAGTAATATTCGGCATGCTTATTACATTGCCGGTTGCCAAATTGCATTATCTCTTATAGTTTCCGAGATATGGACTATCGATAATTTACACCATAGGCTCTGCTTCTAACTTGGGCACAAATTGTAAAATGGTCTTATCTATTGGCGATTTCGTTCCAATTCACATTCCAAGTAATATTCGGCATGCTAATTACATTGCCGGTTGCCAAATTGCATTATCTCTTATAGTTTCCGAGATATGGACTATCGATAATTTACACCTTAGGCTCTGCTTCTAACTTGGGCCCAAATTGTAAAATGGTCTTATCTATTGGCGATTTCGTTGCAATTCACATTCCAAGTAATATTCGGCATGCTAATTACATTGCCGGTTGCCAAATTGCATTATCTCTTATAGTTTCCGAGATATGGACTATCGATAATTTACACCTTAGGCTCTGCTTCTAACTTGGGCCAAAATTGTAAAATGGTCTTATCTATTGGCGATTTCGTTCCAATTCACATTCCAAGTAATATTCGGCATGCTAATTACATTGCCGGTTGCCAAATTGCATTATCTCTTATAGTTTCCGAGATATGGACTATCGATAATTTACACCTTAGGCTCTGCTTCTAACTTGGGCCCAAATTGTAAAATGGTCTTATCTATTGGCGATTTCGTTGCAATTCACATTCCAAGTAATATTCGGCATGCTAATTACATTGCCTGTTGCCAAATTGCATTATCTCTTATAGTTTCCGAGATATGGACTATCGATAATTTACACCTTAGGCTCTGCTTCTAACTTGGGCCCAAATTGTAAAATGGTCTTATCTATTGGCGATTTCGTTCCAATTCACATTCCAAGTAATATTCGGCATGCTAATTACATTGCCGGTTGCCAAATTGCATTATCTCTTATAGTTTCCGAGATATGGACTATCGATAATTTACACCTTAGGCTCTGCTTCTAACTTGGGCCCAAATTGTAAAATGGTCTTATCTATTGGCGATTTCGTCCCAATTCACATTCCAAGTGATATTCGGCATGCTAATTACATTGCCGGTTGCGATATTGCATTATCTCTTATAGTTTCCGAGATATGGACTATCAATAATTAACACCTTAGGCTCTGCTTCTAACTTGGGCCCAAATTGTAAAATGGTCTTATCTATTGGCGATTTCGTTCCAATTCACATTCCAAGTAATATTCGGCATGCTAATTACATTGCCGGTTGCCAAATTGCATTATCTCTTATAGTTTCCGAGATATGGACTATCGATAATTTACACCATAGGCTCTGCTTCTAACTTGGGCCCAAATTGTAAAATGGCCTTATCTATTGGCGATTTCGTCCCAATTCACATTCCAAGTAATATTCGGCATGCTAATTACATTGCCGGTTGCGAAATTGCATTATCTCTTATAGTTTCAGAGATATGGACTATCGATAATTTACACCTTAGGCTCTGCTTCTAACTTGGGCCCAAATTGTAAAATGGTCTTATCTATTGGCAATTTCGTTCCAATTCACATTCCAAGTAATATTCGGCATGCTAATTACATTGCCGGTTGCCAAATTGCATTATCTCTTATAGTTTCCGAGATATGGACTATCGATAATTTACACCTTAGGCTCTGCTTCTAACTTGGGCCCAAATTGTAAAACGGTCTTATCTATTGGCGATTTCGTTCCAATTCACATTCCAAGTAATATTCGGCATGCTAATTACATTGCCGGTTGCCAAATTGCATTATCTCTTATAGTTTCCGAGATATGGACTATCGATAATTTACACCTTAGGCTCTGCTTCTAACTTGGGCCCAAATTGTAAAATGGTCTTATCTATTGGCGATTTCGTTCCAATTCACATTCCAAGTAATATTCGGCATGCTTATTACATTGCCGGTTGCCAAATTGCATTATCTCTTATAGTTTCCGAGATATGGACTATCGATAATTTACACCATAGGCTCTGCTTCTAACTTGGGCACAAATTGTAAAATGGTCTTATCTATTGGCGATTTCGTTCCAATTCACATTCCAAGTAATATTCGGCATGCTAATTACATTGCCGGTTGCCAAATTGCATTATCTCTTATAGTTTCCGAGATATGGACTATCGATAATTTACACCTTAGGCTCTGCTTCTAACTTGGGCCCAAATTGTAAAATGGTCTTATCTATTGGCGATTTCGTTGCAATTCACATTACAAGTAATATTCGGCATGCTAATTACATTGCCGGTTGCCAAATTGCATTATCTCTTATAGTTTCCGAGATATGGACTATCGATAATTTACACCTTAGGCTCTGCTTCTAACCTGGGCCAAAATTGTAAAATGGTCTTATCTATTGGCGATTTCGTTCCAATTCACATTCCAAGTAATATTCGGCATGCTAATTACATTGCCGGTTGCCAAATTGCATTATCTCTTATAGTTTCCGAGATATGGACTATCGATAATTTACACCTTAGGCTCTGCTTCTAACTTGGGCCCAAATTGTAAAATGGTCTTATCTACTGGCGATTTCGTCCCAATTCACATTCCAAGTGATATTCGGCATGCTAATTACATTGCCGGTTGCGAAATTGCATTATCTCTTATAGTTTCCGAGATATGGACTATCCATAATTTACACCTTAGGCTCTGCTTCTAACTTGGGCCCAAATTGTAAAATGGTCTTATCTATTGGCGATTTCGTTCCAATTCACATTCCAAGTAATATTCGGCATGCTAATTACATTGCCGGTTGCCAAATTGCATTATCTCTTATAGTTTCCGAGATATGGACTATCAATAATTTACACCTTAGGCTCTGCTTCTAACTTGGGCCCAAATTGTAAAATGGTCTTATCTATTGGCGATTTCGTTCCAATTCACATTCCAAGTAATATTCGGCATGCTAATTACATTGCCGGTTGCCAAATTGCATTATCTCTTATAGTTTCCGAGATATGGACTATCGATAATTTACACCTTAGGCTCTGCTTCTAACTTGGGCCCAAATTGTAAAATGGTCTTATCTATTGGCGATTTCGTTGCAATTCACATTCCAAGTAATATTCGGCATGCTAATTACATTGCCGGTTGCCAAATTGCATTATCTCTTATAGTTTCCGAGATATGGACTATCGATAATTTACACCTTAGGCTCTGCTTCTAACTTGGGCCAAAATTGTAAAATGGTCTTATCTATTGGCGATTTCGTTCCAATTCACATTCCAAGTAATATTCGGCATGCTAATTACATTGCCGGTTGCCAAATTGCATTATCTCTTATAGTTTCCGAGATATGGACTATCGATAATTTACACCTTTGGCTCTGCTTCTAACTTGGGCCCAAATTGTAAAATGGTCTTATCTATTGGCGATTTCGTTCCAATTCACATTCCAAGTAATATTCGGCATGCTAATTACATTGCCGGTTGCCAAATTGCATTATCTCTTATAGTTTCCGAGATATGGACTATCGATAATTTACACCTTAGGCTCTTCTTCTAACTTGGGCCCAAATTGTAAAATGGTCTTATCTATTGGCGATTTCGTTCCAATTCACATTCCAAGTAATATTCGGCATGCTAATTACATTGCCGGTTGCCAAATTGCATTATCTCTTATAGTTTCCGAGATATGGACTATCGATAATTTACACCTTAGGCTCTGCTTCTAACTTGGGCCCAAATTGTAAAATGGTCTTATCTATTGGCGATTTCGTTGCAATTCACATTCCAAGTAATATTCGGCATGCTAATTACATTGCCTGTTGCCAAATTGCATTATCTCTTATAGTTTCCGAGATATGGACTATCGATAATTTACACCTTAGGCTCTGCTTCTAACTTGGGCCCAAATTGTAAAATGGTCTTATCTATTGGCGATTTCGTTCCAATTCACATTCCAAGTAATATTCGGCATGCTAATTACATTGCCGGTTGCCAAATTGCATTATCTCTTATAGTTTCCGAGATATGGACTATCGATAATTTACACCTTAGGCTCTGCTTCTAACTTGGGCCCAAATTGTAAAATGGTCTTATCTATTGGCGATTTCGTCCCAATTCACATTCCAAGTGATATTCGGCATGCTAATTACATTGCCGGTTGCGAAATTGCATTATCTCTTATAGTTTCCGAGATATGGACTATCAATAATTTACACCTTAGGCTCTGCTTCTAACTTGGGCCCAAATTGTAAAATGGTCTTATCTATTGGCGATTTCGTTCCAATTCACATTCCAAGTAATATTCGGCATGCTAATTACATTGCCGGTTGCCAAATTGCATTATCTCTTATAGTTTCCGAGATATGGACTATCAATAATTTACACCTTAGGCTCTGCTTCTAACTTGGGCCCAAATTGTAAAATGGTCTTATCTATTGGCGATTTCGTTCCAATTCACATTCCAAGTAATATTCGGCATGCTAATTACATTTCCGGTTGCCAAATTGCATTATCTCTTATAGTTTCCGAGATATGGACTATCGATAATTTACACCTTTGGTTCTGCT
Organism: Rhynchophorus ferrugineus; assembly: GCF_030347505.1. Taxonomy (NCBI): domain Eukaryota; kingdom Metazoa; phylum Arthropoda; class Insecta; order Coleoptera; family Curculionidae; genus Rhynchophorus; species Rhynchophorus ferrugineus. The sequence continues at coordinate 597,388 of NW_027472649.1, read as the reverse complement.
TCTAACTTGGGCCCAAATTGTAAAATGGTCTTATCTATTGGCGATTTCGTACCAATTCACATTCCAAGTAATATTCGGCATGCTAATTACATTGCCGGTTGCCAAACTGCATTATCTCTTATAGTTTCCGAGATATGGACTATCGATAATTTACACCTTAGGCTCTGCTTCTAACTTGGGCCCAAATTGTAAAATGGTCTTATCTATTGGCGATTTCGTTCCAATTCACATTCCAAGTAATATTCGGCATGCTAATTACATTGCCGGTTGCCAAATTGCATTATCTCTTATAGTTTCCGAGATATGGACTATCGATAATTTACACCTTAGGCTCTGCTTCTAACTTGGGCCCAAATTGTAAAATGGTCTTATCTATTGGCGATTTCGTTCCAATTCACACTCCAAGTAATATTCGGCATGCTAATTACATTGCCGGTTGTGAAATTGCATTATCTTTTATAGTTTCCGAGATATGGACTATCAATAATTAACACCTTAGGCTCTGCTTCTAACTTGGGCCCAAATTGTAAAATGGTCTTATCTATTGGCGATTTCGTTCCAATTCACATTCCAAGTAATATTCGGCATGCTAATTACATTGCCGGTTGCCAAATTGCATTATCTCTTATAGTTTCCGAGATATGGACTATCGATAATTTACACCTTAGGCTCTGCTTCTAACTTGGGCCCAAATTGTAAAATGGCCTTATCTATTGGCGATTTCGTCCCAATTCACATTCCAAGTAATATTCGGCATGCTAATTACATTGCCGGTTGCGAAATTGCATTATCTCTTATAGTTTCAGAGATATGGACTATCGATAATTTACACCTTAGGCTCTGCTTCTAACTTGGGCCCAAATTGTAAAATGGTCTTATCTACTGGCAATTTCGTTCCAATTCACATTCCAAGTAATATTCGGCATGCTAATTACATTGCCGGTTGCCAAATTGCATTATCTCTTATAGTTTCCGAGATATGGACTATCGATAATTTACACCTTAGGCTCTGCTTCTAACTTGGGCCCAAATTGTAAAACGGTCTTATCTATTGGCGATTTCGTTCCAATTCACATTCCAAGTAATATTCGGCATGCTAATTACATTGCCGGTTGCCAAATTGCATTATCTCTTATAGTTTCCGAGATATGGACTATCGATAATTTACACCTTAGGCTCTGCTTCTAACTTGGGCCCAAATTGTAAAATGGTCTTATCTATTGGCGATTTCGTTCCAATTCACATTCCAAGTAATATTCGGCATGCTTATTACATTGCCGGTTGCCAAATTGCATTATCTCTTATAGTTTCCGAGATATGGACTATCGATAATTTACACCATAGGCTCTGCTTCTAACTTGGGCACAAATTGTAAAATGGTCTTATCTATTGGCGATTTCGTTCCAATTCACATTCCAAGTAATATTCGGCATGCTAATTACATTGCCGGTTGCCAAATTGCATTATCTCTTATAGTTTCCGAGATATGGACTATCGATAATTTACACCTTAGGCTCTGCTTCTAACTTGGGCCCAAATTGTAAAATGGTCTTATCTATTGGCGATTTCGTTGCAATTCACATTACAAGTAATATTCGGCATGCTAATTACATTGCCGGTTGCCAAATTGCATTATCTCTTATAGTTTCCGAGATATGGACTATCGATAATTTACACCTTAGGCTCTGCTTCTAACCTGGGCCAAAATTGTAAAATGGTCTTATCTATTGGCGATTTCGTTCCAATTCACATTCCAAGTAATATTCGGCATGCTAATTACATTGCCGGTTGCCAAATTGCATTATCTCTTATAGTTTCCGAGATATGGACTATCGATAATTTACACCTTAGGCTCTGCTTCTAACTTGGGCCCAAATTGTAAAATGGTCTTATCTATTGGCGATTTCGTCCCAATTCACATTCCAAGTGATATTCGGCATGCTAATTACATTGCCGGTTGCGAAATTGCATTATCTCTTATAGTTTCCGAGATATGGACTATCCATAATTTACACCTTAGGCTCTGCTTCTAACTTGGGCCCAAATTGTAAAATGGTCTTATCTATTGGCGATTTCGTTCCAATTCACATTCCAAGTAATATTCGGCATGCTAATTACATTGCCGGTTGCCAAATTGCATTATCTCTTATAGTTTCCGAGATATGGACTATCAATAATTTACACCTTAGGCTCTGCTTCTAACTTGGGCCCAAATTGTAAAATGGTCTTATCTATTGGCGATTTCGTTCCAATTCACATTCCAAGTAATATTCGGCATGCTAATTACATTGCCGGTTGCCAAATTGCATTATCTCTTATAGTTTCCGAGATATGGACTATCGATAATTTACACCTTTGGCTCTGCTTCTAACTTGGGCCCAAATTGTAAAATGGTCTTATCTATTGGCGATTTCGTTCCAATTCACATTACAAGTAATATTCGGCATGCTAATTACATTGCCGTTTGCCAAATTGCATTATCTCTTATAGTTTCCGAGATATGGACTATCGATAATTTACACCTTAGGCTCTGCTTCTAACTTGGGCCCAAATTGTAAAATGGTCTTATCTATTGGCGATTTCGTTCCAATTCACATTCCAAGTAATATTCGGCATGCTAATTACATTGCCGGTTGCCAAATTGCATTATCTCTTATAGTTTCCGAGATATGGACTATCGATAATTTACACCTTAGGCTCTGCTTCTAACTTGGGCCCAAATTGTAAAATGGTCTTATCTATTGGCGATTTCGTTCCAATTCACACTCCAAGTAATATTCGGCATGCTAATTACATTGCCGGTTGCGAAATTGCATTATCTCTTATAGTTTCCGAGATATGGACTATCAATAATTAACACCTTAGGCTCTGCTTCTAACTTGGGCCCAAATTGTAAAATGGTCTTATCTATTGGCGATTTCGTTCCAATTCACATTCCAAGTAATATTCGGCATGCTAATTACATTGCCGGTTGCCAAATTGCATTATCTCTTATAGTTTCCGAGATATGGACTATCGATAATTTACACCTTAGGCTCAGCTTCTAACTTGGGCCCAAATTGTAAAATGGCCTTATCTATTGGCGATTTCGTCCCAATTCACATTCCAAGTAATATTCGGCATGCTAATTACATTGCCGGTTGCGAAATTGAATTATCTCTTATAGTTTCAGAGATATGGACTATCGATAATTTACACCTTAGGCTCTGCTTCTAACTTGGGCCCAAATTGTAAAATGGTCTTATCTATTGGCAATTTCGTTCCAATTCACATTCCAAGTAATATTCGGCATGCTAATTACATTGCCGGTTGCCAAAATGCATTATCTCTTATAGTTTCCGAGATATGGACTATCGATAATTTACACCTTAGGCTCTGCTTCTAACTTGGGCCCAAATTGTAAAATGGTCTTATCTATTGGCGATTTCGTTCCAATTCACATTCCAAGTAATATTCGGCATGCTAATTACATTGCCGGTTCCCAAATTGCATTATCTCTTATAGTTTCCGAGATATGGACTATCGATAATTTACACCTTAGGCTCTGCTTCTAACTTGGGCCCAAATTGTAAAATGGTCTTATCTATTGGCGATTTCGTTCCAATTCACATTCCAAGTAATATTCGGCATGCTAATTACATTGCCTTTTGCCAAATTGCATTATCTCTTATAGTTTCCGAGATATGGACTATCGATAATTTACACCATAGGCTCTGCTTCTAACTTGGGCCCAAATTGTAAAATGGTCTTATCTATTGGCGATTTCGTTCCAATTCACATTCCAAGTAATATTCGGCATGCTAATTACATTGCCGATTGCGAAATTGCATTATCTCTTATAGTTTCAGAGATATGGACTATCGATAATTTACACCTTAGGCTCTGCTTCTAACTTGGGCCCAAATTGTAAAATGGTCTTATCTATTGGCAATTTCGTTCCAGTTCACATTCCAAGTAATATTCGGCATGCTAAGTACATTGCCGGTTGCCAAATTGCATTATCTCTTATAGTTTCCGAGATATGGACTATCGATAATTTACACCTTAGGTTCTGCTTCTAACTTGGGCCCAAATTGTAAAATGGTCTTATCTATTGGCGATTTCGTTCCAATTCACATTCCAAGTAATATTCGGCATGCTAATTACATTGCCGGTTGCCAAATTGCATTATCTCTTATAGTTTCCGAGATATGGACTATCGATAATTTACACCTTAGGCTCTGCTTCTAACTTGGGCCCAAATTGTAAAATGGTCTTATCTATTGGCGATTTCGTTCCAATTCACACTCCAAGTAATATTCGGCATGCTAATTACATTGCCGGTTGCCAAATTGCATTATCTCTTATAGTTTCCGAGATATGGACTATCGATAATTAACACCTTAGGCTCTGCTTCTAACTTGGGCCCAAATTGTAAAATGGTCTTACCTATTGGCGATTTCGTTCCAATTCACATTCCAAGTAATATTCGGCATGCTAATTACATTGCCGGTTGCCAAATTGCATTATCTCTTATAGTTTCCGAGATATGGACTATCGATAATTTACACCTTAGGCTCTGCTTCTAACTTGGGCCCAAATTGTAAAATGGTCTTATCTATTGGCGATTTCGTTCCAATTCACATTCCAAGTAATATTCGGCATGCTAATTACATTGCCGGTTGCCAAATTGCATTATCTCTTATAGTTTCCGAGATATGGACTATCGATAATTTACACCTTAGGCTCTGCTTCTAACTTGGGCCCAAATTGTAAAATGGTCTTATCTATTGGCGATTTCGTTCCAATTCACATTCCAAGTAATATTCGGCATGCTAATTACATTGCCGGTTGCCAAATTGCATTATCTCTTATAGTTTCCGAGATATGGACTATCGATTATTTACACCTTAGGCTCTGCTTCCAACTTGGGCCCAAATTGTAAAATGGTCTTATCTATTGGCGATTTCGTTCCAATTCACATTCCAAGTAATATTCGGCATGCTAATTACATTGCCGGTTGCCAAATTGCATTATCTCTTATAGTTTCCGAGATATGGACTATCGATAATTTACACCTTAGGCTCTGCTTCTAACTTGGGCCCAAATTGTAAAATGGTCTTATCTATTGGCGATTTCGTTCCAATTCACATTCCAAGTAATATTCGGCATGCTAATTACATTGCCGGTTGCCAAATTGCATTATCTCTTATAGTTTCCGAGATATGGACTATCGATAATTTACACCATAGGCTCTGCTTCTAACTTGGGCCCAAATTGTAAAATGGTCTTATCTATTGGCGATTTCGTTCCAATTCACATTCCAAGTAATATTCGGCATGCTAATTACATTGCCGGTTGCCAAATTGCATTATCTCTTATAGTTTCCGAGATATGGACTATCGATAATTTACACCTTAGGCTCTGCTTCTAACTTGGGCCCAAATTGTAAAATGGTCTTATCTATTGGCGATTTCGTTCCAATTCACATTCCAAGTAATATTCGGCATGCTAATTACATTGCCGGTTACCAAATTGCATTATCTCTTATAGTTTCCGAGATATGGACTATCGATAATTTACACCTTAGGCTCTGCTTCTAACTTGGGCCCAAATTGTAAAATGGTCTTATCTATTGGCGATTTCGTTCCAATTCACATTCCAAGTAATATTCGGCATGCTAATTACATTGCCGGTTGCCAAATTGCATTATCTCTTATAGTTTCCGAGATATGGACTATCGATAATTTACACCTTAGGCTCTGCTTCTAACTTGGGCCCAAATTGTAAAATGGTCTTATCTATTGGCGATTTCGTTCCAATTCACATTCCAAGTAATATTCGGCATGCTAATTACATTGCCGGTTGCCAAATTGCATTATCTCTTATAGTTTCCGAGATATGGACTATCGATAATTTACACCTTAGGCTCTGCTTCTAACTTGGGTCCAAATTGTAAAATGGTCTTATCTATTGGCGATTTCGTCCCAATTCATATTCCAAGTGATATTCGGCATGCTAATTACATTGCCGGTTGCGAAATTGCATTATCTCTTATAGTTTCCGAGATATGGACTATCAATAATTTACACCTTAGGCTCTGCTTCTAACTTGGGCCCAAATTGTAAAATGGTCTTATCTATTGGCGATTTCGTTCCAATTCACATTCCAAGTAATATTCGGCATGCTAATTACATTGCCGGTTGCCAAATTGCATTATCTCTTATAGTTTCCGAGATATGGACTATCGATAATTTACACCTTAGGCTCTGCTTCTAACTTGGGCCCAAATTGTAAAATGGTCTTATCTATTGGCGATTTCGTTCCAATTCACATTCCAAGTAATATTCGGCATGCTAATTACATTGCCGGTTGCCAAATTGCATTATCTCTTATAGTTTCCGAGATATGGACTATCGATAATTTACACCTTAGGCTCTGCTTCTAACTTGGGCCCAAATTGTAAAATGGTCTTATCTATTGGCGATTTCGTTCCAATTCACACTCCAAGTAATATTCGGCATGCTAATTACATTGCCGGTTGCCAAATTGCATTATCTCTTATAGTTTCCGAGATATGGACTATCGATAATTAACACCTTAGGCTCTGCTTCTAACTTGGGCCCAAATTGTAAAATGGTCTTACCTATTGGCGATTTCGTTCCAATTCACATTCCAAGTAATATTCGGCATGCTAATTACATTGCCGGTTGCCAAATTGCATTATCTCTTATAGTTTCCGAGATATGGACTATCGATAATTTACACCTTAGGCTCTGCTTCTAACTTGGGCCCAAATTGTAAAATGGTCTTATCTATTGGCGATTTCGTTCCAATTCACATTCCAAGTAATATTCGGCATGCTAATTACATTGCCGGTTGCCAAATTGCATTATCTCTTATAGTTTCCGAGATATGGACTATCGATAATTTACACCTTAGGCTCTGCTTCTAACTTGGGCCCAAATTGTAAAATGGTCTTATCTATTGGCGATTTCGTTCCAATTCACACTCCAAGTAATATTCGGCATGCTAATTACATTGCCGGTTGCCAAATTGCATTATCTCTTATAGTTTCCGAGATATGGACTATCGATAATTTACACCTTAGGCTCTGCTTCTAACTTGGGCCCAAATTGTAAAATGGTCGTACCTATTGGCGATTTCGTTCCAATTCACATTCCAAGTAATATTCGGCATGCTAATTACATTGCCGGTTGCCAAATTGCATTATCTCTTATATTTTCCGAGATATGGACTACCGATAATTTACACCTTAGGCTCTGCTTCTAACTTGGGCCCAAATTGTAAAATGGTCTTATCTATTGGCGATTTCGTTCCAATTCACATTCCAAGTAATATTCGGCATGCTAATTACATTGCCGGTTGCCAAATTGCATTATCTCTTATAGTTTCCGAGATACGGACTATCGATAATTTACACCTTAGGCTCTGCTTCTAACTTGGGCCCAAATTCTAAAATGGTCTTATCTATTGGCGATTTCGTCCCAATTCACATTCCAAGTGATATTCGGCATGCTAATTACATTGCCGGTTGCGAAATTGCATTATCTCTTATAGTTTCCGAGATATGGACTATCGATAATTTACACCTTAGGCTCTGCTTCTAACTTGGGCCCAAATTGTAAAATGGTCTTATCTATTGGCGATTTCGTTCCAATTCACATTCCAAGTAATATTCGGCATGCTAATTACATTGCCGGTTGCCAAATTGCATTATCTCTTATAGTTTCCGAGATATGGACTATCGATAATTTACACCTTAGGCTCTGCTTCTAACTTGGGCCCAAATTGTAAAATTGTCTTATCTATTGGCGATTTCGTTGCAATTCACATTCCAAGTAATATTCGGCATGCTAATTACATTGCCGGTTGCCAAATTGCATTATCTCTTATAGTTTCCGAGATATGGACTATCGATAATTTACACCTTAGGCTCTGCTTCTAACTTGGGCCCAAATTGTAAAATGGTCTTATCTATTGGCGATTTCGTTCCAATTCACATTCCAAGTAATATTCGGCATGCTAATTACATTGCCGGTTGCAAAATTGCATTATCTCTTATAGTTTCCGAGATATGGACTATCGATAATTTACACCTTAGGCTCTGCTTCTAACTTGGGCCCAAATTGTAAAATGGTCTTATCTATTGGCGATTTCGTTCCAATTCACATTCCAAGTAATATTCGGCATGCTAATTACATTGCCGGTTGCCAAATTGCATTATCTCTTATAGTTTCCGAGATATGGACTATCGATAATTTACACCTTAGGCTCTGCTTCTAACTTGGGCCCAAATTGTAAAATGGTCTTACCTATTGGCGATTTCGTTCCAATTCACACTCCAAGTAATATTCGGCATGCTAATTACATTGCCGGTTGCGAAATTGCATTATCTCTTATAGTTTCCGAGATATGGACTATCAATAATTTACACCTTAGGCTCTGCTTCTAACTTGGGCCCAAATTGTAAAATGGTCTTATCTATTGGCGATTTCGTTCCAATTCACATTCCAAGTAATATTCGGCATGCTAATTACATTGCCGGTTGCCAAATTGCATTATCTCTTATAGTTTCCGAGATATGGACTATCGATAATTTACACCTTAGGCTCTGCTTCTAACTTGGGCCCAAATTGTAAAATGGTCTTATCTATTGGCGATTTCGTCCCAATTCATATTCCAAGTGATATTCGGCATGCTAATTACATTGCCGGTTGCGAAATTGCATTATCTCTTATAGTTTCCGAGATATGGACTATCAATAATTTACACCTTAGGCTCTGCTTCTAACTTGGGCCCAAATTGTAAAATGGTCTTATCTATTGGCGATTTCGTTCCAATTCACATTCCAAGTAATATTCGGCATGCTAATTACATTGCCGGTTGCCAAATTGCATTATCTCTTATAGTTTCCGAGATATGGACTATCGATAATTTACACCTTAGGCTCTGCTTCTAACTTGGGCCCAAATTGTAAAATGGTCTTATCTATTGGCGATTTCGTTCCAATTCACATTCCAAGTAATATTCGGCATGCTAATTATATTGCCGGTTGCCAAATTGCATTATCTCTTATAGTTTCCGAGATATGGACTATCGATAATTTACACCTTAGGCTCTGCTTCTAATTTGGGCCCAAATTGTAAAATGGTCTTATCTATTGGCGATTTCGTTCCAATTCACATTCCAAGTAATATTCGGCATGCTAATTACATTGCCGGTTGCCAAATTGCATTATCTCTTATAGTTTCCGAGATATGGACTATCGATAATTTACACCTTAGGCTCTGCTTCTAACTTGGGCCCAAATTGTAAAATGGTCTTATCTATTGGCGATTTCGTTCCAATTCACACTCCAAGTAATATTCGGCATGCTAATTACATTGCCGGTTGCGAAATTGCATTATCTCTTATAGTTTCCGAGATATGGACTATCAATAATTTACACCTTAGGCTCTGCTTCTAACTTGGGCCCAAATTGTAAAATGGCCTTAACTATTGGCGATTTCGTTCCAATTCACATTCCAAGTAATATTCGGCATGCTAATTACATTGCCGGTTGCCAAATTGCATTATCTCTTATAGTTTCCGAGATATGGACTATCGATAATTTACACCTTAGGCTCTGCTTCTAACTTGGGCCCAAATTGTAAAATGATCTTATCTATTGGCGATTTCGTTCCAATTCACATTCCAAGTAATATTCGGCATGCTAATTACATTGCCGGTTGCCAAATTGCATTATCTGTTATAGTTTCCGAGATATGGACTATCGATAATTTACACCTTAGGCTCTGCTTCTAACTTGGGCCCAAATTGTAAAATGGTCTTATCTATTGGCGATTTCGTTCCAATTCACACTCCAAGTAATATTCGGCATGCTAATTACATTGCCGGTTGCCAAATTGCATTATCTCTTATAGTTTCCGAGATATGGACTATCGATAATTTACACCTTAGGCTCTGCTTCTAACTTGGGCCCAAATTGTAAAATGGTCTTATCTATTGGCGATTTCGTTCCAATTCACATTCCAAGTAATATTCGGCATGCTAATTACATTGCCGGTTGCCAAATTGCATTATCTCTTATAGTTTCCGAGATATGGACTATCGATAATTTACACCATAGGCTCTGCTTCTAACTTGGGCCCAAATTGTAAAATGGTCTTATCTATTGGCGATTTCGTTCCAATTCACATTCCAAGTAATATTCGGCATGCTAATTACATTGCCGGTTGCCAAATTGCATTATCTCTTATAGTTTCCGAGATATGGATTATCGATAATTTACACCTTAGGCTCTGCTTCTAACTTGGGCCCAAATTGTAAAATGGTCTTATCTATTGGCGATTTCGTTCCAATTCACATTCCAAGTAATATTCGGCATGCTAATTACATTGCCGGTTGCCAAATTGCATTATCTCTTATAGTTTCCGAGATATGGACTATCGATAATTTACACCTTAGGCTCTGCTTCTAACTTGGGCCCAAATTGTAAAATGGTCTTATCTATTGGCGATTTCGTTCCAATTCACATTCCAAGTAATATTCGGCATGCTAATTACATTGCCGGTTGCCAAATTGCATTATCTCTTATAGTTTCCGAGATATGGACTATCGATAATTTACACCTTAGGCTCTGCTTCTAACTTGGGCCCAAATTGTAAAATGGTCTTATCTATTGGCGATTTCGTTCCAATTCACATTCCAAGTAATATTCGGCATGCTAATTACATTGCCGGTTGCCAAATTGCATTATCTCTTATAGTTTCCGAGATATGGACTATCGATAATTTACACCTTAGGCTCTGCTTCTAACTTGGGTCCAAATTGTAAAATGGTCTTATCTATTGGCGATTTCGTCCCAATTCATATTCCAAGTGATATTCGGCATGCTAATTACATTGCCGGTTGCGAAATTGCATTATCTCTTATAGTTTCCGAGATATGGACTATCAATAATTTACACCTTAGGCTCTGCTTCTAACTTGGGCCCAAATTGTAAAATGGTCTTATCTATTGGCGATTTCGTTCCAATTCACATTCCAAGTAATATTCGGCATGCTAATTACATTGCCGGTTGCCAAATTGCATTATCTCTTATAGTTTCCGAGATATGGACTATCGATAATTTACACCTTAGGCTCTGCTTCTAACTTGGGCCCAAATTGTAAAATGGTCTTATCTATTGGCGATTTTGTTCCAATTCACATTCCAAGTAATATTCGGCATGCTAATTACATTGCCGGTTGCCAAATTGCATTATCTCTTATAGTTTCCGAGATATGGACTATCGATAATTTACACCTTAGGCTCTGCTTCTAACTTGGGCCCAAATTGTAAAATGGTCTTATCTATTGGCGATTTCGTTCCAATTCACATTCCAAGTAATATTCGGCATGCTAATTATATTGCCGGTTGCCAAATTGCATTATCTCTTATAGTTTCCGAGATATGGACTATCGATAATTTACACCTTAGGCTCTGCTTCTAATTTGGGCCCAAATTGTAAAATGGTCTTATCTATTGGCGATTTCGTTCCAATTCACATTCCAAGTAATATTCGGCATGCTAATTACATTGCCGGTTGCCAAATTGCATTATCTCTTATAGTTTCCGAGATATGGACTATCGATAATTTACACCTTAGGCTCTGCTTCTAACTTGGGCCCAAATTGTAAAATGGTCTTATCTATTGGCGATTCCGTTCCAATTCACACTCCAAGTAATATTCGGCATGCTAATTACATTGCCGGTTGCGAAATTGCATTATCTCTTATAGTTTCCGAGATATGGACTATCAATAATTTACACCTTAGGCTCTGCTTCTAACTTGGGCCCAAATTGTAAAATGGCCTTATCTATTGGCGATTTCGTTCCAATTCACATTCCAAGTAATATTCGGCATGCTAATTACATTGCCGGTTGCCAAATTGCATTATCTCTTATAGTTTCCGAGATATGGACTATCGATAATTTACACCTTAGGCTCTGCTTCTAACTTGGGCCCAAATTGTAAAATGATCTTATCTATTGGCGATTTCGTTCCAATTCACATTCCAAGTAATATTCGGCATGCTAATTACATTGCCGGTTGCCAAATTGCATTATCTCTTATAGTTTCCGAGATATGGACTATCGATAATTTACACCTTAGGCTCTGCTTCTAACTTGGGCCCAAATTGTAAAATGGTCTTATCTATTGGCGATTTCGTTCCAATTCACACTCCAAGTAATATTCGGCATGCTAATTACATTGCCGGTTGCCAAATTGCATTATTTCTTATAGTTTCCGAGATATGGACTATCGATAATTTACACCATAGGCTCTGCTTCTAACTTGGGCCCAAATTGTAAAATGGTCTTATCTTTTGGCGATTTCGTTCCAATTCACATTTCAAGTAATATTCGGCATGCTAATTACATTGCCGGTTGCCAAATTGCATTATCTCTTATAGTTTCCGAGATATGGACTATCGATAATTTACACCTTAGGCTCTGCTTCTAACTTGGGCCCAAATTGTAAAATGGTCTTATCTATTGGCGATTTCGTTCCAATTCACATTCCAAGTAATATACGGCATGCTAATTACATTGCCGTTTGCCAAATTGCATTATCTCTTATAGTTTCCGAGATATGGACTATCGATAATTTACACCTTAGGCTCTGCTTCTAACTTGGGCCCAAATTGTAAAATGGTCTTATCTATTGGCGATTTCGTTCCAATTCACATTCCAAGTAATATTCGGCATGCTAATTACATTGCCGGTTGCCAAATTGAATTATCTCTTATAGTTTCCGAGATATGGACTATCGATAATTTACACCTTAGGCTCTGCTTCTAACTTGGGCCCAAATTGTAAAATGGTCTTACCTATTGGCGATTTCGTTCCAATTCACAATCCAAGTAATATTCGGCATGCTAATTACATTTCCGATTGCCAAATTGCATTATCTCTTATAGTTTCCGAGATATAGACTATCGATAATTTACACCTTAGGCTCTGCTTCTAACTTGGGCCCAAATTGTAAAATGGTCTTATCTATTGGCGATTTCGTCCCAATTCACATTCCAAGTGATATTCGGCATGCTAATTACATTGCCAGTTGCGAAATTGCATTATCTCTTATAGTTTCCGAGATATGGACTATCAATAATTTACACCTTAGGCTCTGCTTCTAACTTGGGCCCAAATTGTAAAATGGTCTTATCTATTGGCGATTTCGTTCCAATTCACATTCCAAGTAATATTCGGCATGCTAATTACATTGCCGGTTGCCAAATTGCATTATCTCTTATAGTATCCGAGATATGGACTATCGATTATTTACACCTTAGGCTCTGCTTCTAACTTGGGCCCAAATTGTAAAATGGTCTTATCTATTGGCGATTTCGTTGCAATTCACATTCCAAGTAATATTCGGCATGCTAATTACATTGCCGGTTGCCAAATTGCATTATCTCTTATAGTTTCCGAGATATGGACTATCGATAATTTACACCTTAGGCTCTGCTTCTAACTTGGGCCCAAATTGTAAAATGGTCTTATCTATTGGCGATTTCGTTCCAATTCACATTCCAAGTAATATTCGGCATGCTAATTACATTGCCGGTTGCCAAATTGCATTATCTCTTATAGTTTCCGAGATATGGACTATCGATAATTTACACCTTAGGCTCTGCTTCTAACTTGGGCCCAAATTGTAAAATGGTCTTATCTATTGGCGATTTCGTTCCAATTCACACTCCAAGTAATATTCGGCATGCTAATTACATTGCCGGTTGCGAAATTGCATTATCTCTTATAGTTTCCGAGATATGGACTATCGATAATTTACACCTTAGGCTCTGCTTCTAACTTGGGCCCAAATTGTAAACTGGTCTTATCTATTGGCGATTTCGTTCCAATTCACATTCCAAGTAATATTCCGCATGCTAATTACATTGCCGGTTGCCAAGTTGCATTATCTCTTATAGTTTCCGAGATATGGACTATCGATAATTTACACCTTAGGCTCTGCTTCTAACTTGGGCCCAAATTGTAAAATGGTCTTATCTATTGGCGATTTCGTTCCAATTCACAGATCAAGTAATATTCGGCATGCTAATTACATTGCCGGTTGCCAAATTGCATTATCTCTTATAGTTTCCGAGATATGGACTATCGATAATTTACACTTTAGGCTCTGCTTCTAACTTGTACCCAAATTGTAAAATGGTCTTATCTATTGGCGATTTCGTCCCAATTCACATTCCAAGTGATATTCGGCATGCTAATTACATTGCCGGTTGCGAAATTGCATTATCTCTTATAGTTTCCGAGATATGGACTATCAATAATTTACACCTTAGGCTCTCCTTCTAACTTGGGCCCAAATTGTAAAATGGTCTTATCTATTGGCGATTTCGTTCCAATTCACATTCCAGGTAATATTCGGCATGCTAATTACATTGCCGGTTGCCAAATTGCATTATCTCTTATAGTTTCCGAGATATGGACTATCGATAATTTACACCTTAGGCTCTGCTTCTAACTTGGGCCCAAATTGTAAAATGGTCTTATCTATTGGCGATTTCGTTCCAATTCACATTCCAAGTAATATTCGGCATGCTAATTACATTGCCGGTTGCCAAATTGCATTATCTCTTATAGTTTCCGAGATATGGACTATCGATAATTTACACCATAGGCTCTGCTTCTAACTTGGGCCCAAATTGTAAAATGGTCTTATCTATTGGCGATATCATTCCAATTCACATTCCAAGTAATATTCGGCATGCTAATTACATTGCCGGTTGCCAAATTGCATTATCTCTTATAGTTTCCGAGATATGGACTATCGATAATTTACACCTTAGGCTCTCCTTCTAACTTGGGCCCAAATTGTAAAATGGTCTTATCTATTGGCGATTTCGTTCCAATTCACACTCCAAGTAATATTCGGCATGCTAATTACATTGCCGGTTGCCAAATTGCATTATTTCTTATAGTTTGAGATATGGACTATCGATAATTTACACCATAGGCTCTGCTTCTAACTTGGGCCCAAATTGTAAAATGGTCTTATCTTTTGGCGATTTCGTTCCAATTCACATTTCAAGTAATATTCGGCATGCTAATTACATTGCCGGTTGCCAAATTGCATTATCTCTTATAGTTTCCGAGATATGGACTATCGATAATTTACACCTTAGGCTCTGCTTCTAACTTGGGCCCAAATTGTAAAATGGTCTTATCTATTGGCGATTTCGTTCCAATTCACATTCCAAGTAATATACGGCATGCTAATTACATTGCCGTTTGCCAAATTGCATTATCTCTTATAGTTTCCGAGATATGGACTATCGATAATTTACACCTTAGGCTCTGCTTCTAACTTGGGCCCAAATTGTAAAATGGTCTTATCTATTGGCGATTTCGTTCCAATTCACATTCCAAGTAATATTCGGCATGCTAATTACATTGCCGGTTGCCAAATTGAATTATCTCTTATAGTTTCCGAGATATGGACTATCGATAATTTACACCTTAGGCTCTGCTTCTAACTTGGGCCCAAATTGTAAAATGGTCTTACCTATTGGCGATTTCGTTCCAATTCACAATCCAAGTAATATTCGGCATGCTAATTACATTTCCGATTGCCAAATTGCATTATCTCTTATAGTTTCCGAGATATAGACTATCGATAATTTACACCTTAGGCTCTGCTTCTAACTTGGGCCCAAATTGTAAAATGGTCTTATCTATTGGCGATTTCGTCCCAATTCACATTCCAAGTGATATTCGGCATGCTAATTACATTGCCAGTTGCGAAATTGCATTATCTCTTATAGTTTCCGAGATATGGACTATCAATAATTTACACCTTAGGCTCTGCTTCTAACTTGGGCCCAAATTGTAAAATGGTCTTATCTATTGGCGATTTCGTTCCAATTCACATTCCAAGTAATATTCGGCATGCTAATTACATTGCCGGTTGCCAAATTGCATTATCTCTTATAGTATCCGAGATATGGACTATCGATTATTTACACCTTAGGCTCTGCTTCTAACTTGGGCCCAAATTGTAAAATGGTCTTATCTATTGGCGATTTCGTTGCAATTCACATTCCAAGTAATATTCGGCATGCTAATTACATTGCCGGTTGCCAAATTGCATTATCTCTTATAGTTTCCGAGATATGGACTATCGATAATTTACACCTTAGGCTCTGCTTCTAACTTGGGCCCAAATTGTAAAATGGTCTTATCTATTGGCGATTTCGTTCCAATTCACATTCCAAGTAATATTCGGCATGCTAATTACATTGCCGGTTGCCAAATTGCATTATCTCTTATAGTTTCCGAGATATGGACTATCGATAATTTACACCTTAGGCTCTGCTTCTAACTTGGGCCCAAATTGTAAAATGGTCTTATCTATTGGCGATTTCGTTCCAATTCACATTCCAAGTAATATTCGGCATGCTAATTACATTGCCGGTTGCCAAATTGCATTATCTCTTATAGTTTCCGAGATATGGACTATCGATAATTTACACCTTAGGCTCTGCTTCTAACTTGGGCCCAAATTGTAAAATGGTCTTATCTATTGGCGATTTCGTTCCAATTCACACTCCAAGTAATATTCGGCATGCTAATTACATTGCCGGTTGCGAAATTGCATTATCTCTTATAGTTTCCGAGATATGGACTATCGATAATTTACACCTTAGGCTCTGCTTCTAACTTGGGCCCAAATTGTAAACTGGTCTTATCTATTGGCGATTTCGTTCCAATTCACATTCCAAGTAATATTCCGCATGCTAATTACATTGCCGGTTGCCAAGTTGCATTATCTCTTATAGTTTCCGAGATATGGACTATCGATAATTTACACCTTAGGCTCTGCTTCTAACTTGGGCCCAAATTGTAAAATGGTCTTATCTATTGGCGATTTCGTTCCAATTCACAGATCAAGTAATATTCGGCATGCTAATTACATTGCCGGTTGCCAAATTGCATTATCTCTTATAGTTTCCGAGATATGGACTATCGATAATTTACACTTTAGGCTCTGCTTCTAACTTGTACCCAAATTGTAAAATGGTCTTATCTATTGGCGATTTCGTCCCAATTCACATTCCAAGTGATATTCGGCATGCTAATTACATTGCCGGTTGCGAAATTGCATTATCTCTTATAGTTTCCGAGATATGGACTATCAATAATTTACACCTTAGGCTCTCCTTCTAACTTGGGCCCAAATTGTAAAATGGTCTTATCTATTGGCGATTTCGTTCCAATTCATATTCCAGGTAATATTCGGCATGCTAATTACATTGCCGGTTGCCAAATTGCATTATCTCTTATAGTTTCCGAGATATGGACTATCGATAATTTACACCTTAGGCTCTGCTTCTAACTTGGGCCCAAATTGTAAAATGGTCTTATCTATTGGCGATTTCGTTCCAATTCACATTCCAAGTAATATTCGGCATGCTAATTACATTGCCGGTTGCCAAATTGCATTATCTCTTATAGTTTCCGAGATATGGACTATCGATAATTTACACCATAGGCTCTGCTTCTAACTTGGGCCCAAATTGTAAAATGGTCTTATCTATTGGCGATATCATTCCAATTCACATTCCAAGTAATATTCGGCATGCTAATTACATTGCCGGTTGCCAAATTGCATTATCTCTTATAGTTTCCGAGATATGGACTATCGATAATTTACACCTTAGGCTCTGCTTCTAACTTGCTCCCAAATTGTAAAATGGTCTTATCTATTGGCGATTTCGTTCCAATTCACATTCCAAGTATTATTCGGCATGCTAATTACATTGCCGGTTGCCAAATGCATTATCTCTTATAGTTTCCGAGATATGAACTATCGATAATTTACACCTTAGGCTCTGCTTCTAACTTGGGCCCAAATTGTAAAATGGTCTTATCTATTGGCGATTTTGTTCCAATTCACATTCCAAGTAATATTCGGCATGCTAATTACATTGCCGGTTGCCAAATTGAATTATCTCTTATAGTTTCCGAGATATGGACTATCGATAATTTACACCTTAGGCTCTGCTTCTAACTTGGGCCCAAATTGTAAAATGGTCTTACCTATTGGCGATTTCGTTCCAATTCACATTCCAAGTAATATTCGGCATGCTAAATACATTGCCGGTTGCCAAATTGCATTATCTCTTATAGTTTCCGAGATATGGACTATCGATAATTTACACCTTAGGCTCTGCTTCTAACTTGGGCCCAAATTGTAAAATGGTCTTATCTATTGGCGATTTCGTTCCAATTCACATTCCAAGTAATATTCGGCATGCTAATTACATTGCAGGTTGCCAAATTTCATTATCTCTTATAGTTTCCGAGATATGGACTATCGATAATTTACACCTTAGGCTCTGCTTCTAACTTGGGCCCAAATTGTAAAATGGTCTTATCTATTGGCGATTTCGTTCCAATTCACATTCCAAGTAATATTCGGCATGCTAATTACATTGCCGGTTGCCAAATTGCATTATCTCTTATAGTTTCCGAGATATGGACTATCGATAATTTACACCTTAGGCTCTGCTTCTAACTTGGGCCCAAATTGTAAAATGGTCTTATCTATTGGCGATTTCGTCCCAATTCACATTCCAAGTGATATTCGGCATGCTAATTACATTGCCGGTTGCGAAATTGCATTATCCCTTATAGTTTCCGAGATATGGACTATCAATAATTTACACCTTAGGTTCTGCTTCTAACTTGGGCCCAAATTGTAAAATGGTCTTAGCTATTGGCGATTTCGTTCCAATTCACATTCCAAGTAATATTCGGCATGCTAATTACATTGCCGGTTGCCAAATTGCATTATCTCTTATAGTTTCCGAGATATGGACTATCGATAATTTACACCATAGGCTCTGCTTCTAACTTGGGCCCAAATTGTAAAATGGTCTTATCTATTGGCGATTTCGTTCCAATTCACATTCCAAGTAATATTCGGCATGCTAATTACATTGCCGGTTGCCAAATTGCATTATCTCTTATAGTTTCCGAGATATGGACTATCGATAATTTACACCATAGGCTCTGCTTCTAACTTGGGCCCAAATTGTAAAATGGTCTTATCTATTGGCGATTTCGTTCCAATTCACATTCCAAGTAATATTCGGCATGCTAATTACATTGCCGGTTGCCAAATTGCATTATCTCTTATAGTTTCCGAGATATGGACTATCGATAATTTACACCTTAGGCTCTGCTTCTAACTTGGGCCCAAATTGTAAAATGGTCTTATCTATTGGCGATTTCGTTCCAATTCACATTCCAAGTAATATTCGGCATGCTAATTACATTGCCGGTTGCCAAATTGAATTATCTCTTATAGTTTCCGAGATATGGACTATCGATAATTTACACCTTAGGCTCTGCTTCTAACTTCGGACCAAATTGTAAAATGGACTTACCTGTTGGCGATTTCGTTCCAATTCACATTTCAAGTAATATTCGTCATGCTAATTACATTGCCGGTTGCCAAATTGCATTATCTCTTATAGTTTCCGAGATATGGACTATCGATAATTTACACCTTAGGCTCTGCTTCTAACTTGGGCCCAAATTGTAAAATGGTCTTATCTATTGGCGATTTCGTTCCAATTCACATTCCAAGTAATATTCGGCATGCTAATTACACTGCCGGTTGCCAAATTGCATTATCTCTTATAGTTTCCGAGATATGGACTATCGATAATTTACACCATAGGCTCTGCTTCTAACTTGGGCCCAAATTGTAAAATGGTCTTATCTATTGGCGATTTCGTTCCAATTCACATTCCAAGTAATATTCGGAATGCTAATTACATTGCCGGTTGCCAAATTGCATTATCTCTTATAGTTTCCGAGATATGGACTATCGATAATTTACACCTTAGGCTCTGCTTCTAACTTGGGTCCAAATTGTAAAATGGTCTTATCTATTGGCGATTTCGTTGCAATTCACATTCCAAGTAATATTCGGCATGCTAATTACATTGCCGGTTGCCAAATTGCATTATCTCTTATAGTTTCCGAGATATGGACTATCGATAATTTACACCTTAGGCTCTGTTTCTAACTTGGGCCCAAATTGTAAAATGGTCTTATCTATTGGCGATTTCGTTCCAATTCACATTCCAAGTAATATTCGGCATGCTAATTACATTGCCGGTTGCCAAATTGCATTATCTCTTATAGTTTCCGAGATATGGACTATCGATAATTTACACCTTAGGCTCTGCTTCTAACTTGGGCCCAAATTGTAAAATGGTCTTATCTATTGGCGATTTCGTTCCAATTCACATTCCAAGTAATATTCGGCATGCTAATTACATTGCTGGTTGCCAAATTGCATTATCTCTTATAGTTTCCGAGATATGGACTATCGATAATTTACACCTTAGGCTCTGCTTCTAACTTGGGCCCAAATTGTAAAATGGTCTTATCTATTGGCGATTTCGTTCCAATTCACATTCCAAGTAATATTCGGCATGCTAATTACATTGCCGGTTGCCAAATAGCATTATCTCTTATAGTTTCCGAGATATGGACTATCGATAATTTACACCTTAGGCTCTGCTTCTAACTTGGGCCCAAATTGTAAAATGGTCTTATCTATTGGCGATTTCGTCCCAATTCACATTCCAAGTGATATTCGGCATGCTAATTACATTGCCGGTTGCGAAATTGCATTATCTCTTATAGTTTCCGAGATATGGACTATCAATAATTTACACCTTAGGCTCTGCTTCTAACTTGGGCCCAAATTGTAAAATGGTCTTATCTATTGGCGATTTCGTTCCAATTCACATTCCAAGTAATATTCGGCATGCTAATTACATTGCCGGTTGCCAAATTGCATTATCTCTTATAGTTTCCGAGATATGGACTATCGATAATTTACACCTCAGGCTCTGCTTCTAACTTGGGCCCAAATTGTAAAATGGTCTTATCTATTGGCGATTTCGTTCCAATTCACATTCCAAGTAATATTCGGCATGCTAATTACATTGCCGGTTGCCAAATTGCATTATCTCTTATAGTTTCCGAGATATGGACTATCGATAATTTACACCATAGGCTCTGCTTTTAACTTGGGCCCAAATTGTAAAATGGTCTTATCTATTGGCGATTTCGTTCCAATTCACATTCCAAGTAATATTCGGCATGCTAATTACATTGCCGGTTGCCAAATTGCATTATCTCTTATAGTTTCCGAGATATGGACTATCGATAATTTACACCTTAAGCTCTGCTTCTAACTTGGGCCCAAATTGTAAAATGGTCTTATCTATTGGCGATTTCGTTCCAATTCACACTCCAAGTAATATTCGGCATGCTAATTACTTTGCCGGTTGCGAAATTGCATTATCTCTTATAGTTTCCGAGATATGGACTATCGATAATTTACACCTTAGGCTCTGCTTCTAACTTGGGCCCAAATTGTAAAATGGTCTTATCTATTGGCGATTTCGTTCCAATTCACATTCCAAGTAATATTCGGCATGCTAATTACATTGCCGGTTGCCAAATTGCATTATCTCTTATAGTTTCCGAGATATGGACTATCGATAATTTACACCTTAGGCTCTGCTTCTAACTTGGGCCCAAATTGTAAAATGGTCTTATCTATTGGCGATTTCGTTCCAATTCACATTCCAAGTAATATTCGGCATGCTAATTACATTGCCGGTTGCCAAATTGCATTATCTCTTATAGTTTCCGAGATATGGACTATCGATAATTTACACCTTAGGCTCTGCTTCTAACTTGGGCCCAAATTGTAAAATGGTCTTATCTATTGGCGATTTCGTCCCAATTCACATTCCAAGTGATATTCGGCATGCTAATTACATTGCCGGTTGCGAAATTGCATTATCTCTTATAGTTTCCGAGATATGGACTATCAATAATTTACACCTTAGGCTCTGCTTCTAACTTGGGCCCAAATTGTAAAATGGTCTTATCTATTGGCGATTTCGTTCCAATTCACATTCCAAGTAATATTCGGCATGCTAATTACATTACCGGTTGCCAAATTGCATTATCTCTTATAGTTTCCGAGATATGGACTATCGATAATTTACACCTTAGGCTCTGCTTCTAACTTGGGCCCAAATTGTAAAATGGTCTTATCTATTGGCGATTTCGTTCCAATTCACATTCCAAGTAATATTCGGCATGCTAATTACATTGCCGATTGCCAAATTGCATTATCTCTTATAGTTTCCGAGATATGGACTATCGATAATTTACACCTAAGGCTCTGCTTCTAACTTGGGCCCAAATTGTAAAATGGTCTTATCTATTGGCGATTTCGTTCCAATTCACATT
This sequence comes from Rhynchophorus ferrugineus, assembly GCF_030347505.1. Lineage (NCBI taxonomy): Eukaryota > Metazoa > Arthropoda > Insecta > Coleoptera > Curculionidae > Rhynchophorus > Rhynchophorus ferrugineus. The sequence goes on along the minus strand of NW_027472649.1, from coordinate 575,020 downwards.
CCAAGTAATATTCGGCATGCTAATTACATTGCCGGTTGCCAAATTGCATTATCTCTTATAGTTTCCGAGATATGGACTATCGATAATTTACACCATAGGCTCTGCTTCTAACTTGGGCCCAAATTGTAAAATGGTCTTATCTATTGGCGATTTCGTTCCAATTCACATTCCAAGTAATATTCGGCATGCTAATTACAATGCCGGTTGCCAAATTGCATTATCTCTTATAGTTTCCGAGATATGGACTATCGATAATTTACACCTTAGGCTCTGCTTCTAACTTGCTCCCAAATTGTAAAATGGTCTTATCTATTGGCGATTTCGTTCCAATTCACATTCCAAGTATTATTCGGCATGCTAATTACATTGCCGGTTGCCAAATTGCATTATCTCTTATAGTTTCCGAGATATGGACTATCGATAATTTACACCTTAGGCTCTGCTTCTAACTTGGGCCCAAATTGTAAAATGGTGTTATCTATTGGCGATTTTGTTCCAATTCACATTCCAAGTAATATTCGGCATGCTAATTACATTGCCGGTTGCCAAATTGAATTATCTCTTATAGTTTCCGAGATATGGACTATCGATAATTTACCCCTTAGGCTCTGCTTCTAACTTGGGCCCAAATTGTAAAATGGTCTTACCTATTGGCGATTTCGTTCCAATTCACATTCCAAGTAACATTCGGCATGCTAATTACATTGCCGGTTGCCAAATTGCATTATCTCTTATATTTTCCGAGATATGGACTATCGATAATTTACACCTTAGGCTCTGCTTCTAACTTGGGCCCAAATTGTAAAATGGTCTTATCTATTGGCGATTTCGTTCCAATTCACATTCCAAGTAATATTCGGCATGCTAATTACATTGCAGGTTGCCAAATTTCATTATCTCTTATAGTTTCCGAGATATGGACTATCGATAATTTACACCTTAGGCTCTGCTTCTAACTTGGGCCCAAATTATAAAATGGTCTTATCTATTGGCGATTTCGTTCCAATTCACATTCCAAGTAATATTCGGCATGCTAATTACATTGCCGGTTGCCAAATTGCATTATCTCTTATAGTTTCCGAGATATGGACTATCGATAATTTACACCTTAGGCTCTGCTTCTAACTTGGGCCCAAATTGTAAAATGGTCTTATCTATTGGCGATTTCGTTCCAATTCACATTCCAAGTAATATTCGGCATGCTAATTACATTGCCGGTTGCCAAATTGCATTATCTCTTATAGTTTCCGAGATATGGACTATCGATAATTTACACCTTAGGCTCTGCTTCTAACTTGGGCCCAAATTGTAAAATGGTCTTATCTATTGGCGATTTCGTTCCAATTCACATTCCAAGTAATATTCGGCATGCTAATTACATTTCCGGTTGCCAAATTGCATTATCTCTTATAGTTTCCGAGATATGGACTATCGATAATTTACACCTTAGGCTCTGCTTCTAACTTGGGCCCAAATTGTAAAATGGTCTTATCTATTGGCGATTTCGTCCCAATTCACATTCCAAGTGATATTCGGCATGCTAATTACATTGCCGGTTGCGAAATTGCATTATCTCTTATAGTTTCCGAGATATGGACTATCAATAATTTACACCTTAGGCTCTGCTTCTAACTTGGGCCCAAATTGTAAAATGGTCTTATCTATTGGCGATTTCGTTCCAATTCACATTCCAAGTAATATTCGGCATGCTAATTACATTGCCGGTTGCCAAATTGCATTATCTCTTATAGTTTCCGAGATATGGACTATCGATAATTTACACCTTAGGCTCTGCTTCTAACTTGGGCCCAAATTGTAAAATGGTCTTATCTATTGGCGATTTCGTTGCAATTCACATTCCAAGTAATATTCGGCATGCTAATTACATTGCCGGTTGCCAAATTGCATTATCTCTTATAGTTTCCGAGATATGGACTATCGATAATTTACACCTTAGGCTCTGCTTCTAACTTGGGCCCAAATTGTAAAATGGTCTTATCTATTGGCGATTTCGTTCCAATTCACATTCCAAGTAATATTCGGCATGCTAATTACATTGCCGGTTGCCAAATTGCATTATCTCTTATAGTTTCCGAGATATGGACTATCGATAATTTACACCATAGGCTCTGCTTCTAACTTGGGCCCAAATTGTAAAATGGTCTTATCTATTGGCGATTTCGTTCCAATTCACATTCCAAGTAATATTCGGCATGCTAATTACAATGCCGGTTGCCAAATTGCATTATCTCTTATAGTTTCCGAGATATGGACTATCGATAATTTACACCTTAGGCTCTGCTTCTAACTTGCTCCCAAATTGTAAAATGGTCTTATCTATTGGCGATTTCGTTCCAATTCACATTCCAAGTATTATTCGGCATGCTAATTACATTGCCGGTTGCCAAATGGCATTATCTCTTATAGTTTCCGAGATATGGACTATCGATAATTTACACCTTAGGCTCTGCTTCTAACTTGGGCCCAAATTGTAAAATGGTCTTATCTATTGGCGATTTCGTTGCAATTCACATTCCAAGTAATATTCGGCATGCTAATTACATTGCCGGTTGCCAAATTGCATTATCTCTTATAGTTTCCGAGATATGGACTATCGATAATTTACACCTTAGGCTCTGCTTCTAACTTGGGCCCAAATTGTAAAATGGTCTTATCTATTGGCGATTTCGTTCCAATTCACATTCCAAGTAATATTCGGCATGCTAATTACATTGCCGGTTGCCAAATTGCATTATCTCTTATAGTTTCCGAGATATGGACTATCGATAATTTACACCTTAGGCTCTGCTTCTAACTTGGGCCCAAATTGTAAAATGGTCTTATCTATTGGCGATTTCGTCCCAATTCATATTCCAAGTGATATTCGGCATGCTAATTACATTGCCGGTTGCGAAATTGCATTATCTCTTATAGTTTCCGAGATATGGACTATCAATAATTTACACCTTAGGCTCTGCTTCTAACTTGGGCCCAAATTGTAAAATGGTCTTATCTATTGGCGATTTCGTTCCAATTCACATTCCAAGTAATATTCGGCATGCTAATTACATTGCCGGTTGCCAAATTGCATTATCTCTTATAGTTTCCGAGATATGGACTATCGATAATTTACACCTTAGGCTCTGCTTCTAACTTGGGCCCAAATTGTAAAATGGTCTTATCTATTGGCGATTTCGTTCCAATTCACATTCCAAGTAATATTCGGCATGCTAATTACATTGCCGGTTGCCAAATTGCATTATCTCTTATAGTTTCCGAGATATGGACTATCGATAATTTACACCTTAGGGTCTGCTTCTAACTTGGTCCCAAATTGTAAAATGGTCTTATCTATTGGCGATTTCGTTCCAATTCACATCCCAAGTAATATTCGGCATGCTAATTACATTGCCGGTTGCCAAATTGCATTATCTCTTATAGTTTCCGAGATATGGACTATCGATAATTTACACCTTAGGCTCTGCTTCTAACTTGGGCCCAAATTGTAAAATGGTCTTATCTATTGGCGATTTCGTTCCAATTCACATTCCAAGTAATATTCGGCATGCTAATTACATTGCCGGTTGCCAAATTGCATTATCTCTTATAGTTTCCGAGATATGGACTATCGATAATTTACACCATAGGCTCTGCTTCTAACTTGGGCCCAAATTGTAAAATGGTCTTATCTATTGGCGATTTCGTTCCAATTCACATTCCAAGTAATATTCGGCATGCTAATTACATTGCCGGTTGCCAAATTGCATTATCTCTTATAGTTTCCGAGATATGGACTATCGATAATTTACACCTTAGGCTCTGCTTCTAACTTGCTCCCAAATTGTAAAATGGTCTTATCTATTGGCGATTTCGTTCCAATTCACATTCCAAGTAATATTCGGCATGCTAATTACATTGCCGGTTGCCAAATTGCATTATCTCTTATAGTTTCCGAGATATGGACTATCGATAATTTACACCTTAGGCTCTGCTTCTAACTTGGGCCCAAATTATAAAATGGTCTTATCTATTGGCGATTTCGTTCCAATTCACATTCCAAGTAATATTCGGCATGCTAATTACATTGCCGGTTGCCAAATTGCATTATCTCTTATAGTTTCCGAGATATGGACTATCGATAATTTACACCTTAGGCTCTGCTTCTAACTTGGGCCCAAATTGTAAAATGGTCTTATCTATTGGCGATTTCGTCCCAATTCACATTCCAAGTGATATTCGGCATGCTAATTACATTGCCGGTTGCGAAATTGCATTATCTCTTATAGTTTCCGAGATATGGACTATCAATAATTTACACCTTAGGCTCTGCTTCTAACTTGGGCCCAAATTGTAAAATGGTCTTATCTATTGGCGATTTCGTTCCAATTCACATTCCAAGTAATATTCGGCATGCTAATTACATTGCCGGTTGCCAAATTGCATTATCTCTTATAGTTTCCGAGATATGGACTATCGATAATTTACACCTTAGGCTCTGCTTCTAACTTGGGCCCAAATTGTAAAATGGTCTTATCTATTGGCGATTTCGTTGCAATTCACATTCCAAGTAATATTCGGCATGCTAATTACATTGCCGGTTGCCAAATTGCATTATCTCTTATAGTTTCCGAGATATGGACTATCGATAATTTACACCTTAGGCTCTGCTTCTAACTTGGGCCCAAATTGTAAAATGGTCTTATCTATTGGCGATTTCGTTCCAATTCACATTCCAAGTAATATTCGGCATGCTAATTACATTGCCGGTTGCCAAATTGCATTATCTCTTATAGTTTCCGAGATATGGACTATCGATAATTTACACCATAGGCTCTGCTTCTAACTTGGGCCCAAATTGTAAAATGGTCTTATCTATTGGCGATTTCGTTCCAATTCACATTCCAAGTAATATTCGGCATGCTAATTACAATGCCGGTTGCCAAATTGCATTATCTCTTATAGTTTCCGAGATATGGACTATCGATAATTTACACCTTAGGCTCTGCTTCTAACTTGCTCCCAAATTGTAAAATGGTCTTATCTATTGGCGATTTCGTTCCAATTCACATTCCAAGTATTATTCGGCATGCTAATTACATTGCCGGTTGCCAAATGGCATTATCTCTTATAGTTTCCGAGATATGGACTATCGATAATTTACACCTTAGGCTCTGCTTCTAACTTGGGCCCAAATTGTAAAATGGTCTTATCTATTGGCGATTTTGTTCCAATTCACATTCCAAGTAATATTCGGCATGCTAATTACATTGCCGGTTGCCAAATTGAATTATCTCTTATAGTTTCCGAGATATGGACTATCGATAATTTACACCTTAGGCTCTGCTTCTAACTTGGGCCCAAATTGTAAAATGGTCGTACCTATTGGCGATTTCGTTCCAATTCACATTCCAAGTAATATTCGGCATGCTAATTACATTGCCGGTTGCCAAATTGCATTATCTCTTATAGTTTCCGAGATATGGACTATCGATAATTTACACCTTAGGCTCTGCTTCTAACTTGGGCCCAAATTGTAAAATGGTCTTATCTATTGGCGATTTCGTTCCAATTCACATTCCAAGTAATATTCGGCATGCTAATTACATCGCAGGTTGCCAAATTTCATTATCTCTTATAGTTTCCGAGATATGGACTATCAATAATTTACACCTTAGGCTCTGCTTCTAACTTGGGCCCAAATTGTAAAATGGTCTTATCTATTGGCTATTTCGTTCCAATTCACATTCCAAGTAATATTCGGCATGCTAATTACATTGCCGGTTGCCAAATTGCATTATCTCTTATAGTTTCCGAGATATGGACTATCGATAATTTACGCCTTAGGCTCTGCTTCTAACTTGGGCCCAAATTGTAAAATGGTCTTATCTATTGGCGATTTCGTTGCAATTCACATTCCAAGTAATATTCGGCATGCTAATTACATTGCCGGTTGCCAAATTGCATTATCTTTTATAGTTTCCGAGATATGGACTATCGATAATTTACACCTTAGGCTCTGCTTCTAACTTGGGCCCAAATTGTAAAATGGTCTTATCTATTGGCGATTTCGTTCCAATTCACATTCCAAGTAATATTCGGCATGCTAATTACATTGCCGGTTGCCAAATTGCATTATCTCTTATAGTTTCCGAGATATGGACTATCGATAATTTACACCTTAGGCTCTGCTTCTAACTTGGGCCCAAATTGTAAAATGGTCTTATCTATTGGCGATTTCGTCCCAATTCATATTCCAAGTGATATTCGGCATGCTAATTACATTGCCGGTTGCGAAATTGCATTATCTCTTATAGTTTCCGAGATATGGACTATCAATAATTTACACCTTAGGCTCTGCTTCTAACTTGGGCCCAAATTGTAAAATGGTCTTATCTATTGGCGATTTCGTTCCAATTCACATTCCAAGTAATATTCGGCATGCTAATTACATTGCCGGTTGCCAAATTGCATTATCTCTTATAGTTTCCGAGATATGGACTATCGATAATTTACACCTTAGGCTCTGCTTATAACTTGGGCCCAAATTGTAAAATGGTCTTATCTATTGGCGATTTCGCTCCAATTCACATTCCAAGTAATATTCGGCATGCTAATTACATTGCCGGTTGCCAAATTGCATTATCTCTTATAGTTTCCGAGATATGGACTATCGATAATTTACACCTTAGGGTCTGCTTCTAACTTGGTCCCAAATTGTAAAATGGTCTTATCTATTGGCGATTTCGTTCCAATTCACATCCCAAGTAATATTCGGCATGCTAATTACATTGCCGGTTGCCAAATTGCATTATCTCTTATAGTTTCCGAGATATGGACTATCGATAATTTACACCTTAGGCTCTGCTTCTAACTTGGGCCCAAATTGTAAAATGGTCTTATCTATTGGCGATTTCGTTCCAATTCACATTCCAAGTAATATTCGGCATGCTAATTACATTGCCGGTTGCCAAATTGCATTATCTCTTATAGTTTCCGAGATATGGACTATCGATAATTTACACCATAGGCTCTGCTTCTAACTTGGGCCCAAATTGTAAAATGGTCTTATCTATTGGCGATTTCGTTCCAATTCACATTCCAAGTAATATTCGGCATGCTAATTACATTGCCGGTTGCCAAATTGCATTATCTCTTATAGTTTCCGAGATATGGACTATCGATAATTTACACCTTAGGCTCTGCTTCTAACTTGCTCCCAAATTGTAAAATGGTCTTATCTATTGGCGATTTCGTTCCAATTCACATTCCAAGTAATATTCGGCATGCTAATTACATTGCCGGTTGCCAAATTGCATTATCTCTTATAGTTTCCGAGATTTGGACTATCGATAATTTACACCTTAGGCTCTGCTTCTAACTTGGGCCCAAATTGTAAAATGGTCTTATCTATTGGCGATTTCGTTCCAATTCACATTCCAAGTAATATTCGGCATGCTAATTACATTGCCGGATGCCAAATTGAATTATCTCTTATAGTTTCCGAGATATGGACTATCGATAATTTACACCTTAGGCTCTGCTTCTAACTTGGGACCAAATTGTAAAATGGTCTTACCTGTTAGCGATTTCGTTCCAATTCACATTCCAAGTAATATTCGGCATGCTAATTACATTGCCGGTTGCCAAATTGCATTATCTCTTATAGTTTCCGAGATATGGACTATCGATAATTTACACCTTAGGCTCTGCTTCTAACTTGGGCCCAAATTGTAAAATGGTCTTATCTATTGGCGATTTCGTTCCAATTCACATTCCAAGTAATATTCGGCATGCTAATTACATTGCCGGTTGCCAAATTGCATTATCTCTTATAGTTTCCGAGATATGGACTATCGATAATTTACACCTTAGGCTCTGCTTCTAACTTGGGCCCAAATTGTAAAATGGTCTTATCTATTGGCGATTTCGTTCCAATTCACATTCCAAGTAATATTCGGCATGCTAATTACATTGCCGGTTGCCAAATTGCATTATCTCTTATAGTTTCCGAGATATGGACTATCGATAATTTACACCTTAGGCTCTGCTTCTAACTTGGGCCCAAATTGTAAAATGGTCTTATCTATTGGCGATTTCGTCCCAATTCACATTCCAAGTGATATTCGGCATGCTAATTACATTGCCGGTTGCGAAATTGCATTATCTCTTATAGTTTCCGAGATATGGACTATCAATAATTTATACCTTAGGCTCTGCTTCTAACTTGGGCCCAAATTGTAAAATGGTCTTATCTATTGGCGATTTCGTTCCAATTCACATTCCAAGTAATATTCGGCATGCTAATTACATTGCCGGTTGCCAAATTGCATTATCTCTTATAGTTTCCGAGATATGGACTATCGATAATTTACACCTTAGGCTCTGCTTCTAACTTGGGCCCAAATTGTAAAATGGTCTTATCTATTGGCGATTTCGTTCCAATTCACACTCCAAGTAATATTCGGCATGCTAATTACATTGCCGGTTGCCAAATTGCATTATCTCTTATAGTTTCCGAGATATGGACTATCGATAATTTACACCATAGGCTCTGCTTCTAACTTGGGCCCAAATTGTAAAATGGTCTTATCTTTTGGCGATTTCGTTCCAATTCACATTCCAAGTAATATTCGGCATGCTAATTACATTGCCGGTTGCCAAATTGCATTATCTCTTATAGTTTCCGAGATATGGACTATCGATAATTTACACCTTAGGCTCTGCTTCTAACTTGGGCCCAAATTGTAAAATGGTCTTATCTATTGGCGATTTCGTTCCAATTCACATTCCAAGTAATATTCGGCATGCTAATTACATTGCCGTTTGCCAAATTGCATTACCTCTTATAGTTTCCGAGATATGGACTATCGATAATTTACACCTTAGGCTCTGCTTCTAACTTGGGCCCAAATTGTAAAATGGTCTTATCTATTGGCGATTTCGTTCCAATTCACATTCCAAGTAATATTCGGCATGCTAATTACATTGCCGGTTGCCAAATTGAATTATCTCTTATAGTTTCCGAGATATGGACTATCGATAATTTACACCTTAGGCTCTGCTTCTAACTTGGGCCCAAATTGTAAAATGGTCTTATCTATTGGCGACTTCGTTCCAATTCACATTCCAAGTAATATTCGGCATGCTAATTACATTGCCGGTTGCCAAATTGCATTATCTCTTATAGTTTCCGAGATATGGACTATCGATAATTTACACCTTAGGCTCTGCTTCTAACTTGGGCCCAAATTGTAAAATGGTCTTATCTATTGGCGATTTCGTTCCAATTCACATTCCAAGTAATATTCGGCATGCTAATTACATTGCCGGTTGCCAAATTGCATTATCTCGTATAGTTTCCGAGATATGGACTATCGATAATTTACACCTTAGGCTCTGCTTCTAACTTGGGCCCAAATTGTAAAATGGTCTTATCTATTGGCGATTTCGTCCCAATTCACATTCCAAGTGATATTCGGCATGCTAATTACATTGCCGGTTGCGAAATTGCATTATCCCTTATAGTTTCCGAGATATGGACTATCAATAATTTACACCTTAGGTTCTGCTTCTAACTTGGGCCCAAATTGTAAAATGGTCTTATCTATTGGCGATTTCGTTCCAATTCACATTCCAAGTAATATTCGGCATGCTAATTACATTGCCGGTTGCCAAATTGCATTATCTCTTATAGTTTCCGAGATATGGACTATCGATAATTTACACCTTAGGCTCTGCTTCTAACTTGGGCCCAAATTGTAAAATGGTCTTATCTATTGGCGATTTCGTTCCAATTCACATTCCAAGTAATATTCGGCATGCTAATTACATTGCCGGTTGCCAAATTGCATTATCTCTTATAGTTTCCGAGATATGGACTATCGATAATTTACACCTTAGGCTCTGCTTCTAACTTGGGCCCAAATTGTAAAATGGTCTTATCTATTGGCGATTTCGTTCCAATTCACATTCCAAGTAATATTCGGCATGCTAATTACATTGCCGGTTGCCAAATTGCATTATCTCTTATAGTTTCCGAGATATGGACTATCGATAATTTACACCATAGGCTCTGCTTCTAACTTGGGCCCAAATTGTAAAATGGTCTTATCTATTGGCGATTTCGTTCCAATTCACATTCCAAGTAATATTCGGCATGCTAATTACATTGCCGGTTGCCAAATTGCATTATCTCTTATAGTTTCCGAGATATGGACTATCGATAATTTACACCTTAGGCTCTGCTTCTAACTTGGGCCCAAATTGTAAAATGGTCTTATCTATTGGCGATTTCGTTCCAATTCACATTCCAAGTAATATTCGGCATGCTAATTACATTGCCGGTTGCCAAATTGAATTATCTCTTATAGTTTCCGAGATATGGACTATCGATAATTTACACCTTAGGCTCTGCTTCTAACTTCGGACCAAATTGTAAAATGGACTTACCTGTTGGCGATTTCGTTCCAATTCACATTCCAAGTAATATTCGTCATGCTAATTACATTGCCGGTTGCCAAATTGCATTATCTCTTATAGTTTCCGAGATATGGACTATCGATAATTTACACCTTAGGCTCTGCTTCTAACTTGGGCCCAAATTGTAAAATGGTCTTATCTATTGGCGATTTCGTTCCAATTCACATTCCAAGTAATATTCGGCATGCTAATTACACTGCCGGTTGCCAAATTGCATTATCTCTTATAGTTTCCGAGATATGGACTATCGATAATTTACACCATAATCTCTGCTTCTAACTTGGGCCCAAATTGTAAAATGGTCTTATCTATTGGCGATTTCGTTCCAATTCACATTCCAAGTAATATTCGGCATGCTAATTACATTGCCGGTTGCCAAATTGCATTATCTCTTATAGTTTCCGAGATATGGACTATCGATAATTTACACCTTAGGCTCTGCTTCTAACTTGGGCCCAAATTGTAAAATGGTCTTATCTATTGGCGATTTCGTTCCAATTCACATTCCAAGTAATATTCGGCATGCTAATTACATTGCCGGTTGCCAAATTGCATTATCTCTTATAGTTTCCGAGATATGGACTATCGATAATTTACACCTTAGGCTCAGCTTCTAACTTGGGCCCAAATTGTAAAATGGTCTTATCTATTGGCGATTTCGTCCCAATTCACATTCCAAGTGATATTCGGCATGCTAATTACATTGCCAGTTGCGAAATTGCATTATCTCTTATAGTTTCCGAGATATGGACTATCAATAATTTACACCTTAGGCTCTGCTTCTAACTTGGGCCCAAATTGTAAAATGGTCTTATCTATTGGCGATTTCGTTCCAATTCAAATTCCAAGTAATATTCGGCATGCTAATTACATTGCCGGTTGCCAAATTGCATTATCTCTTATAGTTTCCGAGATATGGACTATCGATTATTTACACCTTAGGCTCTGCTTCTAACTTGGGCCCAAATTGTAAAATGGTCTTATCTATTGGCGATTTCGTTGCAATTCACATTCCAAGTAATATTCGGCATGCTAATTACATTGCCGGTTGCCAAATTGCATTATCTCTTATAGTTTCCGAGATATGGACTATCGATAATTTACACCTTAGGCTCTGCTTCTAACTTGGGCCCAAATTGTAAAATGGTCTTATCTATTGGCGATTTCGTTCCAATTCACATTCCAAGTAATATTCGGCATGCTAATTACATTGCCGGTTGCCAAATTGCATTATCTCTTATAGTTTCCGAGATATGGACTATCGATAATTTACACCTTAGGCTCTGCTTCTAACTTGGGCCCAAATTGTAAAATGGTCTTATCTATTGGCGATTTCGTTCCAATTCACATTCCAAGTAATATTCCGCATGCTAATTACATTGCCGGTTGCCAAGTTGCATTATCTCTTATAGTTTCCGAGATATGGACTATCGATAATTTACACCTTAGGCTCTGCTTCTAACTTGGGCCCAAATTGTAAAATGGTATTATCTATTGGCGATTTCGTTCCAATTCACAGACCAAGTAATATTCGGCATGCTAATTACATTGCCGGTTGCCAAATTGCATTATCTCTTATAGTTTCCGAGATATGGACTATCGATAATTTACACTTTAGGCTCTGCTTCTAACTTGTACCCAAATTGTAAAATGGTCTTATCTATTGGCGATTTCGTCCCAATTCACATTCCAAGTGATATTCGGCATGCTAATTACATTGCCGGTTGCGAAATTGCATTATCTCTTATAGTTTCCGAGATATGGACTATCAATAATTTACACCTTAGGCTCTGCTTCTAACTTGGGCCCAAATTGTAAAATGGTCTTATCTATTGGCGATTTCGTTCCAATTCACACTCCAAGTAATATTCGGCATGCTAATTACATTACCGGTTGCCAAATTGCATTATCTCTTATAGTTTCCGAGATATGGACTATCGATAATTTACACCTTAGGCTCTGCTTCTAACTTGGGCCCAAATTGTAAAATGGTCTTATCTATTGGCGATTTCGTTCCAATTCACATTCCAAGTAATATTCGGCATGCTAATTACATTGCCGGTTGCCAAATTGCATTATCTCTTATAGTTTCCGAGATATGGACTATCGATAATTTACACCTTAGGCTCTGCTTCTAAATTGGGCCCAAATTGTAAAATGGTCTTATCTATTGGCGATTTCGTTCCAATTCACATTCCAAGTAATATTCGGCATGCTAATTACATTGCCGGTTGCCAAATTGCATTATCTCTTATAGTTTCCGAGATATGGACTATCGATAATTTACACCATAGGCTCTGCTTCTAACTTGGGGCCAAATTGTAAAATGGTCTTATCTATTGGCGATATCGTTCCAATTCACATTCCAAGTAATATTCGGCATGCTAATTACATTGCCGGTTGCCAAATTGCATTATCTCTTATAGTTTCCGAGATATGGACTATCGATAATTTACACCTTAGGCTCTGCTTCTAACTTGCTCCCAAATTGTAAAATGGTCTTATCTATTGGCGATTTCGTTCCAATTCACATTCCAAGTATTATTCGGCATGCTAATTACATTGCCGGTTGCCAAATTGCATTATCTCTTATAGTTTCCGAGATATGAACTATCGATAATTTACACCTTAGGCTCTGCTTCTAACTTGGGCCCAAATTGTAAAATGGTCTTATCTATTGGCGATTTTGTTCCAATTCACATTCCAAGTAATATTCGGCATGCTAATTACATTGCCCGTTGCCAAATTGAATTATCTCTTATAGTTTCCGAGATATGGACTATCGATAATTTACACCTTAGGCTCTGCTTCTAACTTGGGCCCAAATTGTAAAATGGTCTTACCTATTGGCGATTTCGTTCCAATTCACATTCCAAGTAATATTCGGCATGCTAATTACATTGCCGGTTGCCAAATTGCATTATCTCTTATAGTTTCCGAGATATGGACTATCGATAATTTACACCTTAGGCTCTGCTTCTAACTTGGGCCCAAATTGTAAAATGGTCTTATCTATTGGCGATTTCGTTCCAATTCACATTCCAAGTAATATTCGGCATGCTAATTACATTGCAGGTTGCCAAATTTCATTATCTCTTATAGTTTCCGAGATATGGACTATCGATAATTTACACCTTAGGCTCTGCTTCTAACTTGGGCCCAAATTGTAAAATGGTCTTATCTATTGGCGATTTCGTTCCAATTCACATTCCAAGTAATATTCGGCATGCTAATTACATTGCCGGTTGCCAAATTGCATTATCTCTTATAGTTTCCGAGATATGGACTATCGATAATTTACACCATAGGCTCTGCTTCTAACTTGGGCCCAAATTGTAAAATGGTCTTATCTATTGGCGATTTCGTTCTAATTCACATTCCAAGTAATATTCGGCATGCTAATTACATTGCCGGTTGCCAAATTGCATTATCTCTTATAGTTTCCGAGATATGGACTATCGATAATTTACACCTTAGGCTCTGCTTCTAACTTGGGCCCAAATTGTAAAATGGTCTTATCTATTGGCGACTTCGTTCCAATTCACATTCCAAGTAATATTCGGCATGCTAATTACATTGCCGGTTGCCAAATTGCATTATCTCTTATAGTTTCCGAGATATGGACTATCGATAATTTACACCTTAGGCTCTGCTTCTAACTTGGGCCCAAATTGTAAAATGGTCTTATCTATTGGCGATTTCGTTCCAATTCACATTCCAAGTAATATTCGGCATGCTAATTACATTGCCGGTTGCCAAATTGCATTATCTCGTATAGTTTCCGAGATATGGACTATCGATAATTTACACCTTAGGCTCTGCTTCTAACTTGGGCCCAAATTGTAAAATGGTCTTATCTATTGGCGATTTCGTCCCAATTCACATTCCAAGTGATATTCGGCATGCTAATTACATTGCCGGTTGCGAAATTGCATTATCCCTTATAGTTTCCGAGATATGGACTATCAATAATTTACACCTTAGGTTCTGCTTCTAACTTGGGCCCAAATTGTAAAATGGTCTTATCTATTGGCGATTTCGTTCCAATTCACATTCCAAGTAATATTCGGCATGCTAATTACATTGCCGGTTGCCAAATTGCATTATCTCTTATAGTTTCCGAGATATGGACTATCGATAATTTACACCTTAGGCTCTGCTTCTAACTTGGGCCCAAATTGTAAAATGGTCTTATCTATTGGCGATTTCGTTCCAATTCACATTCCAAGTAATATTCGGCATGCTAATTACATTGCCGGTTGCCAAATTGCATTATCTCTTATAGTTTCCGAGATATGGACTATCGATAATTTACACCTTAGGCTCTGCTTCTAACTTGGGCCCAAATTGTAAAATGGTCTAATCTATTGGCGATTTCGTTCCAATTCACATTCCAAGTAATATTCGGCATGCTAATTACATTGCCGGTTGCCAAATTGCATTATCTCTTATAGTTTCCGAGATATGGACTATCGATAATTTACACCATAGGCTCTGCTTCTAACTTGGGCCCAAATTGTAAAATGGTCTTATCTATTGGCGATTTCGTTCCAATTCACATTCCAAGTAATATTCGGCATGCTAATTACATTGCCGGTTGCCAAATTGCATTATCTCTTATAGTTTCCGAGATATGGACTATCGATAATTTACACCTTAGGCTCTGCTTCTAACTTGGGCCCAAATTGTAAAATGGTCTTATCTATTGGCGATTTCGTTCCAATTCACATTCCAAGTAATATTCGGCATGCTAATTACATTGCCGGTTGCCAAATTGAATTATCTCTTATAGTTTCCGAGATATGGACTATCGATAATTTACACCTTAGGCTCTGCTTCTAACTTCGGACCAAATTGTAAAATGGACTTACCTGTTGGCGATTTCGTTCCAATTCACATTCCAAGTAATATTCGTCATGCTAATTACATTGCCGGTTGCCAAATTGCATTATCTCTTATAGTTTCCGAGATATGGACTATCGATAATTTACACCTTAGGCTCTGCTTCTAACTTGGGCCCAAATTGTAAAATGGTCTTATCTATTGGCGATTTCGTTCCAATTCACATTCCAAGTAATATTCGGCATGCTAATTACACTGCCGGTTGCCAAATTGCATTATCTCTTATAGTTTCCGAGATATGGACTATCGATAATTTACACCATAATCTCTGCTTCTAACTTGGGCCCAAATTGTAAAATGGTCTTATCTATTGGCGATTTCGTTCCAATTCACAATCCAAGTAATATTCGGCATGCTAATTACATTGCCGGTTGCCAAATTGCATTATCTCTTATAGTTTCCGAGATATGGACTATCGATAATTTACACCTTAGGCTCTGCTTCTAACTTGGGCCCAAATTGTAAAATGGTCTTAACTATTGGCGATTTCGTTCCAATTCACAATCCAAGTAATATTCGGCATGCTAATTACATTGCCGGTTGCCAAATTGCATTATCTCTTATAGTTTCCGAGATATGGACTATCGATAATTTACACCTTAGGCTCTGCTTCTAACTTGGGCCCAAATTGTAAAATGGTCTTATCTATTGGCGATTTCGTTCCAATTCACATTCCAAGTAATATTCCGCATGCTAATTACATTGCCGGTTGCCAAGTTGCATTATCTCTCATAGTTTCCGAGATATGGACTATCGATAATTTACACCTTAGGCTCTGCTTCTAACTTGGGCCCAAATTGTAAAATGGTCTTATCTATTGGCGATTTCGTTCCAATTCACAGACCAAGTAATATTCGGCATGCTAATTACATTGCCGGTTGCCAAATTGCATTATCTCTTATAGTTTCCGAGATATGGACTATCGATAATTTACACTTTAGGCTCTGCTTCTAACTTGTACCCAAATTGTAAAATGGTCTTATCTATTGGCGATTTCGTCCCAATTCACATTCCAAGTGATATTCGGCATGCTAATTACATTGCCGGTTGCGAAATTGCATTATCTCTTATAGTTTCCGAGATATGGACTATCAATAATTTACACCTTAGGCTCTGCTTCTAACTTGGGCCCAAATTGTAAAATGGTCTTATCTATTGACGATTTCGTTCCAATTCACATTCCAAGTAATATTCGGCATGCTAATTACATTACCGGTTGCCAAATTGCATTATCTCTTATAGTTTCCGAGATATGGACTATCGATAATTTACACCTTAGGCTCTGCTTCTAACTTGGGCCCAAATTGTAAAATGGTCTTATCTATTGGCGATTTCGTTCCAATTCACATTCCAAGTAATATTCGGCATGCTAATTACATTGCCGGTTGCCAAATTGCATTATCTCTTATAGTTTCCGAGATATGGACTATCGATAATTTACACCTTAGGCTCTGCTTCTAACTTGGGCCCAAATTGTAAAATGGTCTTATCTATTGGCGATTTCGTTCCAATTCACATTCCAAGTAATATTCGGCATGCTAATTACATTGCCGGTTGCCAAATTGCATTATCTCTTATAGTTTCCGAGATATGGACTATCGATAATTTACACCATAGGCTCTGCTTCTAACTTGGGCCCAAATTGTAAAATGGTCTTATCTATTGGCGATATCGTTCCAATTCACATTCCAAGTAATATTCGGCATGCTAATTACATTGCCGGTTGCCAAATTGCATTATCTCTTATAGTTTCCGAGATATGGACTATCGATAATTTACACCTTAGGCTCTGCTTCTAACTTGCTCCCAAATTGTAAAATGGTCTTATCTATTGGCGATTTCGTTCCAATTCACATTCCAAGTATTATTCGGCATGCTAATTACATTGCCGGTTGCCAAATTGCATTATCTCTTATAGTTTCCGAGATATGAACTATCGATAATTTACACCTTAGGCTCTGCTTCTAACTTGGGCCCAAATTGTAAAATGGTCTTATCTATTGGCGATTTTGTTCCAATTCACATTCCAAGTGATATTCGGCATGCTAATTACATTGCCGGTTGCGAAATTGCATTATCTCTTATAGTTTCCGAAATATGGACTATCGATAATTTACACCTTAGGCTCTGCTTCTAACTTGGGCCCAAATTGTAAAATGGTCTTATCTATTGGCGATTTCGTTCCAATTCACACTCCAAGTAATATTCGGCATGCTAATTACATTGCCGGTTGCCAAATTGCATTATCTCTTATAGTTTCCGAGATATGGACTATCGATAATTTACACCATAGGCTCTGCTTCTAACTTGGGCCCAAATTGTAAAATGGTCTTATCTTTTGGCGATTTCGTTCCAATTCACATTCCAAGTAATATTCGGCATGCTAATTACATTGCCGGTTGCCAAATTGCATTATCTCTTATAGTTTCCGAGATATGGACTATCGATAATTTACACCTTAGGTTCTGCTTCTAACTTGGGCCCAAATTGTAAAATGGTCTTATCTATTGGCGATTTCGTTCCAATTCACATTCCAAGTAATATTCGGCATGCTAATTACATTGCCGTTTGCCAAATTGCATTACCTCTTATAGTTTCCGAGATATGGACTATCGATAATTTACACCTTAGGCTCTGCTTCTAACTTGGGCCCAAATTGTAAAATGGTCTTATCTATTGGCGATTTCGTTCCAATTCACATTCCAAGTAATATTCGGCATGCTAATTACATTGCCGATTGCTAAATTAAATTATCTCTTATAGTTTCCGAGATATGGACTATCGATAATTTACACCTTAGGCTCTGCTTCTAACTTGGGCCCAAATTGTAAAATGGTCTTACCTATTGGCGATTTCGTTCCAATTCACAATCCAAGTAATATTCGGCATGCTAATTACATTGCCGATTGCCACATTGCATTATCTCTTATAGTTTCCGAGATATAGACTATCGATAATTTACACCTTAGGCTCTGCTTCTAACTTGGGCCCAAATTGTAAAATGGTCTTACCTATTGGCGATTTCGTTCCAATTCACAATCCAAGTAATATTCGGCATGCTAATTACATTGCCGGTTGCCAAATTGCATTATCTCTTATAGTTTCCGAGATATGGACTATCGATAATTTACACCTTAGGCTCTGCTTCTAACTTGGGCCCAAATTGTAAAATGGTCTTATCTATTGGCGATTTCGTTCCAATTCACATTCCAAGTAATATTCGGCATGCTAATTACATTGCCGTTTGCCAAATTGCATTACCTCTTATAGTTTCCGAGATATGGACTATCGATAATTTACACCTTAGGCTCTGCTTCTAACTTGGGCCCAAATTGTAAAATGGTCTTATCTATTGGCGATTTCGTTCCAATTCACATTCCAAGTAATATTCGGCATGCTAATTACATTGCCGGTTGCCAAATTGAATTATCTCTTATAGTTTCCGAGATATGGACTATCGATAATTTACACCTTAGGCTCTGCTTCTAACTTGGGCCCAAGTTGTAAAATGGTCTTACCTATTGGCGATTTCGTTCCAATTCACAATCCAAGTAATATTCGGCATGCTAATTACATTGCCGATTGCCACATTGCATTATCTCTTATAGTTTCCGAGATATAGACTATCGATAATTTACACCTTAGGCTCTGCTTCTAACTTTTGCCCAAATTGTAAAATGGTCTTATCTATTGGCGATTTCGTCCCAATTCACATTCCAAGTGATATTCGGCATGCTAATTACATTGCCAGTTGCGAAATTGCATTATCTCTTATAGTTTCCGAGATATGGACTATCAATAATTTACACCTTAGGCTCTGCTTCTAACTTGGGCCCAAATTGTAAAATGGTCTTATCTATTGGCGATTTCGTTCCAATTCACATTCCAAGTAATATTCGGCATGCTAATTACATTGCCGGTTGCCAAATTGCATTATCTCTTATAGTTTCCGAGATATGGACTATCGATTATTTACACCTTAGGCTCTGCTTCTAACTTGGGCCCAAATTGTAAAATGGTCTTATCTATTGGCGATTTCGTTGCAATTCACATTCCAAGTAATATTCGGCATGCTAATTACATTGCCGGTTGCCAAATTGCATTATCTCTTATAGTTTCCGAGATATGGACTATCGATAATTTACACCTTAGGCTCTGCTTCTAACTTGGGCCCAAATTGTAAAATGGCCTTATCTATTGGCGATTTCGTTCCAATTCACATTCCAAGTAATATTCGGCATGCTAATTACATTGCCGGTTGCCAAATTGCATTATCTCTTATAGTTTCCGAGATATGGACTATCGATAATTTACACCTTAGGCTCTGCTTCTAACTTGGGCCCAAATTGTAAAATGGTCTTATCTATTGGCGATTTCGTTCCAATTCACATTCCAAGTAATATTCCGCATGCTAATTACATTGCCGGTTGCCAAGTTGCATTATCTCTTATAGTTTCCGAGATATGGACTATCGATAATTTACACCTTAGGCTCTGCTTCTAACTTGGGCCCAAATTGTAAAATGGTATTATCTATTGGCGATTTCGTTCCAATTCACAGACCAAGTAATATTCGGCATGCTAATTACATTGCCGGTTGCCAAATTGCATTATCTCTTATAGTTTCCGAGATATGGACTATCGATAATTTACACTTTAGGCTCTGCTTCTAACTTGTACCCAAATTGTAAAATGGTCTTATCTATTGGCGATTTCGTCCCAATTCACATTCCAAGTGATATTCGGCATGCTAATTACATTGCCGGTTGCGAAATTGCATTATCTCTTATAGTTTCCGAGATATGGACTATCAATAATTTACACCTTAGGCTCTGCTTCTAACTTGGGCCCAAATTGTAAAATGGTCTTATCTATTGGCGATTTCGTTCCAATTCACACTCCAAGTAATATTCGGCATGCTAATTACATTACCGGTTGCCAAATTGCATTATCTCTTATAGTTTCCGAGATATGGACTATCGATAATTTACACCTTAGGCTCTGCTTCTAACTTGGGCCCAAATTGTAAAATGGTCTTATCTATTGGCGATTTCGTTCCAATTCACATTCCAAGTAATATTCGGCATGCTAATTACATTGCCGGTTGCCAAATTGCATTATCTCTTATAGTTTCCGAGATATGGACTATCGATAATTTACACCTTAGGCTCTGCTTCTAAATTGGGCCCAAATTGTAAAATGGTCTTATCTATTGGCGATTTCGTTCCAATTCACATTCCAAGTAATATTCGGCATGCTAATTACATTGCCGGTTGCCAAATTGCATTATCTCTTATAGTTTCCGAGATATGGACTATCGATAATTTACACCATAGGCTCTGCTTCTAACTTGGGGCCAAATTGTAAAATGGTCTTATCTATTGGCGATATCGTTCCAATTCACATTCCAAGTAATATTCGGCATGCTAATTACATTGCCGGTTGCCAAATTGCATTATCTCTTATAGTTTCCGAGATATGGACTATCGATAATTTACACCTTAGGCTCTGCTTCTAACTTGCTCCCAAATTGTAAAATGGTCTTATCTATTGGCGATTTCGTTCCAATTCACATTCCAAGTATTATTCGGCATGCTAATTACATTGCCGGTTGCCAAATTGCATTATCTCTTATAGTTTCCGAGATATGGACTATCGATAATTTACACCATAGGCTCTGCTTCTAACTTGGGGCCAAATTGTAAAATGGTCTTATCTATTGGCGATATCGTTCCAATTCACATTCCAAGTAATATTCGGCATGCTAATTACATTGCCGGTTGCCAAATTGCATTATCTCTTATAGTTTCCGAGATATGGACTATCGATAATTTACACCTTAGGCTCTGCTTCTAAATTGGGCCCAAATTGTAAAATGGTCTTATCTATTGGCGATTTCGTTCCAATTCACATTCCAAGTAATATTCGGCATGCTAATTACATGGCCGGTTGCCAAATTGCATTATCTCTTATAGTTTCCGAGATATGGACTATCGATAATTTACACCTTAGGCTCTGCTTCTAACTTGGGCCCAAATTGTAAAATGGTCTTACCTATTGGCGATTTCGTTCCAATTCACATTCCAAGTAATATTCGGCATGCTAATTACATTGCCGGTTGCCAAATTGCATTATCTCTTATAGTTTCCGAGATATGGACTATCGATAATTTACACCTTAGGCTCTGCTTCTAACTTGGGCCCAAATTGTAAAATGGTCTTATCTATTGGCGATTTCGTTCCAATTCACATTCCAAGTAATATTCGGCATGCTAATTACATTGCAGGTTGCCAAATTTCATTATCTCTTATAGTTTCCGAGATATGGACTATCGATAATTTACACCTTAGGCTCTGCTTCTAACTTGGGCCCAAATTGTAAAATGGTCTTATCTATTGGCGATTTCGTTCCAATTCACATTCCAAGTAATATTCGGCATGCTAATTACATTGCCGGTTGCCAAATTGCATTATCTCTTATAGTTTCCGAGATATGGACTATCGATAATTTACACCATAGGCTCTGCTTCTAACTTGGGCCCAAATTGTAAAATGGTCTTATCTATTGGCGATTTCGTTCTAATTCACATTCCAAGTAATATTCGGCATGCTAATTACATTGCCGGTTGCCAAATTGCATTATCTCTTATAGTTTCCGAGATATGGACTATCGATAATTTACACCTTAGGCTCTGCTTCTAACTTGGGCCCAAATTGTAAAATGGTCTTATCTATTGGCGACTTCGTTCCAATTCACATTCCAAGTAATATTCGGCATGCTAATTACATTGCCGGTTGCCAAATTGCATTATCTCTTATAGTTTCCGAGATATGGACTATCGATAATTTACACCTTAGGCTCTGCTTCTAACTTGGGCCCAAATTGTAAAATGGTCTTATCTATTGGCGATTTCGTTCCAATTCACATTCCAAGTAATATTCGGCATGCTAATTACATTGCCGGTTGCCAAATTGCATTATCTCGTATAGTTTCCGAGATATGGACTATCGATAATTTACACCTTAGGCTCTGCTTCTAACTTGGGCCCAAATTGTAAAATGGTCTTATCTATTGGCGATTTCGTCCCAATTCACATTCCAAGTGATATTCGGCATGCTAATTACATTGCCGGTTGCGAAATTGCATTATCCCTTATAGTTTCCGAGATATGGACTATCAATAATTTACACCTTAGGTTCTGCTTCTAACTTGGGCCCAAATTGTAAAATGGTCTTATCTATTGGCGATTTCGTTCCAATTCACATTCCAAGTAATATTCGGCATGCTAATTACATTGCCGGTTGCCAAATTGCATTATCTCTTATAGTTTCCGAGATATGGACTATCGATAATTTACACCTTAGGCTCTGCTTCTAACTTGGGCCCAAATTGTAAAATGGTCTTATCTATTGGCGATTTCGTTCCAATTCACATTCCAAGTAATATTCGGCATGCTAATTACATTGCCGGTTGCCAAATTGCATTATCTCTTATAGTTTCCGAGATATGGACTATCGATAATTTACACCTTAGGCTCTGCTTCTAACTTGGGCCCAAATTGTAAAATGGTCTTATCTATTGGCGATTTCGTTCCAATTCACATTCCAAGTAATATTCGGCATGCTAATTACATTGCCGGTTGCCAAATTGCATTATCTCTTATAGTTTCCGAGATATGGACTATCGATAATTTACACCATAGGCTCTGCTTCTAACTTGGGCCCAAATTGTAAAATGGTCTTATCTATTGGCGATTTCGTTCCAATTCACATTCCAAGTAATATTCGGCATGCTAATTACATTGCCGGTTGCCAAATTGCATTATCTCTTATAGTTTCCGAGATATGGACTATCGATAATTTACACCTTAGGCTCTGCTTCTAACTTGGGCCCAAATTGTAAAATGGTCTTATCTATTGGCGATTTCGTTCCAATTCACATTCCAAGTAATATTCGGCATGCTAATTACATTGCCGGTTGCCAAATTGAATTATCTCTTATAGTTTCCGAGATATGGACTATCGATAATTTACACCTTAGGCTCTGCTTCTAACTTCGGACCAAATTGTAAAATGGACTTACCTGTTGGCGATTTCGTTCCAATTCACATTCCAAGTAATATTCGTCATGCTAATTACATTGCCGGTTGCCAAATTGCATTATCTCTTATAGTTTCCGAGATATGGACTATCGATAATTTACACCTTAGGCTCTGCTTCTAACTTGGGCCCAAATTGTAAAATGGTCTTATCTATTGGCGATTTCGTTCCAATTCACATTCCAAGTAATATTCGGCATGCTAATTACACTGCCGGTTGCCAAATTGCATTATCTCTTATAGTTTCCGAGATATGGACTATCGATAATTTACACCATAATCTCTGCTTCTAACTTGGGCCCAAATTGTAAAATGGTCTTATCTATTGGCGATTTCGTTCCAATTCACATTCCAAGTAATATTCGGCATGCTAATTACATTGCCGGTTGCCAAATTGCATTATCTCTTATAGTTTCCGAGATATGGACTATCGATAATTTACACCTTAGGCTCTGCTTCTAACTTGGGCCCAAATTGTAAAATGGTCTTATCTATTGGCGATTTCGTTCCAATTCACATTCCAAGTAATATTCGGCATGCTAATTACATTGCCGGTTGCCAAATTGCATTATCTCTTATAGTTTCCGAGATATGGACTATCGATAATTTACACCTTAGGCTCAGCTTCTAACTTGGGCCCAAATTGTAAAATGGTCTTATCTATTGGCGATTTCGTCCCAATTCACATTCCAAGTGATATTCGGCATGCTAATTACATTGCCGGTTGCGAAATTGCATTATCTCTTATAGTTTCCGAGATATGGACTATCAATAATTTATACCTTAGGCTCTGCTTCTAACTTGGGCCCAAATTGTAAAATGGTCTTATCTATTGGCGATTTCGTTCCAGTTCACATTCCAAGTAATATTCGGCATGCTAATTACATTGCCGGTTGCCAAATTGCATTATCTCTTATAGTTTCCGAGATATGGACTATCGATAATTTACACCTTAGGCTCTGCTTCTAACTTGGGTCCAAATTGTAAAATGGTCTTATCTATTGGCGATTTCGTTGCAATTCACATTCCAAGTAATATTCGGCATGCTAATTACATTGCCGGTTGCCAAATTGCATTATCTCTTATAGTTTCCGAGATATGGACTATCGATAATTTACACCTTAGGCTCTGCTTCTAACTTGGGCCCAAATTGTAAAATGGTCTTATCTATTGGCGATTTCGTTCCAATTCACATTCCAAGTAATATTCGGCATGCTAATTACATTGCCGGTTGCCAAATTGCATTATCTCTTATAGTTTCCGAGATATGGACTATCGATAATTTACACCTTAGGCTCTGCTTCTAACTTGGGCCCAAATTGTAAAATGGTCTTATCTATTGGCGATTTCGTCCCAATTCACATTCCAAGTGACATTCGGCATGCTAATTACATTGCCGGTTGCGAAATTGCATTATCTCTTATAGTTTCCGAGATATGGACTATCAATAATTTACACCTTAGGCTCTGCTTCTAACTTGGGCCCAAATTGTAAAATGGTCTTATCTATTGGCGATTTCGTTCCAATTCACATTCCAAGTAATATTCGGCATGCTAATTACATTGCCGGTTGCCAAATTGCATTATCTCTTATAGTTTCCGAGATATGGACTATCGATAATTTACACCATAGGCTCTGCTTCTAACTTGGGCCCAAATTGTAAAATGGTCTTATCTATTGGCGATTTCGTTCCAATTCACATTCCAAGTAATATTCGGCATGCTAATTACATTGCCGGTTGCCAAATTGCATTATCTCTTATAGTTTCCGAGATATGGACTATCGATAATTTACACCTTTGGCTCTGCTTCTAACTTGGGCCCAAATTGTAAAATGGTCTTATCTATTGGCGATTTCGTTCCAATTCACATTCCAAGTAATATTCGGCATGCTAATTACATTGCCGGTTGCCAAATTGCATTATCTCTTATAGTTTCCGAGATATGGACTATCGATAATTTACACCTTAGGCTCTGCTTCTAACTTGGGCCCAAATTGTAAAATGGTCTTATCTATTGGCGATTTCGTTCCAATTCACATTCCAAGTAATATTCGGCATGCTAATTACATTGCCGGTTGTCAAATTGCATTATCTCTTATAGTTTCCGAGATATGGACTATCGATAATTTACACCTTAGGCTCTGCTTCTAACTTGGGCCCAAATTGTAAAATGGTCTTATCTATTGGCGATTTCGTTCCAATTCACACTCCAAGTAATATTCGGCATGCTAATTACATTGCCGGTTGCGAAATTGCATTATCTCTTATAGTTTCAGAGATATGGACTATCGATAATTTACACCTTAGGCTCTGCTTCTAACTTGGGCCCAAATTGTAAAATGGTCTTATCTATTGGCAATTTCGTTCCAATTCACATTCCAAGTAATATTCGGCATGCTAATTACATTGCCGGTTGCCAAATTGCATTATCTCTTATAGTTTCCGAGATATGGACTATCGATAATTTACACCTTAGGCTCTGCTTCTAACTTGGGCCCAAATTGTAAAATGGTCTTATCTATTGGCGATTTCGTTCCAATTCACATTCCAAGTAATATTCGGCATGCTAATTACATTGCCGGTTGCCAAATTGCATTATCTCATATAGTTTCCGAGATATGGACTATCGATAATTTACACTTTAGGCTCTGCTTCTAACTTGGGCCCAATTTGTAAAATGGTCTTATCTATTGGCGATTTCGTTCCAATTCACATTCCAAGTAATATTCGGCATGCTAATTACATTGCCGGTTGCCAAATTGCATTATCTTTTATAGTTTCCGAGATATGGACTATCGATAATTTACACCTCATTCTCTGCTTCTAACTTGGGCCCAAATTGTAAAATTTTCTTATCTATTGGCGATTTCGTTCCAATTCACATTCCAAGTAATATTCGGCATGCTAATTACATTGCCGGTTGCCAAATTGCATTATCTCTTATAGTTTCCGAGATATGGACTATCGATAATTTACACCATAGGCTCTGCTTCTAACTTGGGCCCAAATTGTAAAATGGTCTTATCTATTGGCGATTTCGTTCCAATTCACATTCCAAGTAATATTCGGCATGCTAATTACATTGCCGGTTTCCAAATTGCATTATCTCTTATAGTTTCCGAGATATGGACTATCGATAATTTACACCTTAGGCTCTGCTTCTAACTTGGGCCCAAATTGTAAAATGGTCTTATCTATTGGCGATTTCGTCCCAATTCATATTCCAAGTGATATTCGGCATGCTAATTACATTGCCGGTTGCGAAATTGCATTATCTCTTATAGTTTCCGAGATATGGACTATCAATAATTTACACCTTAGGCTCTGCTTCTAACTTGGGCCCAAATTGTAAAATGGTCTTATCTATTGGCGATTTCGTTCCAATTCAAATTCCAAGTAATATTCGGCATGCTAATTACATTGCCGGTTGCCAAATTGCATTATCTCTTATAGTTTCCGAGATATGGACTATCAATAATTTACACCTTAGGCTCTGCTTCTAACTTGGGCCCAAATTGTAATATGGTCTTATCTATTGGCGATTTCGTTCCAATTCACACTCCAAGTAATATTCGGCATGCTAATTACATTGCCGGTTGCGAAATTGCATTATCTCTTATAGTTTCCGAGATATGGACTATCGATAATTTACACCTTAGGCTCTGCTTCTAACTTGGGCCCAAATTGTAAAATGGTCTTATCTATTGGCGATTTCGTTCCAATTCACATTCCAAGTAATATTCTGCATGCTAATTACATTGCCGGTTGCCAAATTGCATTATCTCTTATAGTTTCCGAGATATGGACTATCGATAATTTACACCTTAGGCTCTGCTTCTAACTTGGGCCCAAATTGTAAAATGGTCTTATCTATTGGCGATTTCGTTCCAATTCACATTCCAAGTAATATTCGGCATGCTAATTACATTGCCGGTTGCCAAATTGCATTATCTCTTATAGTTTCCGAGATATGGACTATCAATAATTTACACCTTAGGCTCTGCTTCTAACTTGGGCCCAAATTGTAATATGGTCTTATCTATTGGCGATTTCGTTCCAATTCACACTCCAAGTAATATTCGGCATGCTAATTACATTGCCGGTTGCGAAATTGCATTATCTCTTATAGTTTCCGAGATATGGACTATCGATAATTTACACCTTAGGCTCTGCTTCTAACTTGGGCCCAAATTGTAAAATGGTCTTATCTATTGGCGATTTCGTTCCAATTCACATTCCAAGTAATATTCGGCATGCTAATTACATTGCCGGTTGCCAAATTGCATTACCTCTTATAGTTTCCGAGATATGGACTATCGATAATTTACACCTTCGGCTCTGCTTCTAACTTGGGCCCAAATTGTAAAATGGTCTTATCTATTGGCGATTTCGTTCCAATTCACATTCCAAGTAATATTCGGCATGCTAATTACATTGCCGGTTGCCAAATTGCATTATCTCTTATAGTTTCCGAGATATGGACTATCGATAATTTACACCTTAGGCTCTGCTTCTAACTTGGGCCCAAATTGTAAAATGGTCTTATCTATTGGCGATTTCGTCCCAATTCACATTCCAAGTGATATTCGGCATGCTAATTACATTGCCGGTTGCGAAATTGCATTATCTCTTATAGTTTCCGAGATATGGACTATCAATAATTTACACCTTAGGCTCTGCTTCTAACTTGGGCCCAAATTGTAAAATGGTCTTATCTATTGGCGATTTCGTTCCAATTCACATTCCAAGTAATATTCGGCATGCTAATTACATTGCCGGTTGCCAAATTGCATTATCTCTTATAGTTTCCGAGATATGGACTATCGATAATTTACACCTCAGGCTCTGCTTCTAACTTGGGCCCAAATTGTAAGATGGTCTTATCTATTGGCGATTTCGTTCCAATTCACATTCCAAGTAATATTCGGCATGCTAATTACATTGCCGGTTGCCAAATTGCATTATCTCTTATAGTTTCCGAGATATGGACTATCGATAATTTACACCATAGGCTCTGCTTCTAACTTGGGCCCAAATTGTAAAATGGTCTTATCTATTGGCGATTTCGTTCCAATTCACATTCCAAGTAATATTCGGCATGCTAATTACATTGCCGGTTGCCAAATTGCATTATCTCTTATAGTTTCCGAGATATGGACTATCGATAATTTACACCTTAGGCTCTGCTTCTAACTTGGGCCCAAATTGTAAAATGGTCTTATCTATTTTCGATTTCGTTCCAATTCACACTCCAAGTAATATTCGGCATGCTAATTACATTGCCGGTTGCGAAATTGCATTATCTCTTATAGTTTCCGAGATATGGACTATCGATAATTTACACCTTAGGCTCTGCTTCTAACTTGGGCCCAAATCGTAAAATGGTCTTATCTATTGGCGATTTCGTTCCAATTCACATTCCAAGTAATATTCGGCATGCTAATTACATTGCCGGTTGCCAAATTGCATTATCTCTTATAGTTTCCGAGATATGGACTATCGATAATTTACACCTTAGGCTCTGCTTCTAACTTGGGCCCAAATTGTAAAATGGTCTTATCTATTGGCAATTTCGTTCCAATTCACATTCCAAGTAATATTCGGCATGCTAATTACATTGCCGGTTGCCAAATTGCATTATCTCTTATAGTTTCCGAGATATGGACTATCGATAATTTACACCTTAGGCTCTGCTTCTAACTTGGGCCCAAATTGTAAAATGGTCTTATCTATTGGCGATTTCGTTCCAATTCACATTCCAAGTAATATTCGGCATGCTAATTACATTGCCGGTTGCCAAATTGCATTATCTCTTATAGTTTCCGAGATATGGACTATCGATAATTTACACCTTAGGCTCAGCTTCTAACTTGGGCCCAAATTGTAAAATGGTCTTATCTATTGGCGATTTCGTCCCAATTCACATTCCAAGTGATATTCGGCATGCTAATTACATTGCCGGTTGCGAAATTGCATTATCTCTTATAGTTTCCGAGATATGGACTATCAATAATTTATACCTTAGGCTCTGCTTCTAACTTGGGCCCAAATTGTAAAATGGTCTTATCTATTGGCGATTTCGTTCCAGTTCACATTCCAAGTAATATTCGGCATGCTAATTACATTGCCGGTTGCCAAATTGCATTATCTCTTATAGTTTCCGAGATATGGACTATCGATAATTTACACCTTAGGCTCTGCTTCTAACTTGGGTCCAAATTGTAAAATGGTCTTATCTATTGGCGATTTCGTTGCAATTCACATTCCAAGTAATATTCGGCATGCTAATTACATTGCCGGTTGC
This sequence comes from Rhynchophorus ferrugineus, assembly GCF_030347505.1. Taxonomy (NCBI): domain Eukaryota; kingdom Metazoa; phylum Arthropoda; class Insecta; order Coleoptera; family Curculionidae; genus Rhynchophorus; species Rhynchophorus ferrugineus. The sequence goes on along the minus strand of NW_027472649.1, from coordinate 545,237 downwards.
CAAATTGCATTATCTCTTATAGTTTCCGAGATATGGACTATCGATAATTTACACCTTAGGCTCTGCTTCTAACTTGGGCCCAAATTGTAAAATGGTCTTATCTATTGGCGATTTCGTTCCAATTCACATTCCAAGTAATATTCGGCATGCTAATTACATTGCCGGTTGCCAAATTGCATTATCTCTTATAGTTTCCGAGATATGGACTATCGATAATTTACACCTTAGGCTCTGCTTCTAACTTGGGCCCAAATTGTAAAATGGTCTTATCTATTGGCGATTTCGTCCCAATTCACATTCCAAGTGACATTCGGCATGCTAATTACATTGCCGGTTGCGAAATTGCATTATCTCTTATAGTTTCCGAGATATGGACTATCAATAATTTACACCTTAGGCTCTGCTTCTAACTTGGGCCCAAATTGTAAAATGGTCTTATCTATTGGCGATTTCGTTCCAATTCACATTCCAAGTAATATTCGGCATGCTAATTGCATTGCCGGTTGCCAAATTGCATTATCTCTTATAGTTTCCGAGATATGGACTATCGATAATTTACACCATAGGCTCTGCTTCTAACTTGGGCCCAAATTGTAAAATGGTCTTATCTATTGGCGATTTCGTTCCAATTCACATTCCAAGTAATATTCGGCATGCTAATTACATTGCCGGTTGCCAAATTGCATTATCTCTTATAGTTTCCGAGATATGGACTATCGATAATTTACACCTTTGGCTCTGCTTCTAACTTGGGCCCAAATTGTAAAATGGTCTTATCTATTGGCGATTTCGTTCCAATTCACATTCCAAGTAATATTCGGCATGCTAATTACATTGCCGGTTGCCAAATTGCATTATCTCTTATAGTTTCCGAGATATGGACTATCGATAATTTACACCTTAGGCTCTGCTTCTAACTTGGGCCCAAATTGTAAAATGGTCTTATCTATTGGCGATTTCGTTCCAATTCACATTCCAAGTAATATTCGGCATGCTAATTACATTGCCGGTTGTCAAATTGCATTATCTCTTATAGTTTCCGAGATATGGACTATCGATAATTTACACCTTAGGCTCTGCTTCTAACTTGGGCCCAAATTGTAAAATGGTCTTATCTATTGGCGATTTCGTTCCAATTCACACTCCAAGTAATATTCGGCATGCTAATTACATTGCCGGTTGCGAAATTGCATTATCTCTTATAGTTTCAGAGATATGGACTATCGATAATTTACACCTTAGGCTCTGCTTCTAACTTGGGCCCAAATTGTAAAATGGTCTTATCTATTGGCAATTTCGTTCCAATTCACATTCCAAGTAATATTCGGCATGCTAATTACATTGCCGGTTGCCAAATTGCATTATCTCTTATAGTTTCCGAGATATGGACTATCGATAATTTACACCTTAGGCTCTGCTTCTAACTTGGGCCCAAATTGTAAAATGGTCTTATCTATTGGCGATTTCGTTCCAATTCACATTCCAAGTAATATTCGGCATGCTAATTACATTGCCGGTTGCCAAATTGCATTATCTCATATAGTTTCCGAGATATGGACTATCGATAATTTACACTTTAGGCTCTGCTTCTAACTTGGGCCCAAATTGTAAAATGGTCTTATCTATTGGCGATTTCGTTCCAATTCACATTCCAAGTAATATTCGGCATGCTAATTACATTGCCGGTTGCCAAATTGCATTATCTTTTATAGTTTCCGAGATATGGACTATCGATAATTTACACCTCATTCTCTGCTTCTAACTTGGGCCCAAATTGTAAAATTTTCTTATCTATTGGCGATTTCGTTCCAATTCACATTCCAAGTAATATTCGGCATGCTAATTACATTGCCGGTTGCCAAATTGCATTATCTCTTATAGTTTCCGAGATATGGACTATCGATAATTTACACCATAGGCTCTGCTTCTAACTTGGGCCCAAATTGTAAAATGGTCTTATCTATTGGCGATTTCGTTCCAATTCACATTCCAAGTAATATTCGGCATGCTAATTACATTGCCGGTTTCCAAATTGCATTATCTCTTATAGTTTCCGAGATATGGACTATCGATAATTTACACCTTAGGCTCTGCTTCTAACTTGGGCCCAAATTGTAAAATGGTCTTATCTATTGGCGATTTCGTCCCAATTCATATTCCAAGTGATATTCGGCATGCTAATTACATTGCCGGTTGCGAAATTGCATTATCTCTTATAGTTTCCGAGATATGGACTATCAATAATTTACACCTTAGGCTCTGCTTCTAACTTGGGCCCAAATTGTAAAATGGTCTTATCTATTGGCGATTTCGTTCCAATTCAAATTCCAAGTAATATTCGGCATGCTAATTACATTGCCGGTTGCCAAATTGCATTATCTCTTATAGTTTCCGAGATATGGACTATCAATAATTTACACCTTAGGCTCTGCTTCTAACTTGGGCCCAAATTGTAATATGGTCTTATCTATTGGCGATTTCGTTCCAATTCACACTCCAAGTAATATTCGGCATGCTAATTACATTGCCGGTTGCGAAATTGCATTATCTCTTATAGTTTCCGAGATATGGACTATCGATAATTTACACCTTAGGCTCTGCTTCTAACTTGGGCCCAAATTGTAAAATGGTCTTATCTATTGGCGATTTCGTTCCAATTCACATTCCAAGTAATATTCTGCATGCTAATTACATTGCCGGTTGCCAAATTGCATTATCTCTTATAGTTTCCGAGATATGGACTATCGATAATTTACACCTTAGGCTCTGCTTCTAACTTGGGCCCAAATTGTAAAATGGTCTTATCTATTGGCGATTTCGTTCCAATTCACATTCCAAGTAATATTCGGCATGCTAATTACATTGCCGGTTGCCAAATTGCATTATCTCTTATAGTTTCCGAGATATGGACTATCAATAATTTACACCTTAGGCTCTGCTTCTAACTTGGGCCCAAATTGTAATATGGTCTTATCTATTGGCGATTTCGTTCCAATTCACACTCCAAGTAATATTCGGCATGCTAATTACATTGCCGGTTGCGAAATTGCATTATCTCTTATAGTTTCCGAGATATGGACTATCGATAATTTACACCTTAGGCTCTGCTTCTAACTTGGGCCCAAATTGTAAAATGGTCTTATCTATTGGCGATTTCGTTCCAATTCACATTCCAAGTAATATTCGGCATGCTAATTACATTGCCGGTTGCCAAATTGCATTACCTCTTATAGTTTCCGAGATATGGACTATCGATAATTTACACCTTCGGCTCTGCTTCTAACTTGGGCCCAAATTGTAAAATGGTCTTATCTATTGGCGATTTCGTTCCAATTCACATTCCAAGTAATATTCGGCATGCTAATTACATTGCCGGTTGCCAAATTGCATTATCTCTTATAGTTTCCGAGATATGGACTATCGATAATTTACACCTTAGGCTCTGCTTCTAACTTGGGCCCAAATTGTAAAATGGTCTTATCTATTGGCGATTTCGTCCCAATTCACATTCCAAGTGATATTCGGCATGCTAATTACATTGCCGGTTGCGAAATTGCATTATCTCTTATAGTTTCCGAGATATGGACTATCAATAATTTACACCTTAGGCTCTGCTTCTAACTTGGGCCCAAATTGTAAAATGGTCTTATCTATTGGCGATTTCGTTCCAATTCACATTCCAAGTAATATTCGGCATGCTAATTACATTGCCGGTTGCCAAATTGCATTATCTCTTATAGTTTCCGAGATATGGACTATCGATAATTTACACCTCAGGCTCTGCTTCTAACTTGGGCCCAAATTGTAAGATGGTCTTATCTATTGGCGATTTCGTTCCAATTCACATTCCAAGTAATATTCGGCATGCTAATTACATTGCCGGTTGCCAAATTGCATTATCTCTTATAGTTTCCGAGATATGGACTATCGATAATTTACACCATAGGCTCTGCTTCTAACTTGGGCCCAAATTGTAAAATGGTCTTATCTATTGGCGATTTCGTTCCAATTCACATTCCAAGTAATATTCGGCATGCTAATTACATTGCCGGTTGCCAAATTGCATTATCTCTTATAGTTTCCGAGATATGGACTATCGATAATTTACACCTTAGGCTCTGCTTCTAACTTGGGCCCAAATTGTAAAATGGTCTTATCTATTTTCGATTTCTTTCCAATTCACATTCCAAGTAATATTCGGCATGCTAATTACATTGCCGGTTGCGAAATTGCATTATCTCTTATAGTTTCCGAGATATGGACTATCGATAATTTACACCTTAGGCTCTGCTTCTAACTTGGGCCCAAATTGTAAAATGGTCTTATCTATTGGCGATTTCGTTCCAATTCACATTCCAAGTAATATTCGGCATGCTAATTACATTGCCGGTTGCCAAATTGCATTATCTCTTATAGTTTCCGAGATATGGACTATCGATAATTTACACCTTAGGCTCTGCTTCTAACTTGGGCCCAAATTGTAAAATGGTCTTATCTATTGGCGATTTCGTTCCAATTCACATTCCAAGTAATATTCGGCATGCTAATTACATTGCCGGTTGCCAAATTGCATTATCTCTTATAGTTTCCGAGATATGGACTATCGATAATTTACACCTTAGGCTCTGCTTCTAACTTGGGCCCAAATTGTAAAATGGTCTTATCTATTGGCGATTTCGTCCCAATTCACATTCCAAGTGATATTCGGCACGCTAATTACATTGCCGGTTGCGAAATTGCATTATCTCTTATAGTTTCCGAGATATGGACTATCAATAATTTACACCTTAGGCTCTGCTTCTAACTTGGGCCCAAATTGTAAAATGGTCTTATCTATTGGCGATTTCGTTCCAATTCACATTCCAAGTAATATTCGGCATGCTAATTACATTACCGGTTGCCAAATTGCATTATCTCTTATAGTTTCCGAGATATGGACTATCGATAATTTACACCTTAGGCTCTGCTTCTAACTTGGGCCCAAATTGTAAAATGGTCTTATCTATTGGCGATTTCGTTCCAATTCACATTCCAAGTAATATTCGGCATGCTAATTACATTGCCGATTGCCAAATTGCATTATCTCTTATAGTTTCCGAGATATGGACTATCGATAATTTACACCTTAGGCTCTGCTTCTAACTTGGGCCCAAATTGTAAAATGGTCTTATCTATTGGCGATTTCGTTCCAATTCACATTCCAAGTAATATTCGGCATGCTAATTACATTGCCGGTTGCCAAATTGCATTATCTCTTATAGTTTCCGAGATATGGACTATCGATAATTTACACCATAGGCTCTGCTTCTAACTTGGGCCCAAATTGTAAAATGGTCTTATCTATTGGCGATTTCGTTCCAATTCACATTCCAAGTAATATTCGGCATGCTAATTACAATGCCGGTTGCCAAATTGCATTATCTCTTATAGTTTCCGAGATATGGACTATCGATAATTTACACCTTAGGCTCTGCTTCTAACTTGCTCCCAAATTGTAAAATGGTCTTATCTATTGGCGATTTCGTTCCAATTCACATTCCAAGTATTATTCGGCATGCTAATTACATTGCCGGTTGCCAAATTGCATTATCTCTTATAGTTTCCGAGATATGGACTATCGATAATTTACACCTTAGGCTCTGCTTCTAACTTGGGCCCAAATTGTAAAATGGTCTTATCTATTGGCGATTTTGTTCCAATTCACATTCCAAGTAATATTCGGCATGCTAATTACATTGCCGGTTGCCAAATTGAATTATCTCTTATAGTTTCCGAGATATGGACTATCGATAATTTACACCTTAGGCTCTGCTTCTAACTTGGGCCCAAATTGTAAAATGGTCTTACCTATTGGCGATTTCGTTCCAATTCACATTCCAAGTAATATTCGGCATGCTAATTACATTGCCGGTTGCCAAATTGCATTATCTCTTATAGTTTCCGAGATATGGACTATCGATAATTTACACCTTAGGCTCTGCTTCTAACTTGGGCCTAAATTGTAAAATGGTCTTATCTATTGGCGATTTCGTTCCAATTCACATTCCAAGTAATATTCGGCATGCTAATTACATTGCAGGTTGCCAAATTTCATTATCTCTTATAGTTTCCGAGATATGGACTATCGATAATTTACACCTTAGGCTCTGCTTCTAACTTGGGCCCAAATTGTAAAATGGTCTTATCTATTGGCGATTTCGTTCCAATTCACATTCCAAGTAATATTCGGCATGCTAATTACATTTCCGGTTGCCAAATTGCATTATCTCTTATAGTTTCCGAGATATGGACTATCGATAATTTACACCTTAGGCTCTGCTTCTAACTTGGGCCCAAATTGTAAAATGGTCTTATCTATTGGCGATTTCGTCCCAATTCACATTCCAAGTGATATTCGGCATGCTAATTACATTGCCGGTTGCGAAATTGCATTATCTCTTATAGTTTCCGAGATATGGACTATCAATAATTTACACCTTAGGCTCTGCTTCTAACTTGGGCCCAAATTGTAAAATGGTCTTATCTATTGGCGATTTCGTTCCAATTCACATTCCAAGTAATATTCGGCATGCTAATTACATTGCCGGTTGCCAAATTGCATTATCTCTTATAGTTTCCGAGATATGGACTATCGATAATTTACACCTTAGGCTCTGCTTCTAACTTGGGCCCAAATTGTAAAATGGTCTTATCTATTGGCGATTTCGTTGCAATTCACATTCCAAGTAATATTCGGCATGCTAATTACATTGCCGGTTGCCAAATTGCATTATCTCTTATAGTTTCCGAGATATGGACTATCGATAATTTACACCTTAGGCTCTGCTTCTAACTTGGGCCCAAATTGTAAAATGGTCTTATCTATTGGCGATTTCGTTCCAATTCACATTCCAAGTAATATTCGGCATGCTAATTACATTGCCGGTTGCCAAATTGCATTATCTCTTATAGTTTCCGAGATATGGACTATCGATAATTTACACCTTAGGCTCTGCTTCTAACTTGGGCCCAAATTGTAAAATGGTCTTATCTATTGGCGATTTCGTCCCAATTCATATTCCAAGTGATATTCGGCATGCTAATTACATTGCCGGTTGCGAAATTGCATTATCTCTTATAGTTTCCGAGATATGGACTATCAATAATTTACACCTTAGGCTCTGCTTCTAACTTGGGCCCAAATTGTAAAATGGTCTTATCTATTGGCGATTTCGTTCCAATTCACATTCCAAGTAATATTCGGCATGCTAATTACATTGCCGGTTGCCAGATTGCATTATCTCTTATAGTTTCCGAGATATGGACTATCGATAATTTACACCTTAGGCTCTGCTTCTAACTTGGGCCCAAATTGTAAAATGGTCTTATCTATTGGCGATTTCGTTCCAATTCACATTCCAAGTAATATTCGGCATGCTAATTACATTGCCGGTTGCCAAATTGCATTATCTCTTATAGTTTCCGAGATATGGACTATCGATAATTTACACCTTAGGCTCTGCTTCTAACTTGGTCCCAAATTGTAAAATGGTCTTATCTATTGGCGATTTCGTTCCAATTCACATTCCAAGTAATATTCGGCATGCTAATTACATTGCCGGTTGCCAAATTGCATTATCTCTTATAGTTTCCGAGATATGGACTATCGATAATTTACACCTTAGGCTCTGCTTCTAACTTGGGCCCAAATTGTAAAATGGTCTTATCTATTGGCGATTTCGTTCCAATTCACATTCCAAGTAATATTCGGCATGCTAATTACATTGCCGGTTGCCAAATTGCATTATCTCTTATAGTTTCCGAGATATGGACTATCGATAATTTACACCTTAGGCTCTGCTTCTAACTTGGGCCCAAATTGTAAAATGGTCTTATCTATTGGCGATTTCGTTCCAATTCACATTCCAAGTAATATTCGGCATGCTAATTACATTGCCGGTTGCCAAATTGCATTATCTCTTATAGTTTCCGAGATATGGACTATCGATAATTTACACCTTAGGCTCAGCTTCTAACTTGGGCCCAAATTGTAAAATGGTCTTATCTATTGGCGATTTCGTCCCAATTCACATTCCAAGTGATATTCGGCATGCTAATTACATTGCCGGTTGCGAAATTGCATTATCTCTTATAGTTTCCGAGATATGGACTATCAATAATTTATACCTTAGGCTCTGCTTCTAACTTGGGCCCAAATTGTAAAATGGTCTTATCTATTGGCGATTTCGTTCCAGTTCACATTCCAAGTAATATTCGGCATGCTAATTACATTGCCGGTTGCCAAATTGCATTATCTCTTATAGTTTCCGAGATATGGACTATCGATAATTTACACCTTAGGCTCTGCTTCTAACTTGGGTCCAAATTGTAAAATGGTCTTATCTATTGGCGATTTCGTTGCAATTCACATTCCAAGTAATATTCGGCATGCTAATTACATTGCCGGTTGCCAAATTGCATTATCTCTTATAGTTTCCGAGATATGGACTATCGATAATTTACAACTTAGGCTCTGCTTCTAACTTGGGCCCAAATTGTAAAATGGTCTTATCTATTGGCGATTTCGTTCCAATTCACATTCCAAGTAATATTCGGCATGCTAATTACATTGCCGGTTGCCAAATTGCATTATCTCTTATAGTTTCCGAGATATGGACTATCGATAATTTACACCTTAGGCTCTGCTTCTAACTTGGGCCCAAATTGTAAAATGGTCTTATCTATTGGCGATTTCGTCCCAATTCACATTCCAAGTGATATTCGGCATGCTAATTACATTGCCGGTTGCGAAATTGCATTATCTCTTATAGTTTCCGAGATATGGACTATCAATAATTTACACCTTAGGCTCTGCTTCTAACTTGGGCCCAAATTGTAAAATGGTCTTATCTATTGGCGATTTCGTTCCAATTCACATTCCAAGTAATATTCGGCATGCTAATTACATTGCCGGTTGCCAAATTGCATTATCTCTTATAGTTTCCGAGATATGGACTATCGATAATTTACACCATAGGCTCTGCTTCTAACTTGGGCCCAAATTGTAAAATGGTCTTATCTATTGGCGATTTCGTTCCAATTCACATTCCAAGTAATATTCGGCATGCTAATTACATTGCCGGTTGCCAAATTGCATTATCTCTTATAGTTTCCGAGATATGGACTATCGATAATTTACACCTTTGGCTCTGCTTCTAACTTGGGCCCAAATTGTAAAATGGTCTTATCTATTGGCGATTTCGTTCCAATTCACATTCCAAGTAATATTCGGCATGCTAATTACATTGCCGGTTGCCAAATTGCATTATCTCTTATAGTTTCCGAGATATGGACTATCGATAATTTACACCTTAGGCTCTGCTTCTAACTTGGGCCCAAATTGTAAAATGGTCTTATCTATTGGCGATTTCGTTCCAATTCACATTCCAAGTAATATTCGGCATGCTAATTACATTGCCGGTTGCGAAATTGCATTATCTCTTATAGTTTCCGAGATATGGACTATCGATAATTTACACCTTAGGCTCTGCTTCTAACTTGGGCCCAAATTGTAAAATGGTCTTATCTATTGGCGATTTCGTTCCAATTCACATTCCAAGTAATATTCGGCATGCTAATTACATTGCCGGTTGCCAAATTGCATTATCTCTTATAGTTTCCGAGATATGGACTATCGATAATTTACACCTTAGGCTCTGCTTCTAACTTGGGCCCAAATTGTAAAATGGTCTTATCTATTGGCGATTTCGTTCCAATTCACATTCCAAGTAATATTCGGCATGCTAATTACATTGCCGGTTGCCAAATTGCATTATCTCTTATAGTTTCCGAGATATGGACTATCGATAATTTACACCTTAGGCTCTGCTTCTAACTTGGGCCCAAATTGTAAAATGGTCTTATCTATTGGCGATTTCGTCCCAATTCACATTCCAAGTGATATTCGGCATGCTAATTACATTGCCGGTTGCGAAATTGCATTATCTCTTATAGTTTCCGAGATATGGACTATCAATAATTTACACCTTAGGCTCTGCTTCTAACTTGGGCCCAAATTGTAAAATGGTCTTATCTATTGGCGATTTCGTTCCAATTCACATTCCAAGTAATATTCGGCATGCTAATTACATTACCGGTTGCCAAATTGCATTATCTCTTATAGTTTCCGAGATATGGACTATCGATAATTTACACCTTAGGCTCTGCTTCTAACTTGGGCCCAAATTGTAAAATGGTCTTATCTATTGGCGATATCGTTCCAATTCACATTCCAAGTAATATTCGGCATGCTAATTACATTGCCGATTGCCAAATTGCATTCTCTTATAGTTTCCGAGATATGGACTATCGATAATTTACACCTTAGGCTCTGCTTCTAACTTGGGCCCAAATTGTAAAATGGTCTTATCTATTGGCGATTTCGTTCCAATTCACATTCCAAGTAATATTCGGCATGCTAATTACATTGCCGGTTGCCAAATTGCATTATCTCTTATAGTTTCCGAGATATGGACTATCGATAATTTACACCATAGGCTCTGCTTCTAACTTGGGCCCAAATTGTAAAATGGTCTTATCTATTGGCGATTTCGTTCCAATTCACATTCCAAGTAATATTCGGCATGCTAATTACAATGCCGGTTGCCAAATTGCATTATCTCTTATAGTTTCCGAGATATGGACTATCGATAATTTACACCTTAGGCTCTGCTTCTAACTTGCTCCCAAATTGTAAAATGGTCTTATCTATTGGCGATTTCGTTCCAATTCACATTCCAAGTATTATTCGGCATGCTAATTACATTGCCGGTTGCCAAATTGCATTATCTCTTATAGTTTCCGAGATATGGACTATCGATAATTTACACCTTAGGCTCTGCTTCTAACTTGGGCCCAAATTGTAAAATGGTCTTATCTATTGGCGATTTTGTTCCAATTCACATTCCAAGTAATATTCGGCATGCTAATTACATTGCCGGTTGCCAAATTGAATTATCTCTTATAGTTTCCGAGATATGGACTATCGATAATTTACACCTTAGGCTCTGCTTCTAACTTGGGCCCAAATTGTAAAATGGTCTTACCTATTGGCGATTTCGTTCCAATTCACATTCCAAGTAATATTCGGCATGCTAATTACATTGCCGGTTGCCAAATTGCATTATCTCTTATAGTTTCCGAGATATGGACTATCGATAATTTACACCTTAGGTTCTGCTTCTAACTTGGGCCCAAATTGTAAAATGGTCTTATCTATTGGCGATTTCGTTCCAATTCACATTCCAAGTAATATTCGGCATGCTAATTACATTGCAGGTTGCCAAATTTCATTATCTCTTATAGTTTCCGAGATATGGACTATCGATAATTTACACCTTAGGCTCTGCTTCTAACTTGGGCCCAAATTATAAAATGGTCTTATCTATTGGCGATTTCGTTCCAATTCACATTCCAAGTAATATTCGGCATGCTAATTACATTGCCGGTTGCCAAATTGCATTATCTCTTATAGTTTCCGAGATATGGACTATCGATAATTTACACCTTAGGCTCTGCTTCTAACTTGGGCCCAAATTGTAAAATGGTCTTATCTATTGGCGATTTCGTTTCAATTCACATTCCAAGTAATATTCGGCATGCTAATTACATTGCCGGTTGCCAAATTGCATTATCTCTTATAGTTTCCGAGATATGGACTATCGATAATTTACACCTTAGGCTCTGCTTCTAACTTGGGCCCAAATTGTAAAATGGTCTTATCTATTGGCGATTTCGTTCCAATTCACATTCCAAGTAATATTCGGCATGCTAATTACATTTCCGGTTGCCAAATTGCATTATCTCTTATAGTTTCCGAGATATGGACTATCGATAATTTACACCTTAGGCTCTGCTTCTAACTTGGGCCCAAATTGTAAAATGGTCTTATCTATTGGCGATTTCGTCCCAATTCACATTCCAAGTGATATTCGGCATGCTAATTACATTGCCGGTTGCGAAATTGCATTATCTCTTATAGTTTCCGAGATATGGACTATCAATAATTTACACCTTAGGCTCTGCTTCTAACTTGGGCCCAAATTGTAAAATGGTCTTATCTATTGGCGATTTCGTTCCAATTCACATTCCAAGTAATATTCGGCATGCTAATTACATTGCCGGTTGCCAAATTGCATTATCTCTTATAGTTTCCGAGATATGGACTATCGATAATTTACACCTTAGGCTCTGCTTCTAACTTGGGCCCAAATTGTAAAATGGTCTTATCTATTGGCGATTTCGTTGCAATTCACATTCCAAGTAATATTCGGCATGCTAATAACATTGCCGGTTGCCAAATTGCATTATCTCTTATAGTTTCCGAGATATGGACTATCGATAATTTACACCTTAGGCTCTGCTTCTAACTTGGGCCCAAATTGTAAAATGGTCTTATCTATTGGCGATTTCGTTCCAATTCACATTCCAAGTAATATTCGGCATGCTAATTACATTGCCGGTTGCCAAATTGCATTATCTCTTATAGTTTCCGAGATATGGACTATCGATAATTTACACCTTAGGCTCTGCTTCTAACTTGGGCCCAAATTGTAAAATGGTCTTATCTATTGGCGATTTCGTCCCAATTCATATTCCAAGTGATATTCGGCATGCTAATTACATTGCCGGTTGCGAAATTGCATTATCTCTTATAGTTTCCGAGATATGGACTATCAATAATTTACACCTTAGGCTCTGCTTCTAACTTGGGCCCAAATTGTAAAATGGCCTTATCTATTGGCGATTTCGTTCCAATTCACATTCCAAGTAATATTCGGCATGCTAATTACATTGCCGGTTGCCAAATTGCATTATCTCTTATAGTTTCCGAGATATGGACTATCGATAATTTACACCTTAGGCTCTGCTTCTAACTTGGGCCCAAATTGTAAAATGGTCTTATCTATTGGCGATTTCGTTCCAATTCACATTCCAAGTAATATTCGGCATGCTAATTACATTGCCGGTTGCCAAATTGCATTATCTCTTATAGTTTCCGAGATATGGACTATCGATAATTTACACCTTAGGCTCTGCTTCTAACTTGGTCCCAAATTGTAAAATGGTCTTATCTATTGGCGATTTCGTTCCAATTCACATTCCAAGTAATATTCGGCATGCTAATTACATTGCCGGTTGCCAAATTGCATTATCTCTTATAGTTTCCGAGATATGGACTATCGATAATTTACACCTTAGGCTCTGCTTCTAACTTGGGCCCAAATTGTAAAATGGTCTTATCTATTGGCGATTTCGTTCCAATTCACATTCCAAGTAATATTCGGCATGCTAATTACATTGCCGGTTGCCAAATTGCATTATCTCTTATAGTTTCCGAGATATGGACTATCGATAATTTACACCATAGGCTCTGCTTCTAACTTGGGCCCAAATTGTAAAATGGTCTTATCTATTGGCGATTTCGTTCCAATTCACATTCCAAGTAATATTCGGCATGCTAATTACATTGCCGGTTGCCAAATTGCATTATCTCTTATAGTTTCCGAGATATGGACTATCGATAATTTACACCTTAGGCTCTGCTTCTAACTTGGGCCCAAATTGTAAAATGGTCTTATCTATTGGCGATTTCGTTCCAATTCACACTCCAAGTAATATTCGGCATGCTAATTACATTGCCGGTTGCGAAATTGCATTATCTCTTATAGTTTCCGAGATATGGACTATCGATAATTTACACCTTAGGCTCTGCTTCTAACTTGGGCCCAAATTGTAAAATGGTCTTATCTATTGGCGATTTCGTTCCAATTCACATTCCAAGTAATATTCGGCATGCTAATTACATTGCCGGTTGCGAAATTGCATTATCTCTTATAGTTTCCGAGATATGGACTATCAATAATTTACACCTTAGACTCTGCTTCTAACTTGGGCCCAAATTGTAAAATGGTCTTATCTATTGGCGATTTCGTTCCAATTCACATTCCAAGTAATATTCGGCATGCTAATTACATTACCGGTTGCCAAATTGCATTATCTCTTATAGTTTCCAGGATCGTCCATCGATCGATGGACTATCGATAATTTACACCTTAGGCTCTGCTTCTAACTTGGGCCCAAATTGTAAAATGGTCTTATCTATTGGCGATTTCGTTCCAATTCACATTCCAAGTAATATTCGGCATGCTAATTACATTGCCGATTGCCAAATTGCATTATCTCTTATAGTTTCCGAGATATGGACTATCGATAATTTACACCTTAGGCTCTGCTTCTAACTTGGGCCCAAATTGTAAAATGGTCTTATCTATTGGCGATTTCGTTCCAATTCACATTCCAAGTAATATTCGGCAAGCTAATTACATTGCCGGTTGCCAAATTGCATTATCTCTTATAGTTTCCGAGATATGGACTATCGATAATTTACACCATAGGCTCTGCTTCTAACTTGGGCCCAAATTGTAAAATGGTCTTATCTATTGGCGATTTCGTTCCAATTCACATTCCAAGTAATATTCGGCATGCTAATTACAATGCCGGTTGCCAAATTGCATTATCTCTTATAGTTTCCGAGATATGGACTATCGATAATTTACACCTTAGGCTCTGCTTCTAACTTGCTCCCAAATTGTAAAATGGTCTTATCTATTGGCGATTTCGTTCCAATTCACATTCCAAGTATTATTCGGCATGCTAATTACATTGCCGGTTGCCAAATTGCATTATCTCTTATAGTTTCCGAGATATGGACTATCGATAATTTACACCTTAGGCTCTGCTTCTAACTTGGGCCCAAATTGTAAAATGGTCTTATCTATTGGCGATTTTGTTCCAATTCACATTCCAAGTAATATTCGGCATGCTAATTACATTGCCGGTTGCCAAATTGAATTATCTCTTATAGTTTCCGAGATATGGACTATCGATAATTTACACCTTAGGCTCTGCTTCTAACTTGGGCCCAAATTGTAAAATGGTCTTACCTATTGGCGATTTCGTTCCAATTCACATTCCAAGTAATATTCGGCATGCTAATTACATTGCCGGTTGCCAAATTGCATTATCTCTTATAGTTTCCGAGATATGGACTATCGATAATTTACACCTTAGGCTCTGCTTCTAACTTGGGCCCAAATTGTAAAATGGTCTTATCTATTGGCGATTTCGTTCCAATTCACATTCCAAGTAATATTCGGCATGCTAATTACATTGCAGGTTGCCAAATTTCATTATCTCTTATAGTTTCCGAGATATGGACTATCGATAATTTACACCTTAGGCTCTGCTTCTAACTTGGGCCCAAATTAAAAAATGGTCTTATCTATTGGCGATTTCGTTCCAATTCACATTCCAAGTAATATTCGGCATGCTAATTACATTGCCGGTTGCCAAATTGCATTATCTCTTATAGTTTCCGAGATATGGACTATCGATAATTTACACCTTAGGCTCTGCTTCTAACTTGGGCCCAAATTGTAAAATGGTCTTATCTATTGGCGATTTCGTTCCAATTCACATTCCAAGTAATATTCGGCATGCTAATTACATTGCCGGTTGCCAAATTGCATTATCTCTTATAGTTTCCGAGATATGGACTATCGATAATTTACACCTTAGGCTCTGCTTCTAACTTGGGCCCAAATTATAAAATGGTCTTATCTATTGGCGATTTCGTTCCAATTCACATTCCAAGTAATATTCGGCATGCTAATTACATTTCCGGTTGCCAAATTGCATTATCTCTTATAGTTTCCGAGATATGGACTATCGATAATTTACACCTTAGGCTCTGCTTCTAACTTGGGCCCAAATTGTAAAATGGTCTTATCTATTGGCGATTTCGTCCCAATTCACATTCCAAGTGATATTCGGCATGCTAATTACATTGCCGGTTGCGAAATTGCATTATCTCTTATAGTTTCCGAGATATGGACTATCAATAATTTACACCTTAGGCTCTGCTTCTAACTTGGGCCCAAATTGTAAAATGGTCTTATCTATTGGCGATTTCGTTCCAATTCACATTCCAAGTAATATTCGGCATGCTAATTACATTGCCGGTTGCCAAATTGCATTATCTCTTATAGTTTCCGAGATATGGACTATCGATAATTTACACCTTAGGCTCTGCTTCTAACTTGGGCCCAAATTGTAAAATGGTCTTATCTATTGGCGATTTCGTTGCAATTCACATTCCAAGTAATATTCGGCATGCTAATTACATTGCCGGTTGCCAAATTGCATTATCTCTTATAGTTTCCGAGATATGGACTATCGATAATTTACACCTTAGGCTCTGCTTCTAACTTGGGCCCAAATTGTAAAATGGTCTTATCTATTGGCGATTTCGTTCCAATTCACATTCCAAGTAATATTCGGCATGCTAATTACATTGCCGGTTGCCAAATTGCATTATCTCTTATAGTTTCCGAGATATGGACTATCGATAATTTACACCTTAGGCTCTGCTTATAACTTGGGCCCAAATTGTAAAATGGTCTTATCTATTGACGATTTCGTCCCAATTCATATTCCAAGTGATATTCGGCATGCTAATTACATTGCCGGTTGCGAAATTGCATTATCTCTTATAGTTTCCGAGATATGGACTATCAATAATTTACACCTTAGGCTCTGCTTCTAACTTGGGCCCAAATTGTAAAATGGTCTTATCTATTGGCGATTTCGTTCCAATTCACATTCCAAGTAATATTCGGCATGCTAATTACATTGCCGGTTGCCAAATTGCATTATCTCTTATAGTTTCCGAGATATGGACTATCGATAATTTACACCTTAGGCTCTGCTTCTAACTTGGTCCCAAATTGTAAAATGGTCTTATCTATTGGCGATTTCGTTCCAATTCACATTCCAAGTAATATTCGGCATGCTAATTACATTGCCGGTTGCCAAATTGCATTATCTCTTATAGTTTCCGAGATATGGACTATCGATAATTTACACCTTAGGCTCTGCTTCTAACTTGGGCCCAAATTGTAAAATGGTCTTATCTATTGGCGATTTCGTTCCAATTCACATTCCAAGTAATATTCGGCATGCTAATTACATTGCCGGTTGCCAAATTGCATTATCTCTTATAGTTTCCGAGATATGGACTATCGATAATTTACACCATAGGCTCTGCTTCTAACTTGGGCCCAAATTGTAAAATGGTCTTATCTATTGGCGATTTCGTTCCAATTCACATTCCAAGTAATATTCGGCATGCTAATTACATTGCCGGTTGCCAAATTGCATTATCTCTTATAGTTTCCGAGATATGGACTATCGATAATTTACACCTTAGGCTCTGCTTCTAACTTGCTCCCAAATTGTAAAATGGTCTTATCTATTGGCGATTTCGTTCCATTTCACATTCCAAGTAATATTCGGCATGCTAATTACATTGCCGGTTGCCAAATTGCATTATCTCTTATAGTTTCCGAGATATGGACTATCGATAATTTACACCTTAGGCTCTGCTTCTAACTTGGGCCCAAATTGTAAAATGGTCTTATCTATTGGCGATTTCGTTCCAATTCACATTCCAAGTAATATTCGGCATGCTAATTACATTGCCGGATGCCAAATTGAATTATCTCTTATAGTTTCCGAGATATGGACTATCGATAATTTACACCTTAGGCTCTGCTTCTAACTTGGGACCAAATTGTAAAATGGTCTTACCTGTTGGCGATTTCGTTCCAATTCACATTCCAAGTAATATTCGGCATGCTAATTACATTGCCGGTTGCCAAATTGCATTATCTCTTATAGTTTCCGAGATATGGACTATCGATAATTTACACCTTAGGCTCTGCTTCTAACTTGGGCCCAAATTGTAAAATGGTCTTATCTATTGGCGATATCGTTCCAATTCACATTCCAAGTAATATTCGGCATGCTAATTACATTGCCGGTTGCCAAATTGCATTATCTCTTATAGTTTCCGAGATATGGACTATCGATAATTTACACCTTAGGCTCTGCTTCTAACTTGGGCCCAAATTGTAAAATGGTCTTATCTATTGGCGATATCGTTCCAATTCACATTCCAAGTAATATTCGGCATGCTAATTACATTGCCGGTTGCCAAATTGCATTATCTCTTATAGTTTCCGAGATATGGACTATCGATAATTTACACCTTAGGCTCTGCTTCTAACTTGGGCCCAAATTGTAAAATGGTCTTATCTATTGGCGATTTCGTTCCAATTCACATTCCAAGTAATATTCGGCATGCTAATTACATTGCCGGTTGCCAAATTGCATTATCTCTTATAGTTTCCGAGATATGGACTATCGATAATTTACAACTTAGGCTCTGCTTCTAACTTGGGCCCAAATTGTAAAATGGTCTTATCTATTGGCGATTTCGTCCCAATTCACATTCCAAGTGATATTCGGCATGCTAATTACATTGCCGGTTGCGAAATTGCATTATCTCTTATAGTTTCCGAGATATGGACTATCAATAATTTATACCTTAGGCTCTGCTTCTAACTTGGGCCCAAATTGTAAAATGGTCTTATCTATTGGCGATTTCGTTCCAATTCACATTCCAAGTAATATTCGGCATGCTAATTACATTGCCGGTTGCCAAATTGCATTATCTCTTATAGTTTCCGAGATATGGACTATCGATAATTTACACCTTAGGCTCTGCTTCTAACTTGGGTCCAAATTGTAAAATGGTCTTATCTATTGGCGATTTCGTTGCAATTCACATTCCAAGTAATATTCGGCATGCTAATTACATTGCCGGTTGCCAAATTGCATTATCTCTTATAGTTTCCGAGATATGGACTATCGATAATTTACACCTTAGGCTCTGCTTCTAACTTGGGTCCAAATTGTAAAATGGTCTTATCTATTGGCGATTTCGTTGCAATTCACATTCCAAGTAATATTCGGCATGCTAATTACATTGCCGGTTGCCAAATTGCATTATCTCTTATAGTTTCCGAGATATGGACTATCGATAATTTACACCTTAGGCTCTGCTTCTAACTTGGGCCCAAATTGTAAAATGGTCTTATCTATTGGCGATTTCGTTCCAATTCACATCCCAAGTAATATTCGGCATGCTAATTACATTGCCGGTTGCCAAATTGCATTATCTCTTATAGTTTCCGAGATATGGACTATCGATAATTTACACCTTAGGCTCTGCTTCTAACTTGGGCCCAAATTGTAAAATGGTCTTATCTATTGGCGATTTCGTTCCAATTCACATTCCAAGTAATATTCGGCATGCTAATTACATTGCCGGTTGCCAAATTGCATTAACTCTTATAGTTTCCGAGATATGGACTATCGATAATTTACACCTTAGGCTCTGCTTCTAACTTGGGCCCAAATTGTAAAATGGTCTTATCTATTGGCGATTTCGTTCCAATTCACATTCCAAGTAATATTCGGCATGCTAATTACATTGCCTGTTGCCAAATTGCATTATCTCTTATAGTTTCCGAGATATGGACTATCGATAATTTACACCTTAGGCTCTGCTTCTAACTTGGGCCCAAATTGTAAAATGGTCTTATCTATTGGCGATTTCGTTCCAATTCACACTCCAAGTAATATTCGGCATGCTAATTACATTGCCGGTTGCGAAATTGCATTATCTCTTATAGTTTCCGAGATATGGACTATCAATAATTTACACCTTAGGCTCTGCTTCTAACTTGGGCCCAAATTGTAAAAGGGTCTTGTCTATTGGCGATTTCGTTCCAATTCACATTCCAAGTAATATTCGGCATGCTAATTACATTACCGGTTGCCAAATTGCATTATCTCTTATAGTTTCCGAGATATGGACTATCGATAATTTACACCTTAGGCTCTGCTTCTAACTTGGGCCCAAATTGTAAAATGGTCTTATCTATTGGCGATTTCGTTCCAATTCACATTCCAAGTAATATTCGGCATGCTAATTACATTGCCGGTTGCCAAATTGCATTATCTCTTATAGTTTCCGAGATATGGACTATCAATAATTTACACCTTAGGCTCTGCTTCTAACTTGGGCCCAAATTGTAAAAGGGTCTTGTCTATTGGCGATTTCGTTCCAATTCACATTCCAAGTAATATTCGGCATGCTAATTACATTACCGGTTGCCAAATTGCATTATCTCTTATAGTTTCCGAGATATGGACTATCGATAATTTACACCTTAGGCTCTGCTTCTAACTTGGGCCCAAATTGTAAAATGGTCTTATCTATTGGCGATTTCGTTCCAATTCACATTCCAAGTAATATTCGGCATGCTAATTACATTGCCGATTGCCAAATTGCATTATCTCTTATAGTTTCCGAGATATGGACTATCGATAATTTACACCTTAGGCTCTGCTTCTAACTTGGGCCCAAATTGTAAAATGGTCTTATCTATTGGCGATTTCGTTCCAATTCACATTCCAAGTAATATTCGGCATGCTAATTACATTGCCGGTTGCCAAATTGCATTATCTCTTATAGTTTCCGAGATATGGACTATCGATAATTTACACCATAGGCTCTGCTTCTAACTTGGGCCCAAATTGTAAAATGGTCTTATCTATTGGCGATTTCGTTCCAATTCACATTCCAAGTAATATTCGGCATGCTAATTACAATGCCGGTTGCCAAATTGCATTATCTCTTATAGTTTCCGAGATATGGACTATCGATAATTTACACCTTAGGCTCTGCTTCTAACTTGCTCCCAAATTGTAAAATGGTCTTATCTATTGGCGATTTCGTTCCAATTCACATTCCACGTATTATTCGGCATGCTAATTACATTGCCGGTTGCCAAATTGCATTATCTCTTATAGTTTCCGAGATATGGACTATCGATAATTTACACCTTAGGCTCTGCTTCTAACTTGGGCCCAAATTGTAAAATGGTCTTATCTATTGGCGATTTTGTTCCAATTCACATTCCAAGTAATATTCGGCATGCTAATTACATTGCCGGTTGCCAAATTGAATTATCTCTTATAGTTTCCGAGATATGGACTATCGATAATTTACACCTTAGGCTCTGCTTCTAACTTGGGCCCAAATTGTAAAATGGTCTTACCTATTGGCGATTTCGTTCCAATTCACATTCCAAGTAATATTCGGCATGCTAATTACATTGCCGGTTGCCAAATTGCATTATCTCTTATAGTTTCCGAGATATGGACTATCGATAATTTACACCTTAGGCTCTGCTTCTAACTTGGGCCCAAATTGTAAAATGGTCTTATCTATTGGCGATTTCGTTCCAATTCACATTCCAAGTAATATTCGGCATGCTAATTACATTGCAGGTTGCCAAATTTCATTATCTCTTATAGTTTCCGAGATATGGACTATCGATAATTTACACCTTAGGCTCTGCTTCTAACTTGGGCCCAAATTATAAAATGGTCTTATCTATTGGCGATTTCGTTCCAATTCACATTCCAAGTAATATTCGGCATGCTAATTACATTGCCGGTTGCCAAATTGCATTATCTCTTATAGTTTCCGAGATATGGACTATCGATAATTTACACCTTAGGCTCTGCTTCTAACTTGGGCCCAAATTGTAAAATGGTCTTATCTATTGGCGATTTCGTTCCAATTCACATTCCAAGTAATATTCGGCATGCTAATTACATTGCCGGTTGCCAAATTGCATTATCTCTTATAGTTTCCGAGATATGGACTATCGATAATTTACACCTTAGGCTCTGCTTCTAACTTGGGCCCAAATTGTAAAATGGCCTTATCTATTGGCGATTTCGTTCCAATTCACATTCCAAGTAATATTCGGCATGCTAATTACATTTCCGGTTGCCAAATTGCATTATCTCTTATAGTTTCCGAGATATGGACTATCGATAATTTACACCTTAGGCTCTGCTTCTAACTTGGGCCCAAATTGTAAAATGGTCTTATCTATTGGCGATTTCGTCCCAATTCACATTCCAAGTGATATTCGGCATGCTAATTACATTGCCGGTTGCGAAATTGCATTATCTCTTATAGTTTCCGAGATATGGACTATCAATAATTTACACCTTAGGCTCTGCTTCTAACTTGGGCCCAAATTGTAAAATGGTCTTATCTATTGGCGATTTCGTTCCAATTCACATTCCAAGTAATATTCGGCATGCTAATTACATTGCCGGTTGCCAAATTGCATTATCTCTTATAGTTTCCGAGATATGGACTATCGATAATTTACACCTTAGGCTCTGCTTCTAACTTGGGCCCAAATTGTAAAATGGTCTTATCTATTGGCGATTTCGTTGCAATTCACATTCCAAGTAATATTCGGCATGCTAATTACATTGCCGGTTGCCAAATTGCATTATCTCTTATAGTTTCCGAGATATGGACTATCGATAATTTACACCTTAGGCTCTGCTTCTAACTTGGGCCCAAATTGTAAAATGGTCTTATCTATTGGCGATTTCGTTCCAATTCACATTCCAAGTAATATTCGGCATGCTAATTACATTGCCGGTTGCCAAATTGCATTATCTCTTATAGTTTCCGAGATATGGACTATCGATAATTTACACCATAGGCTCTGCTTCTAACTTGGGCCCAAATTGTAAAATGGTCTTATCTATTGGCGATTTCGTTCCAATTCACATTCCAAGTAATATTCGGCATGCTAATTACATTGCCGCTTGCCAAATTGCATTATCTCTTATAGTTTCCGAGATATGGACTATCGATAATTTACACCTTAGGCTCTGCTTCTAACTTGGGCCCAAATTGTAAAATGGTCTTATCTATTGGCGATTTTGTTCCAATTCACATTCCAAGTAATATTCGGCATGCTAATTACATTGCCGGTTGCCAAATTGAATTATCTCTTATAGTTTCCGAGATATGGACTATCGATAATTTACACCTTAGGCTCTGCTTCTAACTTGGGCCCAAATTGTAAAATGGTCTTACCTATTGGCGATTTCGTTCCAATTCACATTCCAAGTAATATTCGGCATGCTAATTACATTGCCGGTTGCCAAATTGCATTATCTCTTATAGTTTCCGAGATATGGACTATCGATAATTTACACCTTAGGCTCTGCTTCTAACTTGGGCCCAAATTGTAAAATGGTCTTATCTATTGGCGATTTCGTTCCAATTCACATTCCAAGTAATATTCGGCATGCTAATTACATTGCAGGTTGCCAAATTTCATTATCTCTTATAGTTTCCGAGATATGGACTATCGATAATTTACACCTTAGGCTCTGCTTCTAACTTGGGCCCAAATTATAAAATGGTCTTATCTATTGGCGATTTCGTTCCAATTCACATTCCAAGTAATATTCGGCATGCTAATTACATTGCCGGTTGCCAAATTGCATTATCTCTTATAGTTTCCGAGATATGGACTATCGATAATTTACACCTTAGGCTCTGCTTCTAACTTGGGCCCAAATTGTAAAATGGTCTTATCTATTGGCGATTTCGTTCCAATTCACATTCCAAGTAATATTCGGCATGCTAATTACATTGCCGGTTGCCAAATTGCATTATCTCTTATAGTTTCCGAGATATGGACTATCGATAATTTACACCTTAGGCTCTGCTTCTAACTTGGGCCCAAATTGTAAAATGGTCTTATCTATTGGCGATTTCGTTCCAATTCACATTCCAAGTAATATTCGGCATGCTAATTACATTTCCGGTTGCCAAATTGCATTATCTCTTATAGTTTCCGAGATATGGACTATCGATAATTTACACCTTAGGCTCTGCTTCTAACTTGGGCCCAAATTGTAAAATGGTCTTATCTATTGGCGATTTCGTCCCAATTCACATTCCAAGTGATATTCGGCATGCTAATTACATTGCCGGTTGCGAAATTGCATTATCTCTTATAGTTTCCGAGATATGGACTATCAATAATTTACACCTTAGGCTCTGCTTCTAACTTGGGCCCAAATTGTAAAATGGTCTTATCTATTGGCGATTTCGTTCCAATTCACATTCCAAGTAATATTCGGCATGCTAATTACATTGCCGGTTGCCAAATTGCATTATCTCTTATAGTTTCCGAGATATGGACTATCGATAATTTACACATTAGGCTCTGCTTCTAACTTGGGCCCAAATTGTAAAATGGTCTTATCTATTGGCGATTTCGTTGCAATTCACATTCCAAGTAATATTCGGCATGCTAATTACATTGCCGGTTGCCAAATTGCATTATCTCTTATAGTTTCCGAGATATGGACTATCGATAATTTACACCTTAGGCTCTGCTTCTAACTTGGGCCCAAATTGTAAAATGGTCTTATCTATTGGCGATTTCGTTCCAATTCACATTCCAAGTAATATTCGGCATGCTAATTACATTGCCGGTTGCCAAATTGCATTATCTCTTATAGTTTCCGAGATATGGACTATCGATAATTTACACCTTAGGCTCTGCTTATAACTTGGGCCCAAATTGTAAAATGGTCTTATCTGTTGGCGATTTCGACCCAATTCATATTCCAAGTGATATTCGACATGCTAATTACATTGCCGGTTGCGAAATTGCATTATCTCTTATAGTTTCCGAGATATGGACTATCGATAATTTACACCTTAGGCTCTGCTTCTAACTTGGGCCCAAATTGTAAAATGGTCTTATCTATTGGCGATTTCGTTCCAATTCACATTCCAAGTAATATTCGGCATGCTAATTACATTGCCGGTTGCCAAATTGCATTATCTCTTATAGTTTCCGAGATATGGACTATCGATAATTTACACCATAGGCTCTGCTTCTAACTTGGGCCCAAATTGTAAAATGGTCTTATCTATTGGCGATTTCGTTCCAATTCACATTCCAAGTAATATTCGGCATGCTAATTACAATGCCGGTTGCCAAATTGCATTATCTCTTATAGTTTCCGAGATATGGACTATCGATAATTTACACCTTAGGCTCTGCTTCTAACTTGCTCCCAAATTGTAAAATGGTCTTATCTATTGGCGATTTCGTTCCAATTCACATTCCACGTAATATTCGGCATGCTAATTACATTGCCGGTTGCCAAATTGCATTATCTCTTATAGTTTCCGAGATATGGACTATCGATAATTTACACCATAGGCTCTGCTTCTAACTTGGGCCCAAATTGTAAAATGGTCTTATCTATTGGCGATTTCGTTCCAATTCACATTCCAAGTAATATTCGGCATGCTAATTACATTGCCGATTGCCAAATTGCATTATCTCTTATAGTTTCCGAGATATGGACTATCGATAATTTACACCTTAGGCTCTGCTTCTAACTTGGGCCCAAATTGTAAAATGGTCTTATCTATTGGCGATTTCGTTCCAATTCACATTCCAAGTAATATTCGGCATGCTAATTACATTGCCGGTTGCCAAATTGCATTATCTCTTATAGTTTCCGAGATATGGACTATCGATAATTTACACCATAGGCTCTGCTTCTAACTTGGGCCCAAATTGTAAAATGGTCTTATCTATTGGCGATTTCGTTCCAATTCACATTCCAAGTAATATTCGGCATGCTAATTACAATGCCGGTTGCCAAATTGCATTATCTCTTATAGTTTCCGAGATATGGACTATCGATAATTTACACCTTAGGCTCTGCTTCTAACTTGCTCCCAAATTGTAAAATGGTCTTATCTATTGGCGATTTCGTTCCAATTCACATTCCACGTATTATTCGGCATGCTAATTACATTGCCGGTTGCCAAATTGCATTATCTCTTATAGTTTCCGAGATATGGACTATCGATAATTTACACCTTAGGCTCTGCTTCTAACTTGGGCCCAAATTGTAAAATGGTCTTATCTATTGGCGATTTTGTTCCAATTCACATTCCAAGTAATATTCGGCATGCTAATTACATTGCCGGTTGCCAAATTGAATTATCTCTTATAGTTTCCGAGATATGGACTATCGATAATTTACACCTTAGGCTCTGCTTCTAACTTGGGCCCAAATTGTAAAATGGTCTTACCTATTGGCGATTTCGTTCCAATTCACATTCCAAGTAATATTCGGCATGCTAATTACATTGCCGGTTGCCAAATTGCATTATCTCTTATAGTTTCCGAGATATGGACTATCGATAATTTACACCTTAGGCTCTGCTTCTAACTTGGGCCCAAATTGTAAAATGGTCTTATCTATTGGCGATTTCGTTCCAATTCACATTCCAAGTAATATTCGGCATGCTAATTACATTGCAGGTTGCCAAATTTCATTATCTCTTATAGTTTCCGAGATATGGACTATCGATAATTTACACCTTAGGCTCTGCTTCTAACTTGGGCCCAAATTATAAAATGGTCTTATCTATTGGCGATTTCGTTCCAATTCACATTCCAAGTAATATTCGGCATGCTAATTACATTGCCGGTTGCCAAATTGCATTATCTCTTATAGTTTCCGAGATATGGACTATCGATAATTTACACCTTAGGCTCTGCTTCTAACTTGGGCCCAAATTGTAAAATGGTCTTATCTATTGGCGATTTCGTTCCAATTCACATTCCAAGTAATATTCGGCATGCTAATTACATTGCCGGTTGCCAAATTGCATTATCTCTTATAGTTTCCGAGATATGGACTATCGATAATTTACACCTTAGGCTCTGCTTCTAACTTGGGCCCAAATTGTAAAATGGCCTTATCTATTGGCGATTTCGTTCCAATTCACATTCCAAGTAATATTCGGCATGCTAATTACATTTCCGGTTGCCAAATTGCATTATCTCTTATAGTTTCCGAGATATGGACTATCGATAATTTACACCTTAGGCTCTGCTTCTAACTTGGGCCCAAATTGTAAAATGGTCTTATCTATTGGCGATTTCGTCCCAATTCACATTCCAAGTGATATTCGGCATGCTAATTACATTGCCGGTTGCGAAATTGCATTATCTCTTATAGTTTCCGAGATATGGACTATCAATAATTTACACCTTAGGCTCTGCTTCTAACTTGGGCCCAAATTGTAAAATGGTCTTATCTATTGGCGATTTCGTTCCAATTCACATTCCAAGTAATATTCGGCATGCTAATTACATTGCCGGTTGCCAAATTGCATTATCTCTTATAGTTTCCGAGATATGGACTATCGATAATTTACACCTTAGGCTCTGCTTCTAACTTGGGCCCAAATTGTAAAATGGTCTTATCTATTGGCGATTTCGTTGCAATTCACATTCCAAGTAATATTCGGCATGCTAATTACATTGCCGGTTGCCAAATTGCATTATCTCTTATAGTTTCCGAGATATGGACTATCGATAATTTACACCTTAGGCTCTGCTTCTAACTTGGGCCCAAATTGTAAAATGGTCTTATCTATTGGCGATTTCGTTCCAATTCACATTCCAAGTAATATTCGGCATGCTAATTACATTGCCGGTTGCCAAATTGCATTATCTCTTATAGTTTCCGAGATATGGACTATCGATAATTTACACCATAGGCTCTGCTTCTAACTTGGGCCCAAATTGTAAAATGGTCTTATCTATTGGCGATTTCGTTCCAATTCACATTCCAAGTAATATTCGGCATGCTAATTACATTGCCGCTTGCCAAATTGCATTATCTCTTATAGTTTCCGAGATATGGACTATCGATAATTTACACCTTAGGCTCTGCTTCTAACTTGGGCCCAAATTGTAAAATGGTCTTATCTATTGGCGATTTTGTTCCAATTCACATTCCAAGTAATATTCGGCATGCTAATTACATTGCCGGTTGCCAAATTGAATTATCTCTTATAGTTTCCGAGATATGGACTATCGATAATTTACACCTTAGGCTCTGCTTCTAACTTGGGCCCAAATTGTAAAATGGTCTTACCTATTGGCGATTTCGTTCCAATTCACATTCCAAGTAATATTCGGCATGCTAATTACATTGCCGGTTGCCAAATTGCATTATCTCTTATAGTTTCCGAGATATGGACTATCGATAATTTACACCTTAGGCTCTGCTTCTAACTTGGGCCCAAATTGTAAAATGGTCTTATCTATTGGCGATTTCGTTCCAATTCACATTCCAAGTAATATTCGGCATGCTAATTACATTGCAGGTTGCCAAATTTCATTATCTCTTATAGTTTCCGAGATATGGACTATCGATAATTTACACCTTAGGCTCTGCTTCTAACTTGGGCCCAAATTATAAAATGGTCTTATCTATTGGCGATTTCGTTCCAATTCACATTCCAAGTAATATTCGGCATGCTAATTACATTGCCGGTTGCCAAATTGCATTATCTCTTATAGTTTCCGAGATATGGACTATCGATAATTTACACCTTAGGCTCTGCTTCTAACTTGGGCCCAAATTGTAAAATGGTCTTATCTATTGGCGATTTCGTTCCAATTCACATTCCAAGTAATATTCGGCATGCTAATTACATTGCCGGTTGCCAAATTGCATTATCTCTTATAGTTTCCGAGATATGGACTATCGATAATTTACACCTTAGGCTCTGCTTCTAACTTGGGCCCAAATTGTAAAATGGTCTTATCTATTGGCGATTTCGTTCCAATTCACATTCCAAGTAATATTCGGCATGCTAATTACATTGCCGGTTGCCAAATTGCATTATCTCTTATAGTTTCCGAGATATGGACTATCGATAATTTACACCTTAGGCTCTGCTTCTAACTTGGGCCCAAATTGTAAAATGGTCTTATCTATTGGCGATTTCGTTCCAATTCACATTCCAAGTAATATTCGGCATGCTAATTACATTGCCAGTTGCCAAATTGCATTATCTCTTATAGTTTCCGAGATATGGACTATCGATAATTTACACCTTAGGCTCTGCTTCTAACTTGGTCCCAAATTGTAAAATGGTCTTATCTATTGGCGATTTCGTTCCAATTCACAATCCAAGTAATATTCGGCATGCTAATTACATTGCCGGTTGCCAAATTGCATTATCTCTTATAGTTTCCGAGATATGGACTATCGATAATTTACACCTTAGGCTCTGCTTCTAACTTGGGCCCAAATTGTAAAATGGTCTTATCTATTGGCGATTTCGTTCCAATTCACATTCCAAGTAATATTCGGCATGCTAATTACATTGCCGGTTGCCAAATTGCATTATCTCTTATAGTTTCCGAGATATGGACTATCGATAATTTACACCATAGGCTCTGCTTCTAACTTGGGCCCAAATTGTAAAATGGTCTTATCTATTGGCGATTTCGTTCCAATTCACATTCCAAGTAATATTCGGCATGCTAATTACATTGCCGGTTGCCAAATTGCATTATCTCGTATAGTTTCCGAGATATGGACTATCGATAATTTACACCTTAGGCTCTGCTTCTAACTTGCTCCCAAATTGTAAAATGGTCTTATCTATTGGCGATTTCGTTCCAATTCACATTCCAAGTAATATTCGGCATGCTAATTACATTGCCGGTTGCCAAATTGCATTATCTCTTATAGTTTCCGAGATATGGACTATCGATAATTTACACCTTAGGCTCTGCTTCTAACTTGGGCCCAAATTGTAAAATGGTCTTATCTATTGGCGATTTCGTTCCAATTCACATTCCAAGTAATATTCGGCATGCTAATTACATTGCCGGATGCCAAATTGAATTATCTCTTATAGTTTCCGAGATATGGACTATCGATAATTTACACCTTAGGCTCTGCTTCTAACTTGGGACCAAATTGTAAAATGGTCTTACCTGTTGGCGATTTCGTTCCAATTCACATTCCAAGTAATATTCGGCATGCTAATTACATTGCCGGTTGCCAAATTGCATTATCTCTTATAGTTTCCGAGATATGGACTATCGATAATTTACACCTTAGGCTCTGCTTCTAACTTGGGCCCAAATTGTAAAATGGTCTTATCTATTGGCGATTTCGTTCCAATTCACATTCCAAGTAATATTCGGCATGCTAATTACATTGCCGGTTGCCAAATTGCATTATCTCTTATAGTTTCCGAGATATGGACTATCGATAATTTACACCTTAGGCTCTGCTTCTAACTTGGGCCCAAATTGTAAAATGGTCTTATCTATTGGCGATTTCGTTCCAATTCACATTCCAAGTAATATTCGGCATGCTAATTACATTGCCGGTTGCCAAATTGCATTATCTCTTATAGTTTCCGAGGTATGGACTATCGATAATTTACACCTTAGGCTCTGCTTCTAACTTGGGCCCAAATTGTAAAATGGTCTTATCTATTGGCGATTTCGTCCCAATTCACATTCCAAGTGATATTCGGCATGCTAATTACATTGCCGGTTGCGAAATTGCATTATCTCTTATAGTTTCCGAGATATGGACTATCAATAATTTATACCTTAGGCTCTGCTTCTAACTTGGGCCCAAATTGTAAAATGGTCTTATCTATTGGCGATTTCGTTCCAATTCACATTCCAAGTAATATTCGGCATGCTAATTACATTGCCGGTTGCCAAATTGCATTATCTCTTATAGTTTCCGAGATATGGACTATCGATAATTTACACCTCAGGCTCTGCTTCTAACTTGGGCCCAAATTGTAAAATGGTCTTATCTATTGGCGATTTCGTTCCAATTCACATTCCAAGTAATATTCGGCATGCTAATTACATTGCCGGTTGCCAAATTGCATTATCTCTTATAGTTTCCGAGATATGGACTATCGATAATTTACACCATAGGCTCTGCTTCTAACTTGGGCCCAAATTGTAAAATGGTCTTATCTATTGGCGATTTCGTTCCAATTCACATTCCAAGTAATATTCGGCATGCTAATTACATTGCCGGTTGCCAAATTGCATTATCTCTTATAGTTTCCGAGATATGGACTATCGATAATTTACACCTTAGGCTCTGCTTCTAACTTGGGCCCAAATTGTAAAATGGTCTTATCTATTTTCGATTTCGTTCCAATTCACACTCCAAGTAATATTCGGCATGCTAATTACATTGCCGGTTGCGAAATTGCATTATCTCTTATAGTTTCCGAGATATGGACTATCGATAATTTACACCTTAGGCTCTGCTTCTAACTTGGGCCCAAATTGTAAAATGGTCTTATCTATTGGCGATTTCGTTCCAATTCACATTCCAAGTAATATTCGGCATGCTAATTACATTGCCGATTGCCAAATTGCATTATCTCTTATAGTTTCCGAGATATGGACTATCGATAATTTACACCTTAGGCTCTGCTTCTAACTTGGGCCCAAATTGTAAAATGGTCTTATCTATTGGCGATTTCGTTCCAATTCATATTCCAAGTAATATTCGGCATGCTAATTACATTGCCGGTTGCCAAATTGCATTATCTCTTATAGTTTCCGAGATATGGACTATCGATAATTTACACCATAGGCTCTGCTTCTAACTTGGGCCCAAATTGTAAAATGGTCTTATCTATTGGCGATTTCGTTCCAATTCACATTCCAAGTAATATTCGGCATGCTAATTACATTGCCGATTGCCAAATTGCATTATCTCTTATAGTTTCCGAGATATGGACTATCGATAATTTACACCTTAGGCTCTGCTTCTAACTTGGGCCCAAATTGTAAAATGGTCTTATCTATTGGCGATTTCGTTCCAATTCACATTCCAAGTAATATTCGGCATGCTAATTACATTGCCGGTTGCCAAATTGCATTATCTCTTATAGTTTCCGAGATATGGACTATCGATAATTTACACCATAGGCTCTGCTTCTAACTTGGGCCCAAATTGTAAAATGGTCTTATCTATTGGCGATTTCGTTCCAATTCACATTCCAAGTAATATTCGGCATGCTAATTACAATGCCGGTTGCCAAATTGCATTATCTCTTATAGTTTCCGAGATATGGACTATCGATAATTTACACCTTAGGCTCTGCTTCTAACTTGCTCCCAAATTGTAAAATGGTCTTATCTATTGGCGATTTCGTTCCAATTCACATTCCAAGTATTATTCGGCATGCTAATTACATTGCCGGTTGCCAAATTGCATTATCTCTTATAGTTTCCGAGATATGGACTATCGATAATTTACACCTTAGGCTCTGCTTCTAACTTGGGCCCAAATTGTAAAATGGTCTTATCTATTGGCGATTTTGTTCCAATTCACATTCCAAGTAATATTCGGCATGCTAATTACATTGCCGGTTGCCAAATTGAATTATCTCTTATAGTTTCCGAGATATGGACTATCGATAATTTACACCTTAGGCTCTGCTTCTAACTTGGGCCCAAATTGTAAAATGGTCTTACCTATTGGCGATTTCGTTCCAATTCACATTCCAAGTAATATTCGGCATGCTAATTACATTGCCGGTTGCCAAATTGCATTATCTCTTATAGTTTCCGAGATATGGACTATCGATAATTTACACCTTAGGCTCTGCTTCTAACTTGGGCCCAAATTGTAAAATGGTCTTATCTATTGGCGATTTCGTTCCAATTCACATTCCAAGTAATATTCGGCATGCTAATTACATTGCAGGTTGCCAAATTTCATTATCTCTTATAGTTTCCGAGATATGGACTATCGATAATTTACACCTTAGGCTCTGCTTCTAACTTGGGCCCAAATTATAAAATGGTCTTATCTATTGGCGATTTCGTTCCAATTCACATTCCAAGTAATATTCGGCATGCTAATTACATTGCCGGTTGCCAAATTGCATTATCTCTTATAGTTTCCGAGATATGGACTATCGATAATTTACACCTTAGGCTCTGCTTCTAACTTGGGCCCAAATTGTAAAATGGTCTTATCTATTGGCGATTTCGTTCCAATTCACATTCCAAGTAATATTCGGCATGCTAATTACATTGCCGGTTGCCAAATTGCATTATCTCTTATAGTTTCCGAGATATGGACTATCGATAATTTACACCTTAGGCTCTGCTTCTAACTTGGGCCCAAATTGTAAAATGGTCTTATCTATTGGCGATTTCGTTCCAATTCACATTCCAAGTAATATTCGGCATGCTAATTACATTTCC
Organism: Rhynchophorus ferrugineus; assembly: GCF_030347505.1. NCBI lineage: Eukaryota > Metazoa > Arthropoda > Insecta > Coleoptera > Curculionidae > Rhynchophorus > Rhynchophorus ferrugineus. The sequence goes on along the minus strand of NW_027472649.1, from coordinate 512,277 downwards.
GGTTGCCAAATTGCATTATCTCTTATAGTTTCCGAGATATGGACTATCGATAATTTACACCTTAGGCTCTGCTTCTAACTTGGGCCCAAATTGTAAAATGGTCTTATCTATTGGCGATTTCGTCCCAATTCACATTCCAAGTGATATTCGGCATGCTAATTACATTGCCGGTTGCGAAATTGCATTATCTCTTATAGTTTCCGAGATATGGACTATCAATAATTTACACCTTAGGCTCTGCTTCTAACTTGGGCCCAAATTGTAAAATGGTCTTATCTATTGGCGATTTCGTTCCAATTCACATTCCAAGTAATATTCGGCATGCTAATTACATTGCCGGTTGCCAAATTGCATTATCTCTTATAGTTTCCGAGATATGGACTATCGATAATTTACACCTTAGGCTCTGCTTCTAACTTGGGCCCAAATTGTAAAATGGTCTTATCTATTGGCGATTTCGTTGCAATTCACATTCCAAGTAATATTCGGCATGCTAATTACATTGCCGGTTGCCAAATTGCATTATCTCTTATAGTTTCCGAGATATGGACTATCGATAATTTACACCTTAGGCTCTGCTTCTAACTTGGGCCCAAATTGTAAAATGGTCTTATCTATTGGCGATTTCGTTCCAATTCACATTCCAAGTAATATTCGGCATGCTAATTACATTGCCGGTTGCCAAATTGCATTATCTCTTTTAGTTTCCGAGATATGGACTATCGATAATTTACACCTTAGGCTCTGCTTCTAACTTGGGCCCAAATTGTAAAATGGTCTTATCTATTGGCGATTTCGTCCCAATTCATATTCCAAGTGATATTCGGCATGCTAATTACATTGCCGGTTGCGAAATTGCATTATCTCTTATAGTTTCCGAGATATGGACTATCAATAATTTACACCTTAGGCTCTGCTTCTAACTTGGGCCCAAATTGTAAAATGGTCTTATCTATTGGCGATTTCGTTCCAATTCACATTCCAAGTAATATTCGGCATGCTAATTACATTGCCGGTTGCCAAATTGCATTATCTCTTATAGTTTCCGAGATATGGACTATCGATAATTTACACCTTAGGCTCTGCTTCTAACTTGGGCCCAAATTGTAAAATGGTCTTATCTATTGGCGATTTCGTTCCAATTCACATTCCAAGTAATATTCGGCATGCTAATTACATTGCCGGTTGCCAAATTGCATTATCTCTTATAGTTTCCGAGATATGGACTATCGATAATTTACACCTTAGGCTCTGCTTCTAACTTGGGCCCAAATTGTAAAATGGTCTTATCTATTGGCGATTTCGTTCCAATTCACATTCCAAGTAATATTCGGCATGCTAATTACATTGCAGGTTGCCAAATTTCATTATCTCTTATAGTTTCCGAGATATGGACTATCGATAATTTACACCTTAGGCTCTGCTTCTAACTTGGGCCCAAATTATAAAATGGTCTTATCTATTGGCGATTTCGTTCCAATTCACATTCCAAGTAATATTCGGCATGCTAATTACATTGCCGGTTGCCAAATTGCATTATCTCTTATAGTTTCCGAGATATGGACTATCGATAATTTACACCTTAGGCTCTGCTTCTAACTTGGGCCCAAATTGTAAAATGGTCTTATCTATTGGCGATTTCGTTCCAATTCACATTCCAAGTAATATTCGGCATGCTAATTACATTGCCGGTTGCCAAATTGCATTATCTCTTATAGTTTCCGAGATATGGACTATCGATAATTTACACCTTAGGCTCTGCTTCTAACTTGGGCCCAAATTGTAAAATGGTCTTATCTATTGGCGATTTCGTTCCAATTCACATTCCAAGTAATATTCGGCATGCTAATTACATTTCCGGTTGCCAAATTGCATTATCTCTTATAGTTTCCGAGATATGGACTATCGATAATTTACACCTTAGGCTCTGCTTCTAACTTGGGCCCAAATTGTAAAATGGTCTTATCTATTGGCGATTTCGTCCCAATTCACATTCCAAGTGATATTCGGCATGCTAATTACATTGCCGGTTGCGAAATTGCATTATCTCTTATAGTTTCCGAGATATGGACTATCAATAATTTACACCTTAGGCTCTGCTTCTAACTTGGGCCCAAATTGTAAAATGGTCTTATCTATTGGCGATTTCGTTCCAATTCACATTCCAAGTAATATTCGGCATGCTAATTACATTGCCGGTTGCCAAATTGCATTATCTCTTATAGTTTCCGAGATATGGACTATCGATAATTTACACCTTAGGCTCTGCTTCTAACTTGGGCCCAAATTGTAAAATGGTCTTATCTATTGGCGATTTCGTTGCAATTCACATTCCAAGTAATATTCGGCATGCTAATTACATTGCCGGTTGCCAAATTGCATTATCTCTTATAGTTTCCGAGATATGGACTATCGATAATTTACACCTTAGGCTCTGCTTCTAACTTGGGCCCAAATTGTAAAATGGTCTTATCTATTGGCGATTTCGTTCCAATTCACATTCCAAGTAATATTCGGCATGCTAATTACATTGCCGGTTGCCAAATTGCATTATCTCTTATAGTTTCCGAGATATGGACTATCGATAATTTACACCTTAGGCTCTGCTTCTAACTTGGGCCCAAATTGTAAAATGGTCTTATCTATTGGCGATTTCGTCCCAATTCATATTCCAAGTGATATTCGGCATGCTAATTACATTGCCGGTTGCGAAATTGCATTATCTCTTATAGTTTCCGAGATATGGACTATCAATAATTTACACCTTAGGCTCTGCTTCTAACTTGGGCCCAAATTGTAAAATGGTCTTATCTATTGGCGATTTCGTTCCAATTCACATTCCAAGTAATATTCGGCATGCTAATTACATTGCCGGTTGCCAAATTGCATTATCTCTTATAGTTTCCGAGATATGGACTATCGATAATTTACACCTTAGGCTCTGCTTCTAACTTGGGCCCAAATTGTAAAATGGTCTTATCTATTGGCGATTTCGTTCCAATTCACATTCCAAGTAATATTCGGCATGCTAATTACATTGCCGGTTGCCAAATTGCATTATCACTTATAGTTTCCGAGATATGGACTATCGATAATTTACACCTTAGGCTCTGCTTCTAACTTGGTCCCAAATTGTAAAATGGTCTTATCTATTGGCGATTTCGTTCCAATTCACATTCCAAGTAATATTCAGCATGCTAATTACATTGCCGGTTGCCAAATTGCATTATCTCTTATAGTTTCCGAGATATGGACTATCGATAATTTACACCTTAGGCTCTGCTTCTAACTTGGGCCCAAATTGTAAAATGGTCTTATCTATTGGCGATTTCGTTCCAATTCACATTCCAAGTAATATTCGGCATGCTAATTACATTGCCGGTTGCCAAATTGCATTATCTCTTATAGTTTCCGAGATATGGACTATCGATAATTTACACCATAGGCTCTGCTTCTAACTTGGGCCCAAATTGTAAAATGGTCTTATCTATTGGCGATTTCGTTCCAATTCACATTCCAAGTAATATTCGGCATGCTAATTACATTGCCGGTTGCCAAATTGCATTATCTCTTATAGTTTCCGAGATATGGACTATCGATAATTTACACCTTAGGCTCTGCTTCTATCTTGGGCCCAAATTGTAAAATGGTCTTATCTATTGGCGATTTCGTTCCAATTCACACTCCAAGTAATATTCGGCATGCTAATTACATTGCCGGTTGCGAAATTGCATTATCTCTTATAGTTTCCGAGATATGGACTATCGATAATTTACACCTTAGGCTCTGCTTCTAACTTGGGCCCAAATTGTAAAATGGTCTTATCTATTGGCGATTTCGTTCCAATTCACATTCCAAGTAATATTCGGCATGCTAATTACATTGCCGGTTGCGAAATTGCATTATCTCTTATAGTTTCCGAGATATGGACTATCAATAATTTACACCTTAGGCTCTGCTTCTAACTTGGGCCCAAATTGTAAAATGGTCTTATCTATTGGCGATTTCGTTCCAATTCACATTCCAAGTAATATTCGGCATGCTAATTACATTACCGGTTGCCAAATTGCATTATCTCTTATAGTTTCCGAGATATGGACTATCGATAATTTACACCTTAGGCTCTTCTTCTAACTTGGGCCCAAATTGTAAAATGGTCTTATCTATTGGCGATTTCGTTCCAATTCACATTCCAAGTAATATTCGGCATGCTAATTACATTGCCGATTGCCAAATTGCATTATCTCTTATAGTTTCCGAGATATGGACTATCGATAATTTACACCTTAGGCTCTGCTTCTAACTTGGGCCCAAATTGTAAAATGGTCTTATCTATTGGCGATTTCGTTCCAATTCACATTCCAAGTAATATTCGGCATGCTAATTACATTGCCGGTTGCCAAATTGCATTATCTCTTATAGTTTCCGAGATATGGACTATCGATAATTTACACCATAGGCTCTGCTTCTAACTTGGGCCCAAATTGTAAAATGGTCTTATCTATTGGCGATTTCGTTCCAATTCACATTCCAAGTAATATTCGGCATGCTAATTACAATGCCGGTTGCCAAATTGCATTATCTCTTATAGTTTCCGAGATATGGACTATCGATAATTTACACCTTAGGCTCTGCTTCTAACTTGCTCCCAAATTGTAAAATGGTCTTATCTATTGGCGATTTCGTTCCAATTCACATTCCAAGTATTATTCGGCATGCTAATTACATTGCCGGTTGCCAAATTGCATTATCTCTTATAGTTTCCGAGATATGGACTATCGATAATTTACACCTTAGGCTCTGCTTCTAACTTGGGCCCAAATTGTAAAATGGTCTTATCTATTGGCGATTTTGTTCCAATTCACATTCCAAGTAATATTCGGCATGCTAATTACATTGCCGGTTGCCAAATTGAATTATCTCTTATAGTTTCCGAGATATGGACTATCGATAATTTACACCTTAGGCTCTGCTTCTAACTTGGGCCCAAATTGTAAAATGGTCTTACCTATTGGCGATTTCGTTCCAATTCACATTCCAAGTAATATTCGGCATGCTAATTACATTGCCGGTTGCCAAATTGCATTATCTCTTATAGTTTCCGAGATATGGACTATCGATAATTTACACCTTAGGCTCTGCTTCTAACTTGGGCCCAAATTGTAAAATGGTCTTATCTATTGGCGATTTCGTTCCAATTCACATTCCAAGTAATATTCGGCATGCTAATTACATTGCAGGTTGCCAAATTTCATTATCTCTTATAGTTTCCGAGATATGGACTATCGATAATTTACACCTTAGGCTCTGCTTCTAACTTGGGCCCAAATTGTAAAATGGTCTTACCTATTGGCGATTTCGTTCCAATTCACATTCCAAGTAATATTCGGCATGCTAATTACATTGCCGGTTGCCAAATTGCATTATCTCTTATAGTTTCCGAGATATGGACTATCGATAATTTACACCTTAGGCTCTGCTTCTAACTTGGGCCCAAATTGTAAAATGGTCTTATCTATTGGCGATTTCGTTCCAATTCACATTCCAAGTAATATTCGGCATGCTAATTACATTGCCGGTTGCCAAATTGCATTATCTCTTACAGTTTCCGAGATATGGACTATCGATAATTTACACCTTAGGCTCTGCTTCTAACTTGGGCCCAAATTGTAAAATGGTCTTATCTATTGGCGATTTCGTTCCAATTCACATTCCAAGTAATATTCGGCATGCTAATTACATTTCCGGTTGCCAAATTGCATTATCTCTTATAGTTTCCGAGATATGGACTATCGATAATTTACACCTTAGGCTCTGCTTCTAACTTGGGCCCAAATTGTAAAATGGTCTTATCTATTGGCGATTTCGTCCCAATTCACATTCCAAGTGATATTCGGCATGCTAATTACATTGCCGGTTGCGAAATTGCATTATCTCTTATAGTTTCCGAGATATGGACTATCAATAATTTACACCTTAGGCTCTGCTTCTAACTTGGGCCCAAATTGTAAAATGGTCTTATCTATTGGCGATTTCGTTCCAATTCACATTCCAAGTAATATTCGGCATGCTAATTACATTGCCGGTTGCCAAATTGCATTATCTCTTATAGTTTCCGAGATATGGACTATCGATAATTTACACCTTAGGCTCTGCTTCTAACTTGGGCCCAAATTGTAAAATGGTCTTATCTATTGGCGATTTCGTTGCAATTCACATTCCAAGTAATATTCGGCATGCTAATTACATTGCCGGTTGCCAAATTGCATTATCTCTTATAGTTTCCGAGATATGGACTATCGATAATTTACACCTTAGGCTCTGCTTCTAACTTGGGCCCAAATTGTAAAATGGTCTTATCTATTGGCGATTTCGTTCCAATTCACATTCCAAGTAATATTCGGCATGCTAATTACATTGCCGGTTGCCAAATTGCATTATCTCTTATAGTTTCCGAGATATGGACTATCGATAATTTACACCTTAGGCTCTGCTTATAACTTGGGCCCAAATTGTAAAATGGTCTTATCTATTGGCGATTTCGTCCCAATTCATATTCCAAGTGATATTCGGCATGCTAATTACATTGCCGGTTGCGAAATTGCATTATCTCTTATAGTTTCCGAGATATGGACTATCAATAATTTACACCTTAGGCTCTGCTTATAACTTGGGCCCAAATTGTAAAATGGTCTTATCTATTGGCGATTTCGTCCCAATTCATATTCCAAGTGATATTCGGCATGCTAATTACATTGCCGGTTGCGAAATTGCATTATCTCTTATAGTTTCCGAGATATGGACTATCAAAAATTTACACCTTAGGCTCTGCTTCTAACTTGGGCCCAAATTGTAAAATGGTCTTATCTATTGGCGATTTCGTTCCAATTCACATTCCAAGTAATATTCGGCATGCTAATTACATTGCCGGTTGCCAAATTGCATTATCTCTTATAGTTTCCGAGATATGGACTATCGATAATTTACACCTTAGGCTCTGCTTCTAACTTGGGCCCAAATTGTAAAATGGTCTTATCTATTGGCGATTTCGTTCCAATTCACATTCCAAGTAATATTCGGCATGCTAATTACATTGCCGGTTGCCAAATTGCATTATCTCTTATAGTTTCCGAGATATGGACTATCGATAATTTACACCTTAGGCTCTGCTTCTAACTTGGGCCCAAATTGTAAAATGGTCTTATCTATTGGCGATTTCGTTCCAATTCACATTCCAAGTAATATTCGGCATGCTAATTACATTGCCGGTTGCCAAATTGCATTATCTCTTATAGTTTCCGAGATATGGACTATCGATAATTTACACCTTAGGCTCTGCTTCTAACTTGGGCCCAAATTGTAAAATGGTCTTATCTATTGGCGATTTCGTCCCAATTCATATTCCAAGTGATATTCGGCATGCTAATTACATTGCCGGTTGCGAAATTGCATTATCTCTTATAGTTTCCGAGATATGGACTATCAATAATTTACACCTTAGGCTCTGCTTCTAACTTGGGCCCAAATTGTAAAATGGTCTTATCTATTGGCGATTTCGTTCCAATTCACATTCCAAGTAATATTCGGCATGCTAATTACATTGCCGGTTGCCAAATTGCATTATCTCTTATAGTTTCCGAGATATGGACTATCGATAATTTACACCTTAGGCTCTGCTTCTAACTTGGGCCCAAATTGTAAAATGGTCTTATCTATTGGCGATTTCGTTCCAATTCACATTCCAAGTAATATTCGGCATGCTAATTACATTGCCGGTTGCCAAATTGCATTATCACTTATAGTTTCCGAGATATGGACTATCGATAATTTACACCTTAGGCTCTGCTTCTAACTTGGTCCCAAATTGTAAAATGGTCTTATCTATTGGCGATTTCGTTCCAATTCACATTCCAAGTAATATTCAGCATGCTAATTACATTGCCGGTTGCCAAATTGCATTATCTCTTATAGTTTCCGAGATATGGACTATCGATAATTTACACCTTAGGCTCTGCTTCTAACTTGGGCCCAAATTGTAAAATGGTCTTATCTATTGGCGATTTCGTTCCAATTCACATTCCAAGTAATATTCGGCATGCTAATTACATTGCCGGTTGCCAAATTGCATTATCTCTTATAGTTTCCGAGATATGGACTATCGATAATTTACACCATAGGCTCTGCTTCTAACTTGGGCCCAAATTGTAAAATGGTCTTATCTATTGGCGATTTCGTTCCAATTCACATTCCAAGTAATATTCGGCATGCTAATTACATTGCCGGTTGCCAAATTGCATTATCTCTTATAGTTTCCGAGATATGGACTATCGATAATTTACACCTTAGGCTCTGCTTCTATCTTGGGCCCAAATTGTAAAATGGTCTTATCTATTGGCGATTTCGTTCCAATTCACACTCCAAGTAATATTCGGCATGCTAATTACATTGCCGGTTGCGAAATTGCATTATCTCTTATAGTTTCCGAGATATGGACTATCGATAATTTACACCTTAGGCTCTGCTTCTAACTTGGGCCCAAATTGTAAAATGGTCTTATCTATTGGCGATTTCGTTCCAATTCACATTCCAAGTAATATTCGGCATGCTAATTACATTGCCGGTTGCGAAATTGCATTATCTCTTATAGTTTCCGAGATATGGACTATCAATAATTTACACCTTAGGCTCTGCTTCTAACTTGGGCCCAAATTGTAAAATGGTCTTATCTATTGGCGATTTCGTTCCAATTCACATTCCAAGTAATATTCGGCATGCTAATTACATTACCGGTTGCCAAATTGCATTATCTCTTATAGTTTCCGAGATATGGACTATCGATAATTTACACCTTAGGCTCTTCTTCTAACTTGGGCCCAAATTGTAAAATGGTCTTATCTATTGGCGATTTCGTTCCAATTCACATTCCAAGTAATATTCGGCATGCTAATTACATTGCCGATTGCCAAATTGCATTATCTCTTATAGTTTCCGAGATATGGACTATCGATAATTTACACCTTAGGCTCTGCTTCTAACTTGGGCCCAAATTGTAAAATGGTCTTATCTATTGGCGATTTCGTTCCAATTCACATTCCAAGTAATATTCGGCATGCTAATTACATTGCCGGTTGCCAAATTGCATTATCTCTTATAGTTTCCGAGATATGGACTATCGATAATTTACACCATAGGCTCTGCTTCTAACTTGGGCCCAAATTGTAAAATGGTCTTATCTATTGGCGATTTCGTTCCAATTCACATTCCAAGTAATATTCGGCATGCTAATTACAATGCCGGTTGCCAAATTGCATTATCTCTTATAGTTTCCGAGATATGGACTATCGATAATTTACACCTTAGGCTCTGCTTCTAACTTGCTCCCAAATTGTAAAATGGTCTTATCTATTGGCGATTTCGTTCCAATTCACATTCCAAGTATTATTCGGCATGCTAATTACATTGCCGGTTGCCAAATTGCATTATCTCTTATAGTTTCCGAGATATGGACTATCGATAATTTACACCTTAGGCTCTGCTTCTAACTTGGGCCCAAATTGTAAAATGGTCTTATCTATTGGCGATTTTGTTCCAATTCACATTCCAAGTAATATTCGGCATGCTAATTACATTGCCGGTTGCCAAATTGAATTATCTCTTATAGTTTCCGAGATATGGACTATCGATAATTTACACCTTAGGCTCTGCTTCTAACTTGGGCCCAAATTGTAAAATGGTCTTACCTATTGGCGATTTCGTTCCAATTCACATTCCAAGTAATATTCGGCATGCTAATTACATTGCCGGTTGCCAAATTGCATTATCTCTTATAGTTTCCGAGATATGGACTATCGATAATTTACACCTTAGGCTCTGCTTCTAACTTGGGCCCAAATTGTAAAATGGTCTTATCTATTGGCGATTTCGTTCCAATTCACATTCCAAGTAATATTCGGCATGCTAATTACATTGCAGGTTGCCAAATTTCATTATCTCTTATAGTTTCCGAGATATGGACTATCGATAATTTACACCTTAGGCTCTGCTTCTAACTTGGGCCCAAATTGTAAAATGGTCTTACCTATTGGCGATTTCGTTCCAATTCACATTCCAAGTAATATTCGGCATGCTAATTACATTGCCGGTTGCCAAATTGCATTATCTCTTATAGTTTCCGAGATATGGACTATCGATAATTTACACCTTAGGCTCTGCTTCTAACTTGGGCCCAAATTGTAAAATGGTCTTATCTATTGGCGATTTCGTTCCAATTCACATTCCAAGTAATATTCGGCATGCTAATTACATTGCCGGTTGCCAAATTGCATTATCTCTTACAGTTTCCGAGATATGGACTATCGATAATTTACACCTTAGGCTCTGCTTCTAACTTGGGCCCAAATTGTAAAATGGTCTTATCTATTGGCGATTTCGTTCCAATTCACATTCCAAGTAATATTCGGCATGCTAATTACATTTCCGGTTGCCAAATTGCATTATCTCTTATAGTTTCCGAGATATGGACTATCGATAATTTACACCTTAGGCTCTGCTTCTAACTTGGGCCCAAATTGTAAAATGGTCTTATCTATTGGCGATTTCGTCCCAATTCACATTCCAAGTGATATTCGGCATGCTAATTACATTGCCGGTTGCGAAATTGCATTATCTCTTATAGTTTCCGAGATATGGACTATCAATAATTTACACCTTAGGCTCTGCTTCTAACTTGGGCCCAAATTGTAAAATGGTCTTATCTATTGGCGATTTCGTTCCAATTCACATTCCAAGTAATATTCGGCATGCTAATTACATTGCCGGTTGCCAAATTGCATTATCTCTTATAGTTTCCGAGATATGGACTATCGATAATTTACACCTTAGGCTCTGCTTCTAACTTGGGCCCAAATTGTAAAATGGTCTTATCTATTGGCGATTTCGTTGCAATTCACATTCCAAGTAATATTCGGCATGCTAATTACATTGCCGGTTGCCAAATTGCATTATCTCTTATAGTTTCCGAGATATGGACTATCGATAATTTACACCTTAGGCTCTGCTTCTAACTTGGGCCCAAATTGTAAAATGGTCTTATCTATTGGCGATTTCGTTCCAATTCACATTCCAAGTAATATTCGGCATGCTAATTACATTGCCGGTTGCCAAATTGCATTATCTCTTATAGTTTCCGAGATATGGACTATCGATAATTTACACCTTAGGCTCTGCTTATAACTTGGGCCCAAATTGTAAAATGGTCTTATCTATTGGCGATTTCGTCCCAATTCATATTCCAAGTGATATTCGGCATGCTAATTACATTGCCGGTTGCGAAATTGCATTATCTCTTATAGTTTCCGAGATATGGACTATCAATAATTTACACCTTAGGCTCTGCTTATAACTTGGGCCCAAATTGTAAAATGGTCTTATCTATTGGCGATTTCGTCCCAATTCATATTCCAAGTGATATTCGGCATGCTAATTACATTGCCGGTTGCGAAATTGCATTATCTCTTATAGTTTCCGAGATATGGACTATCAAAAATTTACACCTTAGGCTCTGCTTCTAACTTGGGCCCAAATTGTAAAATGGTCTTATCTATTGGCGATTTCGTTCCAATTCACATTCCAAGTAATATTCGGCATGCTAATTACATTGCCGGTTGCCAAATTGCATTATCTCTTATAGTTTCCGAGATATGGACTATCGATAATTTACACCTTAGGCTCTGCTTCTAACTTGGGCCCAAATTGTAAAATGGTCTTATCTATTGGCGATTTCGTTCCAATTCACATTCCAAGTAATATTCGGCATGCTAATTACATTGCCGGTTGCCAAATTGCATTATCTCTTATAGTTTCCGAGATATGGACTATCGATAATTTACACCTTAGGCTCTGCTTCTAACTTGGTCCCAAATTGTAAAATGGTCTTATCTATTGGCGATTTCGTTCCAATTCACATTCCAAGTAATATTCGGCATGCTAATTACATTGCCGGTTGCCAAATTGCATTATCTCTTATAGTTTCCGAGATATGGACTATCGATAATTTACACCTTAGGCTCTGCTTCTAACTTGGGCCCAAATTGTAAAATGGTCTTATCTATTGGCGATTTCGTTCCAATTCACATTCCAAGTAATATTCGGCATGCTAATTACATTGCCGGTTGCCAAATTGCATTATCTCTTATAGTTTCCGAGATATGGACTATCGATAATTTACACCTTAGGCTCTGCTTCTAACTTGCTCCCAAATTGTAAAATGGTCTTATCTATTGGCGATTTCGTTCCAATTCACATTTCAAGTAATATTCGGCATGCTAATTACATTGCCGGTTGCCAAATTGCATTATCTCTTATAGTTTCCGAGATATGGACTATCGATAATTTACACCTTAGGCTCTGCTTCTAACTTGGGCCCAAATTGTAAAATGGTCTTATCTATTGGCGATTTCGTTCCAATTCACATTCCAAGTAATATTCGGCATGCTAATTACATTGCCGGATGCCAAATTGAATTATCTCTTATAGTTTCCGAGATATGGACTATCGATAATTTACACCTTAGGCACTGCTTCTAACTTGGGACCAAATTGTAAAATGGTCTTACCTGTTGGCGATTTCGTTTCAATTCACATTCCAAGTAATATTCGGCATGCTAATTACATTGCCGGTTGCCAAATTGCATTATCTCTTATAGTTTCCGAGATATGGACTATCGATAATTTACACCTTAGGCTCTGCTTCTAACTTGTGCCCAAATTGTAAAATGGTCTTATCTATTGGCGATTTCGTTCCAATTCACATTCCAAGTAATATTCGGCATGCTAATTACATTGCCGGTTGCCAAATTGCATTATCTCTTATAGTTTCCGAGATATGGACTATCGATAATTTACACCTTAGGCTCTGCTTCTAACTTGGGCCCAAATTGTAAAATGGTCTTATCTATTGGCGATTTCGTTCCAATTCACATTCCAAGTAATATTCGGCATGCTAATTACATTGCCGGTTGCCAAATTGCATTATCTCTTATAGATTCCGAGATATGGACTATCGATAATTTACACCTTAGGCTCTGCTTCTAACTTGGGCCCAAATTGTAATGTGGTCTTATCTATTGGCGATTTCGTCCCAATTCACATTCCAAGTGATATTCGGCATGCTAATTACATTGCCGGTTGCGAAATTGCATTATCTCTTATAGTTTCCGAGATATGGACTATCAATAATTTACACCTTAGGCTCTGCTTCTAACTTGCCAAATTGCATTATCTCTTATAGTTTCCGAGATATGGACTATCGATAATTTACACCTTAGGCTCTGCTTCTAACTTGGGCCCAAATTGTAAAATGGTCTTATCTATTGGCGATTTCGTTCCAATTCACATTCCAAGTAATATTCGGCATGCTAATTACATTGCCGGTTGCTAAATTGCATTATCTCTTATAGTTTCCGAGATATGGACTATCGATAATTTACACCTTAGGCTCTGCTTCTAACTTGCTCCCAAATTGTAAAATGGTCTTATCTATTGGCGATTTCGTTCCAATTCACATTCCAAGTAATATTCGGCATGCTAATTACATTGCCGGTTGCCAAATTGCATTATCTCTTATAGTTTCCGAGATATGGACTATCGATAATTTACACCTTAGGCTCTGCTTCTAACTTGGGCCCAAATTGTAAAATGGTCTTATCTATTGGCGATTTCGTTCCAATTCACATTCCAAGTAATATTCGGCATGCTAATTACATTGCCGGATGCCAAATTGAATTATCTCTTATAGTTTCCGAGATATGGACTATCGATAATTTACACCTTAGGCACTGCTTCTAACTTGGGACCAAATTGTAAAATGGTCTTACCTGTTGGCGATTTCGTTTCAATTCACATTCCAAGTAATATTCGGCATGCTAATTACATTGCCGGTTGCCAAATTGCATTATCTCTTATAGTTTCCGAGATATGGACTATCGATAATTTACACCTTAGGCTCTGCTTCTAACTTGGGCCCAAATTGTAAAATGGTCTTATCTATTGGCGATTTCGTTCCAATTCACATTCCAAGTAATATTCGGCATGCTAATTACATTGCCGGTTGCCAAATTGCATTATCTCTTATAGTTTCCGAGATATGGACTATCGATAATTTACACCTTAGGCTCTGCTTCTAACTTGGGCCCAAATTGTAAAATGGTCTTATCTATTGGCGATTTCGTTCCAATTCACATTCCAAGTAATATTCGGCATGCTAATTACATTGCCGGTTGCCAAATTGCATTATCTCTTATAGTTTCCGAGATATGGACTATCGATAATTTACACCTTAGGCTCTGCTTCTAACTTGGGCCCAAATTGTAAAATGGTCTTATCTATTGGCGATTTCGTCCCAATTCACATTCCAAGTGATATTCGGCATGCTAATTACATTGCCGGTTGCGAAATTGCATTATCTCTTATAGTTTCCGAGATATGGACTATCAATAATTTATACCTTAGGCTCTGCTTCTAACTTGGGCCCAAATTGTAAAATGGTCTTATCTATTGGCGATTTCGTTCCAATTCACATTCCAAGTAATATTCGGCATGCTAATTACATTGCCGGTTGCCAAATTGCATTATCTCTTATAGTTTCCGAGATATGGACTATCGATAATTTACACCTTAGGCTCTGCTTCTAACTTGGGTCCAAATTGTAAAATGGTCTTATCTATTGGCGATTTCGTTGCAATTCACATTCCAAGTAATATTCGGCATGCTAATTACATTGCCGGTTGCCAAATTGCATTATCTCTTATAGTTTCCGAGATATGGACTATCGATAATTTACACCTTAGGCTCTGCTTCTAACTTGGGCCCAAATTGTAAAATGGTCTTATCTATTGGCGATTTCGTTCCAATTCACATTCCAAGTAATATTCGGCATGCTAATTACATTGCCGGTTGCCAAATTGCATTATCTCTTATAGTTTCCGAGATATGGACTATCGATAATTTACACCTTAGGCTCTGCTTCTAACTTGGGCCCAAATTGTAAAATGGTCTTATCTATTGGCGATTTCGTCCCAATTCACATTCCAAGTGATATTCGGCATGCTAATTACATTGCCGGTTGCGAAATTGCATTATCTCTTATAGTTTCCGAGATATGGACTATCAATAATTTACACCTTAGGCTCTGCTTCTAACTTGGGCCCAAATTGTAAAATGGTCTTATCTATTGGCGATTTCGTTCCAATTCACATCCCAAGTAATATTCGGCATGCTAATTACATTGCCGGTTGCCAAATTGCATTATCTCTTATAGTTTCCGAGATATGGACTATCGATAATTTACACCTTAGGCTCTGCTTCTAACTTGGGCCCAAATTGTAAAATGGTCTTATCTATTGGCGATTTCGTTCCAATTCACATTCCAAGTAATATTCGGCATGCTAATTACATTGCCGGTTTTCCAAATTGCATTATCTCTTATAGTTTCCGAGATATGGACTATCGATAATTTACACCTTTGGCTCTGCTTCTAACTTGGGCCCAAATTGTAAAATGGTCTTATCTATTGGCGATTTCGTTCCAATTCACATTCCAAGTAATATTCGGCATGCTAATTACATTGCCGGTTGCCAAATTGCATTAACTCTTATAGTTTCCGAGATATGGACTATCGATAATTTACACCTTAGGCTCTGCTTCTAACTTGGGCCCAAATTGTAAAATGGTCTTATCTATTGGCGATTTCGTTCCAATTCACATTCCAAGTAATATTCGGCATGCTAATTACATTGCCGGTTGCCAAACTGCATTATCTCTTATAGTTTCCGAGATATGGACTATCGATAATTTACACCTTAGGCTCTGCTTCTAACTTGGGCCCAAATTGTAAAATGGTCTTATCTATTGGCGATTTCGTTCCAATTCACATTCCAAGTAATATTCGGCATGCTAATTACATTGCCGGTTGCCAAATTGCATTATCTCTTATAGTTTCCGAGATATGGACTATCGATAATTTACACCATAGGCTCTGCTTCTAACTTGGGCCCAAATTGTAAAATGGTCTTATCTATTGGCGATTTCGTTCCAATTCACATTCCAAGTAATATTCGGCATGCTAATTACATTGCCGGTTGCCAAATTGCATTATCTCTTATAGTTTCCGAGATATGGACTATCGATAATTTACACCTTAGGCTCTGCTTCTAACTTGCTCCCAAATTGTAAAATGGTCTTATCTATTGGCGATTTCGTTCCAATTCACATTCCAAGTAATATTCGGCATGCTAATTACATTGCCGGTTGCCAAATTGCATTATCTCTTATAGTTTCTGAGATATGGACTATCGATAATTTACACCTTAGGCTCTGCTTCTAACTTGGGCCCAAATTGTAAAATGGTCTTATCTATTGGCGATTTCGTTCCAATTCACATTCCAAGTAATATTCGGCATGCTAATTACATTGCCGGATGCCAAATTGAATTATCTCTTATAGTTTCCGAGATATGGACTATCGATAATTTACACCTTAGGCACTGCTTCTAACTTGGGACCAAATTGTAAAATGGTCTTACCTGTTGGCGATTTCGTTCCAATTCACATTCCAAGTAATATTCGGCATGCTAATTACATTGCCGGTTGCCAAATTGCATTATCTCTTATAGTTTCCGAGATATGGACTATCGATAATTTACACCTTAGGCTCTGCTTCTAACTTGGGCCCAAATTGTAAAATGGTCTTATCTATTGGCGATTTCGTTCCAATTCACATTCCAAGTAATATTCGGCATGCTAATTACATTGCCGGTTGCCAAATTGCATTATCTCTTATAGTTTCCGAGATATGGACTATCGATAATTTACACCTTAGGCTCTGCTTCTAACTTGGGCCCAAATTGTAAAATGGTCATATCTATTGGCGATTTCGTTCCAATTCACATTCCAAGTAATATTCGGCATGCTAATTACATTGCCGGTTGCCAAATTGCATTATCTCTTATAGTTTCCGAGATATGGACTATCGATAATTTACACCTTAGGCTCTGCTTCTAACTTGGGCCCAAATTGTAAAATGGTCTTATCTATTGGCGATTTCGTCCCAATTCACATTCCAAGTGATATTCGGCATGCTAATTACATTGCCGGTTGCGAAATTGCATTATCTCTTATAGTTTCCGAGATATGGACTATCAATAATTTATACCTTAGGCTCTGCTTCTAACTTGGGCCCAAATTGTAAAATGGTCTTATCTATTGGCGATTTCGTTCCAATTCACATTCCAAGTAATATTCGGCATGCTAATTACATTGCCGGTTGCCAAATTGCATTATCTCTTATAGTTTCCGAGATATGGACTATCGATAATTTACACCTTAGGCTCTGCTTCTAACTTGGGTCCAAATTGTAAAATGGTCTTATCTATTGGCGATTTCGTTGCAATTCACATTCCAAGTAATATTCGGCATGCTAATTACATTGCCGGTTGCCAAATTGCATTATCTCTTATAGTTTCCGAGATATGGACTATCGATAATTTACACCTTAGGCTCTGCTTCTAACTTGGGCCCAAATTGTAAAATGGTCTTATCTATTGGCGATTTCGTTCCAATTCACATTCCAAGTAATATTCGGCATGCTAATTACATTGCCGGTTGCCAAATTGCATTATCTCTTATAGTTTCCGAGATATGGACTATCGATAATTTACACCTTAGGCTCTGCTTCTAACTTGGGCCCAAATTGTAAAATGGTCTTATCTATTGGCGATTTCGTCCCAATTCACATTCCAAGTGATATTCGGCATGCTAATTACATTGCCGGTTGCGAAATTGCATTATCTCTTATAGTTTCCGAGATATGGACTATCAATAATTTACACCTTAGGCTCTGCTTTTAACTTGGGCCCAAATTGTAAAATGGTCTTATCTATTGGCGATTTCGTTCCAATTCACATCCCAAGTAATATTCGGCATGCTAATTACATTGCCGGTTGCCAAATTGCATTATCTCTTATAGTTTCCGAGATATGGACTATCGATAATTTACACCTTAGGCTCTGCTTCTAACTTGGGCCCAAATTGTAAAATGGTCTTATCTATTGGCGATTTCGTTCCAATTCACATTCCAAGTAATATTCGGCATGCTAATTACATTGCCGGTTTTCCAAATTGCATTATCTCTTATAGTTTCCGAGATATGGACTATCGATAATTTACACCTTTGGCTCTGCTTCTAACTTGGGCCCAAATTGTAAAATGGTCTTATCTATTGGCGATTTCGTTCCAATTCACATTCCAAGTAATATTCGGCATGCTAATTACATTGCCGGTTGCCAAATTGCATTAACTCTTATAGTTTCCGAGATATGGACTATCGATAATTTACACCTTAGGCTCTGCTTCTAACTTGGGCCCAAATTGTAAAATGGTCTTATCTATTGGCGATTTCGTTCCAATTCACACTCCAAGTAATATTCGGCATGCCTATTACATTGCCGGTTGCGAAATTGCATTATCTCTTATAGTTTCCGAGATATGGACTATCAATAATTTACACCTTAGGCTCTGCTTCTAACTTGGGCCCAAATTGTAAAATGGTCTTATCTATTGGCGATTTCGTTCCAATTCACATTCCAAGTAATATTCGGCATGCTAATTACATTACCGGTTGCCAAATTGCATTATCTCTTATAGTTTCCGAGATATGGACTATCGATAATTTACACCTTAGGCTCTGCTTCTAACTTGGGCCCAAATTGTAAAATGGTCTTATCTATTGGCGATTTCGTTCCAATTCACATTCCAAGTAATATTCGGCATGCTAATTACATTGCCGATTGCCAAATTGCATTATCTCTTATAGTTTCCGAGATATGGACTATCGATAATTTACACCTTAGGCTCTGCTTCTAACTTGGGCCCAAATTGTAAAATGGTCTTATCTATTGGCGATTTCGTTCCAATTCACATTCCAAGTAATATTCGGCATGCTAATTACATTGCCGGTTGCCAAATTGCATTATCTCTTATAGTTTCCGAGATATGGACTATCGATAATTTACACCATAGGCTCTGCTTCTAACTTGGGCCCAAATTGTAAAATGGTCTTATCTATTGGCGATTTCGTTCCAATTCACATTCCAAGTAATATTCGGCATGCTAATTACAATGCCGGTTGCCAAATTGCATTATCTCTTATAGTTTCCGAGATATGGACTATCGATAATTTACACCTTAGGCTCTGCTTCTAACTTGCTCCCAAATTGTAAAATGGTCTTATCTATTGGCGATTTCGTTCCAATTCACATTCCAAGTATTATTCGGCATGCTAATTACATTGCCGGTTGCCAAATTGCATTATCTCTTATAGTTTCCGAGATATGGACTATCGATAATTTACACCTTAGGCTCTGCTTCTAACTTGGGCCCAAATTGTAAAATGGTCTTATCTATTGACGATTTTGTTCCAATTCACATTCCAAGTAATATTCGGCATGCTAATTACATTGCCGGTTGCCAAATTGAATTATCTCTTATAGTTTCCGAGATATGGACTATCGATAATTTACACTTTAGGCTCTGCTTCTAACTTGCTCCCAAATTGTAAAATGGTCTTATCTATTGGCGATTTCGTTCCAATTCACATTCCAAGTATTATTCGGCATGCTAATTACATTGCCGGTTGCCAAATTGCATTATCTCTTATAGTTTCCGAGATATGGACTATCGATAATTTACACCTTAGGCTCTGCTTCTAACTTGGGCCCAAATTGTAAAATGGTCTTATCTATTGGCGATTTTGTTCCAATTCACATTCCAAGTAATATTCGGCATGCTAATTACATTGCCGGTTGCCAAATTGAATTATCTCTTATAGTTTCCGAGATATGGACTATCGATAATTTACACCTTAGGCTCTGCTTCTAACTTGGGCCCAAATTGTAAAATGGTCTTACCTATTGGCGATTTCGTTCCAATTCACATTCCAAGTAATATTCGGCATGCTAATTACATTGCCGGTTGCCAAATTGCATTATCTCTTATAGTTTCCGAGATATGGACTATCGATAATTTACACCTTAGGCTCTGCTTCTAACTTGGGCCCAAATTGTAAAATGGTCTTATCTATTGGCGATTTCGTTCCAATTCACATTCCAAGTAATATTCGGCATGCTAATTACATTGCAGGTTGCCAAATTTCATTATCTCTTATAGTTTCCGAGATATGGACTATCGATAATTTACACCTTAGGCTCTGCTTCTAACTTGGGCCCAAATTGTAAAATGGTCTTACCTATTGGCGATTTCGTTCCAATTCACATTCCAAGTAATATTCGGCATGCTAATTACATTGCCGGTTGCCAAATTGCATTATCTCTTATAGTTTCCGAGATATGGACTATCGATAATTTACACCTTAGGCTCTGCTTCTAACTTGGGCCCAAATTGTAAAATGGTCTTATCTATTGGCGATTTCGTTCCAATTCACATTCCAAGTAATATTCGGCATGCTAATTACATTGCCGGTTGCCAAATTGCATTATCTCTTACAGTTTCCGAGATATGGACTATCGATAATTTACACCTTAGGCTCTGCTTCTAACTTGGGCCCAAATTGTAAAATGGTCTTATCTATTGGCGATTTCGTTCCAATTCACATTCCAAGTAATATTCGGCATGCTAATTACATTTCCGGTTGCCAAATTGCATTATCTCTTATAGTTTCCGAGATATGGACTATCGATAATTTACACCTTAGGCTCTGCTTCTAACTTGGGCCCAAATTGTAAAATGGTCTTATCTATTGGCGATTTTGTTCCAATTCACATTCCAAGTAATATTCGGCATGCTAATTACATTGCCGGTTGCCAAATTGCATTATCTCTTATAGTTTCCGATATATGGACTATCGATAATTTACACCTTAGGCTCTGCTTCTAACTTGGGCCCAAATTGTAAAATGGTCTTATCTATTGGCGATTTCGTTGCAATTCACATTCCAAGTAATATTCGGCATGCTAATTACATTGGCGGTTGCCAAATTGCATTATCTCTTATAGTTTCCGAGATATGGACTATCGATAATTTACACCTTAGGCTCTGCTTCTAACTTGGGCCCAAATTGTAAAATGGTCTTATCTATTGGCGATTTCGTTCCAATTCACATTCCAAGTAATATTCGGCATGCTAATTACATTTCCGGTTGCCAAATTGCATTATCTCTTATAGTTTCCGAGATATGGACTATCGATAATTTACACCTTAGGCTCTGCTTCTAACTTGGGCCCAAATTGTAAAATGGTCTTATCTATTGGCGATTTTGTTCCAATTCACATTCCAAGTAATATTCGGCATGCTAATTACATTGCCGGTTGCCAAATTGCATTATCTCTTATAGTTTCCGATATATGGACTATCGATAATTTACACCTTAGGCTCTGCTTCTAACTTGGGCCCAAATTGTAAAATGGTCTTATCTATTGGCGATTTCGTTGCAATTCACATTCCAAGTAATATTCGGCATGCTAATTACATTGCCGGTTGCCAAATTGCATTATCTCTTATAGTTTCCGAGATATGGACTATCGATAATTTACACCTTAGGCTCTGCTTCTAACTTGGGCCCAAATTGTAAAATGGTCTTATCTATTGGCGATTTCGTTCCAATTCACATTCCAAGTAATATTCGGCATGCTAATTACATTGCCGGTTGCCAAATTGCATTATCTCTTATAGTTTCCGAGATATGGACTATCGATAATTTACACCTTAGGCTCTGCTTATAACTTGGGCCCAAATTGTAAAATGGTCTTATCTATTGGCGATTTCGTCCCAATTCATATTCCAAGTGATATTCGGCATGCTAATTACATTGCAGGTTGCGAAATTGCATTATCTCTTATAGTTTCCGAGATATGGACTATCAATAATTTACACCTTAGGCTCTGCTTCTAACTTGGGCCCAAATTGTAAAATGGTCTTATCTATTGGCGATTTCGTTCCAATTCACATTCCAAGTAATATTCGGCATGCTAATTACATTGCCGGTTGCCAAATTGCATTATCTCTTATAGTTTCCGAGATATGGACTATCGATAATTTACACCTTAGGCTCTGCTTCTAACTTGGGCCCAAATTGTAAAATGGTCTTATCTATTGGCGATTTCGTTCCAATTCACATTCCAAGTAATATTCGGCATGCTAATTACATTGCCGGTTGCCAAATTGCATTATCTCTTATAGTTTCCGAGATATGGACTATCGATAATTTACACCTTAGGCTCTGCTTCTAACTTGGTCCCAAATTGTAAAATGGTCTTATCTATTGGCGATTTCGTTCCAATTCACATTCCAAGTAATATTCGGCATGCTAATTACATTGCCGGTTGCCAAATTGCATTATCTCTTATAGTTTCCGAGATATGGACTATCGATAATTTACACCTTAGGCTCTGCTTCTAACTTGGGCCCAAATTGTAAAATGGTCTTATCTATTGGCGATTGCGTTCCAATTCACAGTCCAAGTAATATTCGGCATGCTAATTACATTGCCGGTTGCCAAATTGCATTATCTCTTATAGTTTCCGAGATATGGACTATCGATAATTTACACCATAGGCTCTGCTTCTAACTTGGGCCCAAATTGTAAAATGGTCTTATCTATTGGCGATTTCGTTCCAATTCACATTCCAAGTAATATTCGGCATGCTAATTACATTGCCGGTTGCCAAATTGCATTATCTCTTATAGTTTCCGAGATATGGACTATCGATAATTTACACCTTAGGCTCTGCTTCTAACTTGCTCCCAAATTGTAAAATGGTCTTATCTATTGGCGATTTCGTTCCAATTCACATTTCAAGTAATATTCGGCATGCTAATTACATTGCCGGTTGCCAAATTGCATTATCTCTTATAGTTTCCGAGATATGGACTATCGATAATTTACACCTTAGGCTCTGCTTCTAACTTGGGCCCAAATTGTAAAATGGTCTTATCTATTGGCGATTTCGTTCCAATTCACATTCCAAGTAATATTCGGCATGCTAATTACATTGCCGGATGCCAAATTGAATTATCTCTTATAGTTTCCGAGATATGGACTATCGATAATTTACTCCTTAGGCACTGCTTCTAGCTTGGGACCAAATTGTAAAATGGTCTTACCTGTTGGCGATTTCGTTTCAATTCACATTCCAAGTAATATTCGGCATGCTAATTACATTGCCGGTTGCAAAAATTGCATTATCTCTTATAGTTTCCGAGATATGGACTATCGATAATTTACACCTTAGGCTCTGCTTCTAACTTGGGCCCAAATTGTAAAATGGTCTTATCTATTGGCGATTTCGTTCCAATTCACATTCCAAGTAATATTCGGCATGCTAATTACATTGCCGGTTGCCAAATTGCATTATCTCTTATAGTTTCCGAGATATGGACTATCGATAATTTACACCTTAGGCTCTGCTTCTAACTTGGGCCCAAATTGTAAAATGGTCTTATCTATTGGCGATTTCGTTCCAATTCACATTCCAAGTAATATTCGGCATGCTAATTACATTGCCGGTTGCCAAATTGCATTATCTCTTATAGTTTCCGAGATATGGACTATCGATAATTTACACCTTAGGCTCTGCTTCTAACTTGGGCCCAAATTGTAAAATGGTCTTATCTATTGGCGATTTCGTCCCAATTCACATTCCAAGTGATATTCGGCATGCTAATTACATTGCCGGTTGCGAAATTGCATTATCTCTTATAGTTTCCGAGATATGGACTATCGATAATTTACACCTTAGGCTCTGCTTCTAACTTGGGCCCAAATTGTAAAATCTCTTATAGTTTCCGAGATATGGACTATCGATAATTTACACCTTAGGCTCTGCTTCTAACTTGGGCCCAAATTGTAAAATGGTCTTATCTATTGGCGATTTCGTTCCAATTCACATTCCAAGTAATATTCGGCATGCTAATTACATTGCCGGTTGCCAAATTGCATTATCTCTTATAGTTTCCGAGATATGGACTATCGATAATTTACACCTTAGGCTCTGCTTCTAACTTGCTCCCAAATTGTAAAATGGTCTTATCTATTGGCGATTTCGTTCCAATTCACATTCCAAGTAATATTCGGCATGCTAATTACATTGCCGGTTGCCAAATTGCATTATCTCTTATAGTTTCCGAGATATGGACTATCGATAATTTACACCTTAGGCTCTGCTTCTAACTTGGGCCCAAATTGTAAAATGGTCTTATCTATTGGCGATTTCGTTCCAATTCACATTCCAAGTAATATTCGGCATGCTAATTACATTGCCGGATGCCAAATTGAATTATCTCTTATAGTTTCCGAGATATGGACTATCGATAATTTACACCTTAGGCACTGCTTCTAACTTGGGACCAAATTGTAAAATGGTCTTACCTGTTGGCGATTTCGTTTCAATTCACATTCCAAGTAATATTCGGCATGCTAATTACATTGCCGGTTGCCAAATTGCATTATCTCTTATAGTTTCCGAGATATGGACTATCGATAATTTACACCTTAGGCTCTGCTTCTAACTTGGGCCCAAATTGTAAAATGGTCTTATCTATTGGCGATTTCGTTCCAATTCACATTCCAAGTAATATTCGGCATGCTAATTACATTGCCGGTTGCCAAATTGCATTATCTCTTATAGTTTCCGAGATATGGACTATCGATAATTTACACCTTAGGCTCTGCTTCTAACTTGGGCCCAAATTGTAAAATGGTCTTATCTATTGGCGATTTCGTTCCAATTCACATTCCAAGTAATATTCGGCATGCTAATTACATTGCCGGTTGCCAAATTGCATTATCTCTTATAGTTTCCGAGATATGGACTATCGATAATTTACACCTTAGGCTCTGCTTCTAACTTGGGCCCAAATTGTAAAATGGTCTTATCTATTGGCGATTTCGTCCCAATTCACATTCCAAGTGATATTCGGCATGCTAATTACATTGCCGGTTGCGAAATTGCATTATCTCTTATAGTTTCCGAGATATGGACTATCAATAATTTATACCTTAGGCTCTGCTTCTAACTTGGGCCCAAATTGTAAAATGGTCTTATCTATTGGCGATTTCGTTCCAATTCACATTCCAAGTAATATTCGGCATGCTAATTACATTGCCGGTTGCCAAATTGCATTATCTCTTATAGTTTCCGAGATATGGACTATCGATAATTTACACCTTAGGCTCTGCTTCTAACTTGGGTCCAAATTGTAAAATGGTCTTATCTATTGGCGATTTCGTTGCAATTCACATTCCAAGTAATATTCGGCATGCTAATTACATTGCCGGTTGCCAAATTGCATTATCTCTTATAGTTTCCGAGATATGGACTATCGATAATTTACACCTTAGGCTCTGCTTCTAACTTGGGCCCAAATTGTAAAATGGTCTTATCTATTGGCGATTTCGTTCCAATTCACATTCCAAGTAATATTCGGCATACTAATTACATTGCCGGTTGCCAAATTGCATTATCTCTTATAGTTTCCGAGATATGGACTATCGATAATTTACACCTTAGGCTCTGCTTCTAACTTGGGCCCAAATTGTAAAATGGTCTTATCTATTGGCGATTTCGTCCCAATTCACATTCCAAGTGATATTCGGCATGCTAATTACATTGCCGGTTGCGAAATTGCATTATCTCTTATAGTTTCCGAGATATGGACTATCAATAATTTACACCTTAGGCTCTGCTTCTAACTTGGGCCCAAATTGTAAAATGGTCTTATCTATTGGCGATTTCGTTCCAATTCACATCCCAAGTAATATTCGGCATGCTAATTACATTGCCGGTTGCCAAATTGCATTATCTCTTATAGTTTCCGAGATATGGACTATCGATAATTTACACCTTAGGCTCTGCTTCTAACTTGGGCCCAAATTGTAAAATGGTCTTATCTATTGGCGATTTCGTTCCAATTCACATTCCAAGTAATATTCGGCATGCTAATTACATTGCCGGTTTTCCAAATTGCATTATCTCTTATAGTTTCCGAGATATGGACTATCGATAATTTACACCTTTGGCTCTGCTTCTAACTTGGGCCCAAATTGTAAAATGGTCTTATCTATTGGCGATTTCGTTCCAATTCACATTCCAAGTAATATTCGGCATGCTAATTACATTGCCGGTTGCCAAATTGCATTAACTCTTATAGTTTCCGAGATATGGACTATCGATAATTTACACCTTAGGCTCTGCTTCTAACTTGGGCCCAAATTGTAAAATGGTCTTATCTATTGGCGATTTCGTTCCAATTCACATTCCAAGTAATATTCGGCATGCTAATTACATTGCCGGTTGCCAAATTGCATTATCTCTTATAGTTTCCGAGATATGGACTATCGATAATTTATACCTTAGGCTCTGCTTCTAACTTGGGCCCAAATTGTAAAATGGTCTTATCTATTGGCGATTTCGTTCCAATTCACATTCCAAGTAATATTCGGCATGCTAATTACATTGCCGGTTGCCAAATTGCATTATCTCTTATAGTTTCCGAGATATGGACTATCGATAATTTACACCATAGGCTCTGCTTCTAACTTGGGCCCAAATTGTAAAATGGTCTTATCTATTGGCGATTTCGTTCCAATTCACATTCCAAGTAATATTCGGCATGCTAATTACATTGCCGGTTGCCAAATTGCATTATCTCTTATAGTTTCCGAGATATGGACTATCGATAATTTACACCTTAGGCTCTGCTTCTAACTTGCTCCCAAATTGTAAAATGGTCTTATCTATTGGCGATTTCGTTCCAATTCACATTCCAAGTAATATTCGGCATGCTAATTACATTGCCGGTTGCCAAATTGCATTATCTCTTATAGTTTCTGAGATATGGACTATCGATAATTTACACCTTAGGCTCTGCTTCTAACTTGGGCCCAAATTGTAAAATGGTCTTATCTATTGGCGATTTCGTTCCAATTCACATTCCAAGTAATATTCGGCATGCTAATTACATTGCCGGATGCCAAATTGAATTATCTCTTATAGTTTCCGAGATATGGACTATCGATAATTTACACCTTAGGCACTGCTTCTAACTTGGGACCAAATTGTAAAATGGTCTTACCTGTTGGCGATTTCGTTCCAATTCACATTCCAAGTAATATTCGGCATGCTAATTACATTGCCGGTTGCCAAATTGCATTATCTCTTATAGTTTCCGAGATATGGACTATCGATAATTTACACCTTAGGCTCTGCTTCTAACTTGGGCCCAAATTGTAAAATGGTCTTATCTATTGGCGATTTCGTTCCAATTCACATTCCAAGTAATATTCGGCATGCTAATTACATTGCCGGTTGCCAAATTGCATTATCTCTTATAGTTTCCGAGATATGGACTATCGATAATTTACACCTTAGGCTCTGCTTCTAACTTGGGCCCAAATTGTAAAATGGTCATATCTATTGGCGATTTCGTTCCAATTCACATTCCAAGTAATATTCGGCATGCTAATTACATTGCCGGTTGCCAAATTGCATTATCTCTTATAGTTTCCGAGATATGGACTATCGATAATTTACACCTTAGGCTCTGCTTCTAACTTGGGCCCAAATTGTAAAATGGTCTTATCTATTGGCGATTTCGTCCCAATTCACATTCCAAGTGATATTCGGCATGCTAATTACATTGCCGGTTGCGAAATTGCATTATCTCTTATAGTTTCCGAGATATGGACTATCAATAATTTATACCTTAGGCTCTGCTTCTAACTTGGGCCCAAATTGTAAAATGGTCTTATCTATTGGCGATTTCGTTCCAATTCACATTCCAAGTAATATTCGGCATGCTAATTACATTGCCGGTTGCCAAATTGCATTATCTCTTATAGTTTCCGAGATATGGACTATCGATAATTTACACCTTAGGCTCTGCTTCTAACATGGGTCCAAATTGTAAAATGGTCTTATCTATTGGCGATTTCGTTGCAATTCACATTCCAAGTAATATTCGGCATGCTAATTACATTGCCGGTTGCCAAATTGCATTATCTCTTATAGTTTCCGAGATATGGACTATCGATAATTTACACCTTAGGCTCTGCTTCTAACTTGGGCCCAAATTGTAAAATGGTCTTATCTATTGGCGATTTCGTTCCAATTCACATTCCAAGTAATATTCGGCATGCTAATTACATTGCCGGTTGCCAAATTGCATTATCTCTTATAGTTTCCGAGATATGGACTATCGATAATTTACACCTTAGGCTCTGCTTCTAACTTGGGCCCAAATTGTAAAATGGTCTTATCTATTGGCGATTTCGTCCCAATTCACATTCCAAGTGATATTCGGCATGCTAATTACATTGCCGGTTGCGAAATTGCATTATCTCTTATAGTTTCCGAGATATGGACTATCAATAATTTACACCTTAGGCTCTGCTTCTAACTTGGGCCCAAATTGTAAAATGGTCTTATCTATTGGCGATTTCGTTCCAATTCACATCCCAAGTAATATTCGGCATGCTAATTACATTGCCGGTTGCCAAATTGCATTATCTCTTATAGTTTCCGAGATATGGACTATCGATAATTTACACCTTAGGCTCTGCTTCTAACTTGGGCCCAAATTGTAAAATGGTCTTATCTATTGGCGATTTCGTTCCAATTCACATTCCAAGTAATATTCGGCATGCTAATTACATTGCCGGTTTTCCAAATTGCATTATCTCTTATAGTTTCCGAGATATGGACTATCGATAATTTACACCTTTGGCTCTGCTTCTAACTTGGGCCCAAATTGTAAAATGGTCTTATCTATTGGCGATTTCGTTCCAATTCACATTCCAAGTAATATTCGGCATGCTAATTACATTGCCGGTTGCCAAATTGCATTAACTCTTATAGTTTCCGAGATATGGACTATCGATAATTTACACCTTAGGCTCTGCTTCTAACTTGGGCCCAAATTGTAAAATGGTCTTATCTATTGGCGATTTCGTTCCAATTCACACTCCAAGTAATATTCGGCATGGACGAACCTATTACATTGCCGGTTGCGAAATTGCATTATCTCTTATAGTTTCCGAGATATGGACTATCAATAATTTACACCTTAGGCTCTGCTTCTAACTTGGGCCCAAATTGTAAAATGGTCTTATCTATTGGCGATTTCGTTCCAATTCACATTCCAAGTAATATTCGGCATGCTAATTACATTACCGGTTGCCAAATTGCATTATCTCTTATAGTTTCCGAGATATGGACTATCGATAATTTACACCTTAGGCTCTGCTTCTAACTTGGGCCCAAATTGTAAAATGGTCTTATCTATTGGCGATTTCGTTCCAATTCACATTCCAAGTAATATTCGGCATGCTAATTACATTGCCGATTGCCAAATTGCATTATCTCTTATAGTTTCCGAGATATGGACTATCGATAATTTACACCTTAGGCTCTGCTTCTAACTTGGGCCCAAATTGTAAAATGGTCTTATCTATTGGCGATTTCGTTCCAATTCACATTCCAAGTAATATTCGGCATGCTAATTACATTGCCGGTTGCCAAATTGCATTATCTCTTATAGTTTCCGAGATATGGACTATCGATAATTTACACCATAGGCTCTGCTTCTAACTTGGGCCCAAATTGTAAAATGGTCTTATCTATTGGCGATTTCGTTCCAATTCACATTCCAAGTAATATTCGGCATGCTAATTACAATGCCGGTTGCCAAATTGCATTATCTCTTATAGTTTCCGAGATATGGACTATCGATAATTTACACCTTAGGCTCTGCTTCTAACTTGCTCCCAAATTGTAAAATGGTCTTATCTATTGGCGATTTCGTTCCAATTCACATTCCAAGTATTATTCGGCATGCTAATTACATTGCCGGTTGCCAAATTGCATTATCTCTTATAGTTTCCGAGATATGGACTATCGATAATTTACACCTTAGGCTCTGCTTCTAACTTGGGCCCAAATTGTAAAATGGTCTTATCTATTGGCGATTTTGTTCCAATTCACATTCCAAGTAATATTCGGCATGCTAATTACATTGCCGGTTGCCAAATTGAATTATCTCTTATAGTTTCCGAGATATGGACTATCGATAATTTACACCTTAGGCTCTGCTTCTAACTTGGGCCCAAATTGTAAAATGGTCTTACCTATTGGCGATTTCGTTCCAATTCACATTCCAAGTAATATTCGGCATGCTAATTACATTGCCGGTTGCCAAATTGCATTATCTCTTATAGTTTCCGAGATATGGACTATCGATAATTTACACCTTAGGCTCTGCTTCTAACTTGGGCCCAAATTGTAAAATGGTCTTATCTATTGGCGATTTCGTTCCAATTCACATTCCAAGTAATATTCGGCATGCTAATTACATTGCAGGTTGCCAAATTTCATTATCTCTTATAGTTTCCGAGATATGGACTATCGATAATTTACACCTTAGGCTCTGCTTCTAACTTGGGCCCAAATTATAAAATGGTCTTATCTATTGGCGATTTCGTTCCAATTCACATTCCAAGTAATATTCGGCATGCTAATTACATTGCCGGTTGCCAAATTGCATTATCTCTTATAGTTTCCGAGATATGGACTATCGATAATTTACACCTTAGGCTCTGCTTCTAACTTGGGCCCAAATTGTAAAATGGTCTTATCTATTGGCGATTTCGTCCCAATTCACATTCCAAGTGATATTCGGCATGCTAATTACATTGCCGGTTGCGAAATTGCATTATCTCTTATAGTTTCCGAGATATGGACTATCAATAATTTATACCTTAGGCTCTGCTTCTAACTTGGGCCCAAATTGTAAAATGGTCTTATCTATTGGCGATTTCGTTCCAATTCACATTCCAAGTAATATTCGGCATGCTAATTACATTGCCGGTTGCCAAATTGCATTATCTCTTATAGTTTCCGAGATATGGACTATCGATAATTTACACCATAGGCTCTGCTTCTAACTTGGGCCCAAATTGTAAAATGGTCTTATCTATTGGAGATTTCGTTCCAATTCACATTCCAAGTAATATTCGGCATGCTAATTACAATGCCGGTTGCCAAATTGCATTATCTCTTATAGTTTCCGAGATATGGACTATCGATAATTTACACCTTAGGCTCTGCTTCTAACTTGCTCCCAAATTGTAAAATGGTCTTATCTATTGGCGATTTCGTTCCAATTCACATTCCAAGTATTATTCGGCATGCTAATTACATTGCCGGTTGCCAAATTGCATTATCTCTTATAGTTTCCGAGATATGGACTATCGATAATTTACACCTTAGGCTCTGCTTCTAACTTGGGCCCAAATTGTAAAATGGTCTTATCTATTGGCGATTTTGTTCCAATTCACATTCCAAGTAATATTCGGCATGCTAATTACATTGCCGGTTGCCAAATTGAATTATCTCTTATAGTTTCCGAGATATGGACTATCGATAATTTACACCTTAGGCTCTGCTTCTAACTTGGGCCCAAATTGTAAAATGGTCTTACCTATTGGCGATTTCGTTCCAATTCACATTCCAAGTAATATTCGGCATGCTAATTACATTGCCGGTTGCCAAATTGCATTATCTCTTATAGTTTCCGAGATATGGACTATCGATAATTTACACCTTAGGCTCTGCTTCTAACTTGGGCCCAAATTGTAAAATGGTCTTATCTATTGGCGATTTCGTTCCAATTCACATTCCAAGTAATATTCGGCATGCTAATTACATTGCCGGTTGCCAAATTGCATTATCTCTTATAGTTTCCGAGATATGGACTATCGATAATTTACACCTTAGGCTCTGCTTCTAACTTGGGCCCAAATTGTAAAATGGTCTTATCTATTGGCGATTTCGTTCCAATTCACATTCCAAGTAATATTCGGCATGCTAATTACATTGCCGGTTGCCAAATTGCATTATCTCTTATAGTTTCCGAGATATGGACTATCGATAATTTACACCTTAGGCTCTGCTTCTATCTTGGGCCCAAATTGTAAAATGGTCTTATCTATTGGCGATTTCGTTCCAATTCACATTCCAAGTAATATTCGGCATGCTAATTACATTTCCGGTTGCCAAATTGCATTATCTCTTATAGTTTCCGAGATATGGACTATCGATAATTTACACCTTAGGCTCTGCTTCTAACTTGGGCCCAAATTGTAAAATGGTCTTATCTATTGGCGATTTCGTCCCAATTCACATTCCAAGTGATATTCGGCATGCTAATTACATTGCCGGTTGCGAAATTGCATTATCTCTTATAGTTTCCGAGATATGGACTATCAATAATTTACACCTTAGGCTCTGCTTCTAACTTGGGCCCAAATTGTAAAATGGTCTTATCTATTGGCGATTTCGTTCCAATTCACATTCCAAGTAATATTCGGCATGCTAATTACATTGCCGGTTGCCAAATTGCATTATCTCTTATAGTTTCCGAGATATGGACTATCGATAATTTACACCTTAGGCTCTGCTTCTAACTTGGGCCCAAATTGTAAAATGGTCTTACCTATTGGCGATTTCGTTCCAATTCACATCCCAAGTAATATTCGGCATGCTAATTACATTGCCGGTTGCCAAATTGCATTATCTCTTATAGTTTCCGAGGTATGGACTATCGATAATTTACACCTTAGGCTCTGCTTCTAACTTGGGCCCAAATTGTAAAATGGTCTTATCTATTGGCGATTTCGTTCCAATTCACATTCCAAGTAATATTCGGCATGCTAATTACATTGCCGGTTTTCCAAATTGCATTATCTCTTATAGTTCCCGAGATATGGACTATCGATAATTTACACCTTTGGCTCTGCTTCTAACTTGGGCCCAAATTGTAAAATGGTCTTATCTATTGGCGATTTCGTTCCAATTCACATTCCAAGTAATATTCGGCATGCTAATTACATTGCCGGTTGCCAAATTGCATTATCTCTTATAGTTTCCGAGATATGGACTATCAATAATTTACACCTTAGGCTCTGCTTCTAACTTGGGCCCAAATTGTAAAATGGTCTTATCTATTGGCGATTTCGTTCCAATTCACATTCCAAGTAATATTCGGCATGCTAATTACATTGCCGGTTGCCAAATTGCATTATCTCTTATAGTTTCCGAGATATGGACTATCGATAATTTACACCTTAGGCTCTGCTTCTAACTTGGGCCCAAATTGTAAAATGGTCTTACCTATTGGCGATTTCGTTCCAATTCACATCCCAAGTAATATTCGGCATGCTAATTACATTGCCGGTTGCCAAATTGCATTATCTCTTATAGTTTCCGAGATATGGACTATCGATAATTTACACCTTAGGCTCTGCTTCTAACTTGGGCCCAAATTGTAAAATGGTCTTATCTATTGGCGATTTCGTTCCAATTCACATTCCAAGTAATATTCGGCATGCTAATTACATTGCCGGTTTTCCAAATTGCATTATCTCTTATAGTTCCCGAGATATGGACTATCGATAATTTACACCTTTGGCTCTGCTTCTAACTTGGGCCCAAATTGTAAAATGGTCTTATCTATTGGCGATTTCGTTCCAATTCACATTCCAAGTAATATTCGGCATGCTAATTACATTGCCGGTTGCCAAATTGCATTAACTCTTATAGTTTCGGAGATATGGACTATCGATAATTTACACCTTAGGCTCTGCTTCTAACTTGGGCCCAAATTGTAAAATGGTCTTATCTATTGGCGATTTCGTTCCAATTCACATTCCAAGTAATATTCGGCATGCTAATTACATTGCCGGTTGCCAAATTGCATTATCTCTTATAGTTTCCGAGATATGGACTATCGATAATTTACACCTTAGGCTCTGCTTCTAACTTGGGCCCAAATTGTAAAATGGTCTTATCTATTGGCGATTTCGTTCCAATTCACACTCCAAGTAATATTCGGCATGCTAATTACATTGCCGGTTGCGAAATTGCATTATCTCTTATAGTTTCCGAGATATGGACTTTCAATAATTTACACCTTAGGCTCTGCTTCTAACTTGGGCCCAAATTGTAAAATGGTCTTATCTATTGGCGATTTCGTTCCAATTCACATTCCAAGTAATATTCGGCATGCTAATTACATTGCCGGTTGCCAAATTGCATTATCTCTTATAGTTTCCGAGATATGGACTATCGATAATTTACACCTTAGGCTCTGCTTCTAACTTGGGCCCAAATTGTAAAATGGTCTTATCTATTGGCGATTTCGTTCCAATTCACATTCCAAGTAATATTCGGCATGCTAATTACATTGCCGGTTTTCCAAATTGCATTATCTATTATAGTTTCCGA
This sequence comes from Rhynchophorus ferrugineus, assembly GCF_030347505.1. Lineage (NCBI taxonomy): Eukaryota > Metazoa > Arthropoda > Insecta > Coleoptera > Curculionidae > Rhynchophorus > Rhynchophorus ferrugineus. The sequence continues at coordinate 477,933 of NW_027472649.1, read as the reverse complement.
GATATGGACTATCGATAATTTACACCTTTGGCTCTGCTTCTAACTTGGGCCCAAATTGTAAAATGGTCTTATCTATTGGCGATTTCGTTCCAATTCACATTCCAAGTAATATTCGACATGCTAATTACATTGCCGGTTGCCAAATTGCATTAACTCTTATAGTTTCCGAGATATGGACTATCGAAAATTTACACCTTAGGCTCTGCTTCTAACTTGGGCCCAAATTGTAAAATGGTCTTATCTATTGGCGATTTCGTTCCAATTCACATTCCAAGTAATATTCGGCATGCTAATTACATTGCCGGTTGCCAAATTGCATTATCTCTTATAGTTTCCGAGATATGGACTATCGATAATTTACACCTTAGGCTCTGCTTCTAACTTGGGCCCAAATTGTAAAATGGTCTTATCTATTGGCGATTTCGTTCCAATTCACACTCCAAGTAATATTCGGCATGCTAATTACATTGCCGGTTGCGAAATTGCATTATCTCTTATAGTTTCCGAGATATGGACTTTCAATAATTTACACCTTAGGCTCTGCTTCTAACTTGGACCCAAATTGTAAAATGGTCTTATCTATTGGCGATTTCGTTCCAATTCACATTCCAAGTAATATTCGGCATGCTAATTACATTGCCGGTTGCCAAATTGCATTATCTCTTATAGTTTCCGAGATATGGACTATCGATAATTTACACCTTAGGCTCTGCTTCTAACTTGGGCCCAAATTGTAAAATGGCCTTATCTATTGGCGATTTCGTCCCAATTCACATTCCAAGTAATATTCGGCATGCTAATTACATTGCCGGTTGCGGAATTGCATTATCTCTTATAGTTTCAGAGATATGGACTATCGATAATTTACACCTTAGGCTCTGCTTCTAACTTGGGCCCAAATTGTAAAATGGTCTTATCTATTGGCAATTTCGTTCCAATTCACATTCCAAGTAATATTCGGCATGCTAATTACATTGCCGGTTGCCAAATTGCATTATCTCTTATAGTTTCCGAGATATGGACTATCGATAATTTACACCTTATGCTCTGCTTCTAACTTGGGCCCAAATTGTAAAATGGTCTTATCTATTGGCGATTTCGTTCCAATTCACATTCCAAGTAATATTCGGCATGCTAATTACATTGCCGGTTGCCAAATTGCATTATCTCTTATAGTTTCCGAGATATGGACTATCGATAATTTACACCTCAGGCTCTGCTTCTAACTTGGGCCCAAATTGTAAAATGGTCTTATCTATTGGCGATTTCGTTCCAATTCACATTCCAAGTAATATTCGGCATGCTAATTACATTGCCGGTTGCCAAATTGCATTATCTCTTATAGTTCCCGAGATATGGACTATCGATAATTTACACCTTAGGCTCTGCTTCTAACTTGGGCCCAAATTGTAAAATGGTCTTATCTATTGGCGATTTCGTCCCAATTCACATTCCAAGTGATATTCGGCATGCTAATTACATTGCCGGTTGCGAAATTGCATTATCTCTTATAGTTTCCGAGATATGGACTATCAATAATTTACACCTTAGGCTCTGCTTCTAACTTGGGCCCAAATTGTAAAATGGTCTTATCTATTGGCGATTTCGTTCCAATTCACATTCCAAGTAATATTCGGCATGCTAATTACATTGCCGGTTGCCAAATTGCATTATCTCTTATAGTTTCCGAGATATGGACTATCGATAATTTACACCTTAGGCTCTGCTTCTAACTTGGGCCCAAATTGTAAAATGGTCTTATCTATTGGCGATTTCGTTCCAATTCACATTCCAAGTAATATTCGGCATGCTAATTACATTGCCGGTTTTCCAAATTGCATTATCTATTATAGTTTCCGAGATATGGACTATCGATAATTTACACCTTTGGCTCTGCTTCTAACTTGGGCCCAAATTGTAAAATGGTCTTATCTATTGGCGATTTCGTTCCAATTCACATTCCAAGTAATATTCGGCATGCTAATTACATTGCCGGTTGCCAAATTGCATTAACTCTTATAGTTTCCGAGATATGGACTATCGAAAATTTACACCTTAGGCTCTGCTTCTAACTTGGGCCCAAATTGTAAAATGGTCTTATCTATTGGCGATTTCGTTCCAATTCACATTCCAAGTAATATTCGGCATGCTAATTACATTGCCGGTTGCCAAATTGCATTATCTCTTATAGTTTCCGAGATATGGACTATCGATAATTTACACCTTAGGCTCTGCTTCTAACTTGGGCCCAAATTGTAAAATGGTCTTATCTATTGGCGATTTCGTTCCAATTCACACTCCAAGTAATATTCGGCATGCTAATTACATTGCCGGTTGCGAAATTGCATTATCTCTTATAGTTTCCGAGATATGGACTTTCAATAATTTACACCTTAGGCTCTGCTTCTAACTTGGACCCAAATTGTAAAATGGTCTTATCTATTGGCGATTTCGTTCCAATTCACATTCCAAGTAATATTCGGCATGCTAATTACATTGCCGGTTGCCAAATTGCATTATCTCTTATAGTTTCCGAGATATGGACTATCGATAATTTACACCTTAGGCTCTGCTTCTAACTTGGGCCCAAATTGTAAAATGGCCTTATCTATTGGCGATTTCGTCCCAATTCACATTCCAAGTAATATTCGGCATGCTAATTACATTGCCGGTTGCGGAATTGCATTATCTCTTATAGTTTCAGAGATATGGACTATCGATAATTTACACCTTAGGCTCTGCTTCTAACTTGGGCCCAAATTGTAAAATGGTCTTATCTATTGGCAATTTCGTTCCAATTCACATTCCAAGTAATATTCGGCATGCTAATTACATTGCCGGTTGCCAAATTGCATTATCTCTTATAGTTTCCGAGATATGGACTATCGATAATTTACACCTTATGCTCTGCTTCTAACTTGGGCCCAAATTGTAAAATGGTCTTATCTATTGGCGATTTCGTTCCAATTCACATTCCAAGTAATATTCGGCATGCTAATTACATTGCCGGTTGCCAAATTGCATTATCTCTTATAGTTTCCGAGATATGGACTATCGATAATTTACACCTCAGGCTCTGCTTCTAACTTGGGCCCAAATTGTAAAATGGTCTTATCTATTGGCGATTTCGTTCCAATTCACATTCCAAGTAATATTCGGCATGCTAATTACATTGCCGGTTGCCAAATTGCATTATCTCTTATAGTTCCCGAGATATGGACTATCGATAATTTACACCTTAGGCTCTGCTTCTAACTTGGGCCCAAATTGTAAAATGGTCTTATCTATTGGCGATTTCGTCCCAATTCACATTCCAAGTGATATTCGGCATGCTAATTACATTGCCGGTTGCGAAATTGCATTATCTCTTATAGTTTCCGAGATATGGACTATCAATAATTTACACCTTAGGCTCTGCTTCTAACTTGGGCCCAAATTGTAAAATGGTCTTATCTATTGGCGATTTCGTTCCAATTCACATTCCAAGTAATATTCGGCATGCTAATTACATTGCCGGTTGCCAAATTGCATTATCTCTTATAGTTTCCGAGATATGGACTATCGATAATTTACACCTTAGGCTCTGCTTCTAACTTGGGCCCAAATTGTAAAATGGTCTTATCTATTGGCGATTTCGTTGCAATTCACATTTCAAGTAATATTCGGCATGCTAATTACATTGCCGGTAGCCAAATTGCATTATCTCTTATAGTTTCCGAGATATGGACTATCGATAATTTACACCTTAGGCTCTGCTTCTAACTTGGGCCCAAATTGTAAAATGGTCTTATCTATTGGCGATTTCGTTCCAATTCACATTCCAAGTAATATTCGGCATGCTAATTACATTGCCGGTTGCCAAATTGCATTATCTCTTATAGTTTCCGAGATATGGACTATCGATAATTTACACCTTAGGCTCTGCTTATAACTTGGGCCCAAATTGTAAAATGGTCTTATCTATTGGCGATTTCGTCCCAATTCATATTTCAAGTGATATTCGGCATGCTAATTACATTGCCGGTTGCGAAATTGCATTATCTCTTATAGTTTCCGAGATATGGACTATCAATAATTTACACCTTAGGCTCTGCTTCTAACTTGGGCCCAAATTGTAAAATGGTCTTATCTATTGGCGATTTCGTTCCAATTCACATTCCAAGTAATATTCGGCATGCTAATTACATTGCCGGTTGCCAAATTGCATTATCTCTTATAGTTTCCGAGATATGGACTATCGATAATTTACACCTTAGGCTCTGCTTCTAACTTGGGCCCAAATTGTAAAATGGTCTTATCTATTGGCGATTTCGTTCCAATTCACATTCCAAGTAATATTCGGCATGCTAATTACATTGCCGGTTGCCAAATTGCATTATCTCTTATAGTTTCCGAGATATGGACTATCGATAATTTACACCTTAGGCTCTGCTTCTAACTTGGTCCCAAATTGTAAAATGGTCTTATCTATTGGCGATTTCGTTCCAATTCACATTCCAAGTAATATTCGGCATGCTAATTACATTGCCGGTTGCCAAATTGCATTATCTCTTATAGTTTCCGAGATATGGACTATCGATAATTTACACCTTAGGCTCTGCTTCTAACTTGGGCCCAAATTGTAAAATGGTCTTATCTATTGGCGATTTCGTTCCAATTCACATTCCAAGTAATATTCGGCATGCTAATTACATTGCCGGTTGCCAAATTGCATTATCTCTTATAGTTTCCGAGATATGGACTATCGATAATTTACACCATAGGCTCTGCTTCTAACTTGGGCCCAAATTGTAAAATGGTCTTATCTATTGGCGATTTCGTTCCAATTCACATTCCAAGTAATATTCGGCATGCTAATTACATTGCCGGTTGCCAAATTGCATTATCTCTTATAGTTTCCGAGATATGGACTATCGATAATTTACACCTTAGGCTCTGCTTCTAACTTGCTCCCAAATTGTAAAATGGTCTTATCTATTGGCGATTTCGTTCCAATTCACATTCCAAGTAATATTCGGCATGCTAATTACATTGCCGGTTGCCAAATTGCATTATCTCTTATAGTTTCCGAGATATGGACTATCGATAATTTACACCTTAGGCTCTGCTTCTAACTTGGGCCCAAATTGTAAAATGATCTTATCTATTGGCGATTTCGTTCCAATTCACATTCCAAGTAATATTCGGCATGCTAATTACATTGCCGGATGCCAAATTGAATTATCTCTTATAGTTTCCGAGATATGGACTATCGATAATTTACACCTTAGGCTCTGCTTCTAACTTGGGACCAAATTGTAAAATGGTCTTACCTGTTGGCGATTTCGTTCCAATTCACATTCCAAGTAATATTCGGCATGCTAATTACATTGCCGGTTGCCAAATTGCATTATCTCTTATAGTTTCCTAGATATGGACTATCGATAATTTACACCTTAGGCTCTGCTTCTAACTTGGGCCCAAATTGTAAAATGGTCTTATCTATTGGCGATTTCGTTCCAATTCACATTCCAAGTAATATTCGGCATGCTAATTACATTGCCGGTTGCCAAATTGCATTATCTCTTATAGTTTCCGAGATATGGACTATCGATAATTTACACCTTAGGCTCTGCTTCTAACTTGGGCCCAAATTGTAAAATGGTCTTATCTATTGGCGATTTCGTCCCAATTCACATTCCAAGTGATATTCGGCATGCTAATTACATTGCCGGTTGCGAAATTGCATTATCTCTTATAGTTTCCGAGATATGGACTATCAATAATTTATACCTTAGGCTCTGCTTCTAACTTGGGCCCAAATTGTAAAATGGTCTTATCTATTGGCGATTTCGTTCCAATTCACATTCCAAGTAATATTCGGCATGCTAATTACATTGCCGGTTGCCAAATTGCATTATCTCTTATAGTTTCCGAGATATGGACTATCGATAATTTACACCTTAGGCTCTGCTTCTAACTTGGGTCCAAATTGTAAAATGGTCTTATCTATTGGCGATTTCGTTGCAATTCACATTCCAAGTAATATTCGGCATGCTAATTACATTGCCGGTTGCCAAATTGCATTATCTCTTATAGTTTCCGAGATATGGACTATCGATAATTTACACCTTAGGCTCTGCTTCTAACTTGGGCCCAAATTGTAAAATGGTCTTATCTATTGGCGATTTCGTTCCAATTCACATTCCAAGTAATATTCGGCATGCTAATTACATTGCCGGTTGCCAAATTGCATTATCTCTTATAGTTTCCGAGATATGGACTATCGATAATTTACACCTTAGGCTCTGCTTCTAACTTGGGCCCAAATTGTAAAATGGTCTTATCTATTGGCGATTTCGTCCCAATTCACATTCCAAGTGATATTCGGCATGCTAATTACATTGCCGGTTGCGAAATTGCATTATCTCTTATAGTTTCCGAGATATGGACTATCAATAATTTACACCTTAGGCTCTGCTTCTAACTTGGGCCCAAATTGTAAAATGGTCTTATCTATTGGCGATTTCGTTCCAATTCACATCCCAAGTAATATTCGGCATGCTAATTACATTGCCGGTTGCCAAATTGCATTATCTCTTATAGTTTCCGAGATATGGACTATCGATAATTTACATCTTAGGCTCTGCTTCTAACTTGGGCCCAAATTGTAAAATGGTCTTATCTATTGGCGATTTCGTTCCAATTCACATTCCAAGTAATATTCGGCATGCTAATTACATTGCCGGTTTTCCAAATTGCATTATCTCTTATAGTTCCCGAGATATGGACTATCGATAATTTACACCTTTGGCTCTGCTTCTAACTTGGGCCCAAATTGTAAAATGGTCTTATCTATTGGCGATTTCGTTCCAATTCACATTCCAAGTAATATTCGGCATGCTAATTACATTGCCGGTTGCCAAATTGCATTAACTCTTATAGTTTCCGAGATATGGACTATCGATAATTTACACCTTAGGCTCTGCTTCTAACTTGGGCCCAAATTGTAAAATGGTCTTATCTATTGGCGATTTCGTTCCAATTCACATTCCAAGTAATATTCGGCATGCTAATTACATTGCCGGTTGCCAAATTGCATTATCTCTTATAGTTTCCGAGATATGGACTATCGATAATTTACACCTTAGGCTCTGCTTCTAACTTGGGCCCAAATTGTAAAATGGTCTTATCTATTGGCGATTTCGTTCCAATTCACACTCCAAGTAATATTCGGCATGCTAATTACATTGCCGGTTGCGAAATTGCATTATCTCTTATAGTTTCCGAGATATGGACTTTCAATAATTTACACCTTAGGCTCTGCTTCTAACTTGGGCCCAAATTGTAAAATGGTCTTATCTATTGGCGATTTCGTTCCAATTCACATTCCAAGTAATATTCGGCATGCTAATTACATTGCCGGTTGCCAAATTGCATTATCTCTTATAGTTTCCGAGATATGGACTATCGATAATTTACACCTTAGGCTCTGCTTCTAACTTGGGCCCAAATTGTAAAATGGTCTTATCTATTGGCGATTTCGTTCCAATTCACATTCCAAGTAATATTCGGCATGCTAATTACATTGCCGGTTTTCCAAATTGCATTATCTCTTATAGTTTCCGAGATATGGACTATCGATAATTTACACCTTTGGCTCTGCTTCTAACTTGGGCCCAAATTGTAAAATGGTCTTATCTATTGGCGATTTCGTTCCAATTCACATTCCAAGTAATATTCGGCATGCTAATTACATTGCCGGTTGCCAAATTGCATTAACTCTTATAGTTTCCGAGATATGGACTATCGAAAATTTACACCTTAGGCTCTGCTTCTAACTTGGGCCCAAATTGTAAAATGGTCTTATCTATTGGCGATTTCGTTCCAATTCACATTCCAAGTAATATTCGGCATGCTAATTACATTGCCGGTTGCCAAATTGCATTATCTCTTATAGTTTCCGAGATATGGACTATCGATAATTTACACCTTAGGCTCTGCTTCTAACTTGGGCCCAAATTGTAAAATGGTCTTATCTATTGGCGATTTCGTTCCAATTCACACTCCAAGTAATATTCGGCATGCTAATTACATTGCCGGTTGCGAAATTGCATTATCTCTTATAGTTTCCGAGATATGGACTTTCAATAATTTACACCTTAGGCTCTGCTTCTAACTTGGACCCAAATTGTAAAATGGTCTTATCTATTGGCGATTTCGTTCCAATTCACATTCCAAGTAATATTCGGCATGCTAATTACATTGCCGGTTGCCAAATTGCATTATCTCTTATAGTTTCCGAGATATGGACTATCGATAATTTACACCTTAGGCTCTGCTTCTAACTTGGGCCCAAATTGTAAAATGGCCTTATCTATTGGCGATTTCGTCCCAATTCACATTCCAAGTAATATTCGGCATGCTAATTACATTGCCGGTTGCGGAATTGCATTATCTCTTATAGTTTCAGAGATATGGACTTTCGATAATTTACACCTTAGGCTCTGCTTCTAACTTGGGCCCAAATTGTAAAATGGTCTTATCTATTGGCGATTTCGTTCCAATTCACATTCCAAGTAATATTCGGCATGCTAATTACATTGCCGGTTGCCAAATTGCATTATCTCTTATAGTTTCCGAGATATGGACTATCGATAATTTACACCTTAGGCTCTGCTTCTAACTTGGTCCCAAATTGTAAAATGGTCTTATCTATTGGCGATTTCGTTCCAATTCACATTCCAAGTAATATTCGGCATGCTAATTACATTGCCGGTTGCCAAATTGCATTATCTCTTATAGTTTCCGAGATATGGACTATCGATAATTTACACCTTAGGCTCTGCTTCTAACTTGGGCCCAAATTGTAAAATGGTCTTATCTATTGGCGATTTCGTTCCAATTCACATTCCAAGTAATATTCGGCATGCTAATTACATTGCCGGTTGCCAAATTGCATTATCTCTTATAGTTTCCGAGATATGGACTATCGATAATTTACACCATAGGCTCTGCTTCTAACTTGGGCCCAAATTGTAAAATGGTCTTATCTATTGGCGATTTCGTTCCAATTCACATTCCAAGTAATATTCGGCATGCTAATTACATTGCCGGTTGCCAAATTGCATTATCTCTTATAGTTTCCGAGATATGGACTATCGATAATTTACACCTTAGGCTCTGCTTCTAACTTGCTCCCAAATTGTAAAATGGTCTTATCTATTGGCGATTTCGTTCCAATTCACATTCCAAGTAATATTCGGCATGCTAATTACATTGCCGGTTGCCAAATTGCATTATCTCTTATAGTTTCCGAGATATGGACTATCGATAATTTACACCTTAGGCTCTGCTTCTAACTTGGGCCCAAATTGTAAAATGGTCTTATCTATTGGCGATTTCGTTCCAATTCACATTCCAAGTAATATTCGGCATGCTAATTACATTGCCGGATGCCAAATTGAATTATCTCTTATAGTTTCCGAGATATGGACTATCGATAATTTACACCTTAGGCTCTGCTTCTAACTTGGGACCAAATTGTAAAATGGTCTTACCTGTTGGCGATTTCGTTCCAATTCACATTCCAAGTAATATTCGGCATGCTAATTACATTGCCGGTTGCCAAATTGCATTATCTCTTATAGTTTCCTAGATATGGACTATCGATAATTTACACCTTAGGCTCTGCTTCTAACTTGGGCCCAAATTGTAAAATGGTCTTATCTATTGGCGATTTCGTTCCAATTCACATTCCAAGTAATATTCGGCATGCTAATTACATTGCCGGTTGCCAAATTGCATTATCTCTTATAGTTTCCGAGATATGGACTATCGATAATTTACACCTTAGGCTCTGCTTCTAACTTGGGCCCAAATTGTAAAATGGTCTTATCTATTGGCGATTTCGTCCCAATTCACATTCCAAGTGATATTCGGCATGCTAATTACATTGCCGGTTGCGAAATTGCATTATCTCTTATAGTTTCCGAGATATGGACTATCAATAATTTATACCTTAGGCTCTGCTTCTAACTTGGGCCCAAATTGTAAAATGGTCTTATCTATTGGCGATTTCGTTCCAATTCACATTCCAAGTAATATTCGGCATGCTAATTACATTGCCGGTTGCCAAATTGCATTATCTCTTATAGTTTCCGAGATATGGACTATCGATAATTTACACCTTAGGCTCTGCTTCTAACTTGGGTCCAAATTGTAAAATGGTCTTATCTATTGGCGATTTCGTTGCAATTCACATTCCAAGTAATATTCGGCATGCTAATTACATTGCCGGTTGCCAAATTGCATTATCTCTTATAGTTTCCGAGATATGGACTATCGATAATTTACACCTTAGGCTCTGCTTCTAACTTGGGCCCAAATTGTAAAATGGTCTTATCTATTGGCGATTTCGTTCCAATTCACATTCCAAGTAATATTCGGCATGCTAATTACATTGCCGGTTGCCAAATTGCATTATCTCTTATAGTTTCCGAGATATGGACTATCGATAATTTACACCTTAGGCTCTGCTTCTAACTTGGGCCCAAATTGTAAAATGGTCTTATCTATTGGCGATTTCGTCCCAATTCACATTCCAAGTGATATTCGGCATGCTAATTACATTGCCGGTTGCGAAATTGCATTATCTCTTATAGTTTCCGAGATATGGACTATCAATAATTTACACCTTAGGCTCTGCTTCTAACTTGGGCCCAAATTGTAAAATGGTCTTATCTATTGGCGATTTCGTTCCAATTCACATCCCAAGTAATATTCGGCATGCTAATTACATTGCCGGTTGCCAAATTGCATTATCTCTTATAGTTTCCGAGATATGGACTATCGATAATTTACATCTTAGGCTCTGCTTCTAACTTGGGCCCAAATTGTAAAATGGTCTTATCTATTGGCGATTTCGTTCCAATTCACATTCCAAGTAATATTCGGCATGCTAATTACATTGCCGGTTTTCCAAATTGCATTATCTCTTATAGTTCCCGAGATATGGACTATCGATAATTTACACCTTTGGCTCTGCTTCTAACTTGGGCCCAAATTGTAAAATGGTCTTATCTATTGGCGATTTCGTTCCAATTCACATTCCAAGTAATATTCGGCATGCTAATTACATTGCCGGTTGCCAAATTGCATTAACTCTTATAGTTTCCGAGATATGGACTATCGATAATTTACACCTTAGGCTCTGCTTCTAACTTGGGCCCAAATTGTAAAATGGTCTTATCTATTGGCGATTTCGTTCCAATTCACATTCCAAGTAATATTCGGCATGCTAATTACATTGCCGGTTGCCAAATTGCATTATCTCTTATAGTTTCCGAGATATGGACTATCGATAATTTACACCTTAGGCTCTGCTTCTAACTTGGGCCCAAATTGTAAAATGGTCTTATCTATTGGCGATTTCGTTCCAATTCACACTCCAAGTAATATTCGGCATGCTAATTACATTGCCGGTTGCGAAATTGCATTATCTCTTATAGTTTCCGAGATATGGACTTTCAATAATTTACACCTTAGGCTCTGCTTCTAACTTGGGCCCAAATTGTAAAATGGTCTTATCTATTGGCGATTTCGTTCCAATTCACATTCCAAGTAATATTCGGCATGCTAATTACATTGCCGGTTGCCAAATTGCATTATCTCTTATAGTTTCCGAGATATGGACTATCGATAATTTACACCTTAGGCTCTGCTTCTAACTTGGGCCCAAATTGTAAAATGGTCTTATCTATTGGCGATTTCGTTCCAATTCACATTCCAAGTAATATTCGGCATGCTAATTACATTGCCGGTTTTCCAAATTGCATTATCTCTTATAGTTTCCGAGATATGGACTATCGATAATTTACACCTTTGGCTCTGCTTCTAACTTGGGCCCAAATTGTAAAATGGTCTTATCTATTGGCGATTTCGTTCCAATTCACATTCCAAGTAATATTCGGCATGCTAATTACATTGCCGGTTGCCAAATTGCATTAACTCTTATAGTTTCCGAGATATGGACTATCGAAAATTTACACCTTAGGCTCTGCTTCTAACTTGGGCCCAAATTGTAAAATGGTCTTATCTATTGGCGATTTCGTTCCAATTCACATTCCAAGTAATATTCGGCATGCTAATTACATTGCCGGTTGCCAAATTGCATTATCTCTTATAGTTTCCGAGATATGGACTATCGATAATTTACACCTTAGGCTCTGCTTCTAACTTGGGCCCAAATTGTAAAATGGTCTTATCTATTGGCGATTTCGTTCCAATTCACACTCCAAGTAATATTCGGCATGCTAATTACATTGCCGGTTGCGAAATTGCATTATCTCTTATAGTTTCCGAGATATGGACTTTCAATAATTTACACCTTAGGCTCTGCTTCTAACTTGGACCCAAATTGTAAAATGGTCTTATCTATTGGCGATTTCGTTCCAATTCACATTCCAAGTAATATTCGGCATGCTAATTACATTGCCGGTTGCCAAATTGCATTATCTCTTATAGTTTCCGAGATATGGACTATCGATAATTTACACCTTAGGCTCTGCTTCTAACTTGGGCCCAAATTGTAAAATGGCCTTATCTATTGGCGATTTCGTCCCAATTCACATTCCAAGTAATATTCGGCAAGCTAATTACATTGCCGGTTGCGGAATTGCATTATCTCTTATAGTTTCAGAGATATGGACTATCGATAATTTACACCTTAGGCTCTGCTTCTAACTTGGGCCCAAATTGTAAAATGGTCTTATCTATTGGCAATTTCGTTCCAATTCACATTCCAAGTAATATTCGGCATGCTAATTACATTGCCGGTTGCCAAATTGCATTATCTCTTATAGTTTCCGAGATATGGACTATCGATAATTTACACCTTATGCTCTGCTTCTAACTTGGGCCCAAATTGTAAAATGGTCTTATCTATTGGCGATTTCGTTCCAATTCACATTCCAAGTAATATTCGGCATGCTAATTACATTGCCGGTTGCCAAATTGCATTATCTCTTATAGTTTCCGGGATATGGACTATCGATAATTTACACCTCAGGCTCTGCTTCTAACTTGGGCCCAAATTGTAAAATGGTCTTATCTATTGGCGATTTCGTTCCAATTCACATTCCAAGTAATATTCGGCATGCTAATTACATTGCCGGTTGCCAAATTGCATTATCTCTTATAGTTCCCGAGATATGGACTATCGATAATTTACACCTTAGGCTCTGCTTCTAACTTGGGCCCAAATTGTAAAATGGTCTTATCTATTGGCGATTTCGTTCCAATTCACATTCCAAGTAATATTCGGCATGCTAATTACATTGCCGGTTGCCAAATTGAATTATCTCTTATAGTTTCCGAGATATGGACTATCGATAATTTACACCTTAGGCTCTGCTTCTAACTTGGGACCAAATTGTAAAATGGTCTTACCTATTGGCGATTTCGTTACAATTCACATTCCAAGTAGTATTCGGCATGCCAATTACATAGCCGGTTGCCAAATTGCATTATCTCTTATAGTTTCCGAGATATGGACTATCGATAATTTACACCTTAGGCTCTGCTTCTAACTTGGGTACAAATTGTAAAATGGTCTTATCTATTGGCGATTTCGTTCCAATTCACATTCCAAGTAATATTCGGCATGTTAATTACATTGCCGGTTGCCAAATTGCATTATCTCTTATAGTTTCCGAGATATGGACTATCGATAATTTACACCTTAGGCTCTGCTTCTAACTTGGGCCCAAATTGTAAAATGGTCTTATCTATTGGCGATTTCGTTCCAATTCACATTCCAAGTAATATTCGGCATGCTAATTACATTGCCGGTTTCCAAATTGCATTATCTCTTATAGTTTCCGAGATATGGACTATCGATAATTTACACCTTAGGCTCTGCTTCTAACTTGGGCCCAAATTGTAAAATGGTCTTATCTATTGGCGATTTCGTTCCAATTCACATTCCAAGTAATATTCGGCATGCTAATTACATTGCCGGTTACCAAATTACATTATCTCTTATAGTTTCCGAGATATGGACTATCGATAATTTACACCTTAGGCTCTGCTTCTAACTTGGGCCCAAATTGTAAAATGGTCTTATCTATTGGCGATTTCGTTGCAATTCACATTCCAAATAATATTCGGCATGATAATTACATTGCCGGTTGCCAAATTGCATTATCTCTTATAGTTTCCGAGATATGGACTATCGATAATTTACACCTTAGGCTCTGCTTCTAACTTGGGCCCAAATTGTAAAATGGTCTTATCTATTGGCGATTTCGTCCCAATTCACATTCCAAGTGATATTCGGCATGCTAATTACATTGCCGGTTGCGAAATTGCATTATCTCTTATAGTTTCCGAGATATGGACTATCAATAATTTACACCTTAGGCTCTGCTTCTAACTTGGGCCCAAATTGTAAAATGGCCTTATCTATTGGCGATTTCGTTCCAATTCACATTCCAAGTAATATTCGGCATGCTAATTACATTGCCGGTTGCCAAATTGCATTATCTCTTATAGTTTCCGAGATATGGACTATCGATAATTTACACCTTAGGCTCTGCTTCTAACTTGGGTCCAAATTGTAAAATGGTCTTATCTATTGGCGATTTCGTTCCAATTCACATTCCAAGTAATATTCGGCATGCTAATTACATTGCCGGTTGCCAAATTGCATTATCTCTTATAGTTTCCGAGATATGGACTATCGATAATTTACACCATAGGCTCTGCTTCTAACTTGGGCCCAAATTGTAAAATGGTCTTATCTATTGGCGATTTCGTTCCAATTCACATTACAAGTAATATTCGGCATGCTAATTACATTGCCGATTGCCAAATTGCATTATCTCTTATAGTTTCCGAGATATGGACTATCGATAATTTACACCTTAGGCTCTGCTTCTAACTTGGGCCCAAATTGTAAAATGGTCTTATCTATTGGCGATTTCGTTCCAATTCACATTCCAAGTAATATTCGGCATGCTAATTACATTGCCGGTTGCCAAATTGCATTATCTCTTATAGTTTCCGAGATATGGACTATCGATAATTTACACCTTAGGCTCTGCTTCTAACTTGGGCCCAAATTGTAAAATGGTATTATCTATTGGCGATTTCGTTCCAATTCACATTCCAAGTAATATTCGGCATGCTAATTACATTGCCGGTTGCCAAATTGCATTATCTCTTATAGTTTCCGAGATATGGACTATCGATAATTTACACCTTAGGCTCTGCTTCTAACTTGGGCCCAAATTGTAAAATGGTCTTATCTATTGGCGATTTCGTTCCAATTCACATTCCAAGTAATATTCGGCATGCTAATTACATTGCCGGTTGCCAAATTGCATTATCTCTTATAGTTTCCGAGATATGGACTATCGATAATTTACACCTTAGGCTCTGCTTCTAACTTGGGCCCAAATTGTAAAATGGTCTTATCTATTGGTGATTTCGTTCCAATTCACACTCCAAGTAATATTCGGCATGCTAATTACATTGCCGGTTGCGAAATTGCATTATTTCTTATAGTTTCCGAGATATGGACTATCAATAATTTACACCTTAGGCTCTGCTTCTAACTTGGGCCCAAATTGTAAAATGGTCTTATCTATTGGCGATTTCGTTCCAATTCACATTCCAAGTAATATTAGGCATGCTAATTACATTGCCGGTTGCGAAACTGCATTATCTCTTATAGTTTCAGAGATATGGACTATCGATAATTTACACCTTAGGCTCTGCTTCTAACTTGGGCCCAAATTGTAAAATGGTCTTATCTATTGGCAATTTCGTTCCAATTCACATTCCAAGTAATATTCGGCATGCTAATTACATTGCCGGTTGCCAAATTGCATTATCTCTTATAGATTCCGAGATATGGACTATCGATAATTTACACCTTAGGCTCTGCTTCTAACTTGGGCACAAATTGTAAAATGGTCTTATCTATTGGCGATTTCGTTCCAATTCACATTCCAAGCAATATTCGGCATGCTAATTACATTGCCGTTTGCCAAATTGCATTATCTCTTATAGTTTCCGAGATATGGACTATCGATAATTTACACCTTAGGCTCTGCTTCTAACTTGGGTCCAAATTGTAAAATGGTCTTATCTATTGGCGATTTCGTTCCAATTCACATTCCAAGTAATATTCGGCATGCTAATTACATTGCCGGTTGCCAAATTGCATTATCTCTTATAGTTTCCGAGATATGGACTATCGATAATTTACATCATAGGCTCTGCTTCTAACTTGGGCCCAATTTGTAAAATGGTCTTATCTATTGGCGATTTCGTTCCAATTCACATTCCAAGTAATATTCGGCATGCTAATTACATTGCCGGTTGCCAAATTGCATTATCTCTTATAGTTTCCGAGATATGGACTATCGATAATTTACACCTTAGGCTCTGCTTCTAACTTGGGCCCAAATTGTAAAATGGTCTTATCTATTGGCGATTTCGTTCCAATTCATATTCCAAGTAATATTCGGCATGCTAATTACATTGCCGGTTGCCAAATTGCATTATCTCTTATAGTTTCCGAGATATGGACTATCGATAATTTACACCTTAGGCTCTGCTTCTAACTTGGGCCCAAATTGTAAAATGGTCTTATCTATTGGCGATTTCGTTCCAATTCACATTCCAAGTAATATTCGGCATGCTAATTACATTGCCGGTTGCCAAATTGAATTATCTCTTATAGTTTCCGAGATATGGACTATCGATAATTTACACCTTAGGCTCTGCTTCTAACTTGGGCCCAAATTGTAAAATGGTCTTATCTATTGGCGATTTCGTTCCAATTCACATTCCAAGTAATATTCGGCATGCTAATTACATTGCCGGTTGCCAAATTGCATTATCTCTTATAGTTTCCGAGATATGGACTATCGATAATTTACACCTTAGGCTCTGCTTCTAACTTGCTCCCAAATTGTAAAATGGTCTTATCTATTGGCGATTTCGTTCCAATTCACATTCCAAGTAATATTCGGCATGCTAATTACATTGCCGGTTGCCAAATTGCATTATCTCTTATAGTTTCCGAGATATGGACTATCGATAATTTACACCTTAGGCTCTGCTTCTAACTTGGGCCCAAATTGTAAAATGGTCTTATCAATTGGCGATTTCGTTCCAATTCACATTCCAAGTAATATTCGGCATGCTAATTACATTGCCGGTTGCCAAATTGAATTATCTCTTATAGTTTCCGAGATATGGACTATCAATAATTTACACCTTAGGCTCTGCTTCTAACTTGGGCCCAAATTGTAAAATGGTCTTACCTATTGGCGATTTCGTTCCAATTCACATTCCAAGTAATATTCGGCATGCTAATTACATTGCCGGTTGCCAAATTGCATTATCTCTTATAGTTTCCGAGATATGGACTATCGATAATTTACAACTTAGGCTCTGCTTCTAACTTGGGCCCAAATTGTAAAATGGTCTTATCTATTGGCGATTTCGTTACAATTCACATTCCAAGTGATATTCGACATGCTAATTACATTGCCGGTTGCGAAATTGCATTATCTCTTATAGTTTCCGAAATATGGACTATCAATAATTTACACCTTAGGCTCTGCTTCTAACTTGGGCCCAAATTGTAAAATGGTCTTATCTATTGGCGATTTCGTCCCAATTCACATTCCAAGTGATATTCGGCATGCTAATTACATTGCCGGTTGCGAAATTGCATTATCTCTTATAGTTTCCGAAATATGGACTATCAATAATTTACACCTTAGGCTCTGCTTCTAACTTGGGCCCAAATTGTAAAATGGTCTTATCTATTGGCGATTTTGTTCCAATTCACATTCCAAGTAATATTCGGCATGCTAATTACATTGCCGGTTGCCAAATTGCATTATCTCTTATAGTTTCCGAGATATGGACTATCGATAATTTACACCTTAGGCTCTGCTTCTAACTTGGACCCAAATTGTAAAATGGTCTTATCTATTGGCGATTTCGTTGCAATTCACATTCCAAGTAATATTCGGCATGCTAATTACATTGCCGGTTGCCAAATTGCATTATCTCTTATAGTTTCCAAGATATGGACTATCGATAATTTACACCTTAGGCTCTGCTTCTAACTTGGGCCCAAATTGTAAAATGGTCTTATCTATTGGCGATTTCGTTCCAATTCACATTCCAAGTAATATTCGGCATGCTAATTACATTGCCGGTTGCCAAATTGCATTATCTCTTATAGTTTCCGAGATAGGGACTATCGATAATTTACACCTTAGGCTCTGTTTCTAACTTGGGCCCAAATTGTAAAATATTCTTATCTATTGGCGATTTCGTTCCAATTCACATTCCAAGTAATATTCGGCATGCTAATTACATTGCCGGTTGCCAAATTGCATTATCTCTTATAGTTTCCGAGATATGGACTA
This sequence comes from Rhynchophorus ferrugineus, assembly GCF_030347505.1. Taxonomy (NCBI): domain Eukaryota; kingdom Metazoa; phylum Arthropoda; class Insecta; order Coleoptera; family Curculionidae; genus Rhynchophorus; species Rhynchophorus ferrugineus. The sequence continues at coordinate 459,496 of NW_027472649.1, read as the reverse complement.
TCGATAATTTACACCTTAGGCTCTGCTTCTAACTTGGGCCCAAATTGTAAAATGGTCTTACCTATTGGCGATTTCGTTCCAATTCACACTCCAAGTAATATTCGGCATGCTAATTACATTGCCGGTTGCCAAATTGCATTATTTCTTATAGTTTCCGAGATATGGACTATCGATAATTTACACCTTAGGCTCTGCTTCTAACTTGGGCCCAAATTGTAAAATGGTCTTATCTATTGGCGATTTCGTTCCAATTCACATTCCAAGTAATATTCGGCATGCTAATTACATTGCCGGTTGCCAAATTGCATTATCTCTTATAGTTTCCGAGATATGGACTATCGATAATTTACACCTTAGGCTCTGCTTCTAACTTGGGCCCAAATTGTAAAATGGTCTTATCTATTGGCGATTTCGTTCCAATTCACATTCCAAGTAATATTCGGCATGCTAATTACATTGCCGGTTGCCAAATTGCATTATCTCTTATAGTTTCCGAGATATGGACTATCGATAATTTACACCTTAGGCTCTGCTTCTAACTTGGGCCCAAATTGTAAAATGGTCTTATCTATTGGCGATTTCGTTCCAATTCACACTCCAAGTAATATTCGGCATGCTAATTACATTGCCGGTTGCCAAATTGCATTATCTCTTATAGTTTCCGAAATATGGACTATCGATAATTTACACCTTAGGCTCTGCTTCTAACTTGGGCCCAAATTGTAAAATGGTCTTATCTATTGGCGATTTCGTTCCAATTCACACTCCAAGTAATATTCGGCATGCTAATTACATTGCCGGTTGCGAAATTGCATTTTCTCTTATAGTTTCCGAGATATGGACTATCAATAATTTACACCTTAGGCTCTGCTTCTAACTTGGGCCCAAATTGTAAAATGGTCTTATCTATTGGCGATTTCGTTCCAATTCACATTCCAAGTAATATTCGGCATGCTAATTACATTGCCGGTTGCCAAATTGCATTATCTCTTATAGTTTCCGAGATATGGACTATCGATAATTTACACCTTAGGCTCTGCTTCTAACTTGGGCCCAAATTGTAAAATGGTCTTATCTATTGGCGATTTCGTTCCAAATCACATTCCAAGTAACATTCGGCATGCTAATTACATTGCCGGTTGCCAAATTGCATTATCTCTTATAGTTTCCGAGATATGGACTATCGATTATTTTTAACCTTAGGCTCTGCTTCCAACTTGGGCCCAAACTGTAAAATGGTCTTATCTATTGGCGATTTCGTTCCAATTCACATTCCAAGTAATATTCGGCATGCTAATTACATTGCCGGTTGCCAAATTGCATTATCTCTTATAGTTTCCGAGATATGGACTATCGATAATTTACACCTTAGGCTCTGCTTCTAACTTGGGCCCAAATTGTAAAATGGTCTTATCTATTGGCGATTTCGTTCCAATTCACATTCCAAGTAACATTCGGCATGCTAATTACATTGCCGTTTGCCAAATTGCATTATCTCTTATAGTTTCCGAGATATGGACTATCGATTATTTTTAACCTTAGGCTCTGCTTCTAACTTGGGCCCAAACTCTAAAATGGTCTTATCTATTGGCGATTTCGTTCCAATTCACATTCCAAGTAATATTCGGCATGCTAATTACATTGCCGGTTGCCAAATTGCATTATCTCTTATAGTTTCCGAGATATGGACTATCGATAATTTACACCTTAGGCTCTGCTTCTAACTTGGGCCCAAATTGTAAAATGGTCTTATCTATTGGCGATTTCGTTTCAATTCACATTCCAAGTAATATTCGGCATGCTAATTACATTGCCGGTTGCCAAATTGCATTATCTCTTATAGTTTCCGAGATATGGACTATCGATAATTTACACCTTAGGCTCTGCTTCTAACTTGGGCCCAAATTGTAAAATGGCCTTATCTATTGGCGATTTCGTCCCAATTCACATTCCAAGTAATATTCGGCATGCTAATTACATTGCCGGTTGCGAAATTGCATTATCTCTTATAGTTTCAGAGATATGGACTATCGATAATTTACACCTTAGACTCTGCTTGTAACTTGGGCCCAAATTGTAAAATGGTCTTACCAATTGGCGATTTCGTTCCAATTCACATTCCAAGTAATATTCGGCATGCTAATTACATTGCCGGTTGCCAAATTGCATTATTTCTTATAGTTTCCGAGATATGGACTATCGATAATTTACACCTTATGCTCTGCTTCTAACTTGGGCCCAAATTGTAAAATGGTCTTATCTATTGGTGATTTCGTTCCAATTCACATTCCAAGTAATATTCGGCATGCTAATTACATTGCCGGTTGCCAAATTGCATTATCTCTTATAGTTTCCGAGATATGGACTATCGATAATTTACACCTTAGGCTCTGCTTCTAACTTGGGCCCAAATTGTAAAATGGTCTTATCTATTGGCGATTTCGTTCCAATTCACATTCCAAGTAATATTCGGCATGCTAATTACATTGCCGGTTGCCAAATTGCATTATCTCTTATAGTTTCCGAGATATGGACTATCGATAATTTACACCTTAGGCTCTGCTTCTAACTTGGGCCCAAATTTTAAAATGGTCTTATCTATTGGCGATTTCGTTCCAATTCACACTCCACGTAATATTCGGCATGCTAATTACATTGCCGGTTGCGAAATTGCATTATCTCTTATAGTTTCCGAGATATGGACTATCAATAATTTACACCTTAGGCTCTGCTTCTAACTTGGGCCCAAATTGTAAAATGGTCTTATCTATTGGCGATTTTGTTCCAATTCACATTCCAAGTAATATTCGGCATGCTAATTACATTGCCGGTTGCCAAATTGCATTATCTCTTATAGTTTCCGAGATATGGACTATCGATTATTTACACCTTAGGCTCTGCTTCTAACTTGGGCCCAAATTGTAAAATGGTCTTATCTATTGGCGATTTCGTTGCAATTCACATTCCAAGTAATATTCGGCATGCTAATTACATTGCCGGTTGCCAAATTGCATTATCTCTTATAGTTTCCGAGATATGGACTATCGATAATTTACACCTTAGGCTCTGCTTCTAACTTGGGCCCAAATTGTAAAATGGTCTTATCTATTGGCGATTTCGTTCCAATTCACATTCCAAGTAATATTCGGCATGCTAATTACATTGCCGGTTGCCAAATTGCATTATCTCTTATAGTTTCCGAGATATGGACTATCGATAATTTACACCTTAGGCTCTGCTTCTAACTTGGGCCCAAATTGTAAAATGGTCTTATCTATTGGCGATTTCGTTCCAATTCACATTCCAAGTAATATTCGGCATGCTAATTAAATTGCCGGTTGCCAAATTGCATTATCTCTTATAGTTTCCGAGATATGGACTATCGATAATTTACACCTTAGGCTCTGCTTCTAACTTGGGCCCAAATTTTAAAATGGTCTTATCTATTGGCGATTTCGTTCCAATTCACACTCCAAGTATTATTCGGCATGCTAATTACATTGCCGGTTGCGAAATTGCATTATCTCTTATAGTTTCCGAGATATGGACTATCAATAATTTACACCTTAGGCTCTGCTTCTAACTTGGGCCCAAATTGTAAAATGGTCTTATCTATTGGCGATTTTGTTCCAATTCGCATTCCAAGTAATATTCGGCATGTTAATTACATTGCCAGTTGCCAAATTGCATTATCTCTTATAGTTTCCGAGATATGGACTATCGATAATTTACACCTTAGGCTCTGCTTCTAACTTGGGCTAAAATTGTAAAATGGTCTTATCTATTGGCGATTTCGTTGCAATTCACATTCCAAGTAATATTCGGCATGCTAATTACATTGCCGGTTGCCAAATTGCATTATCTCTTATAGTTTCCGAGATATGGACTATCGATAATTTACACCTTAGGCTCTGCTTCTAACTTGGGCCCAAATTGTAAAATGGTCTTATCTATTGGCGATTTCGTTCCAATTCACATTCCAAGTAATATTCGGCATGCTAATTACATTGCCGGTTGCCAAATTGCATTATCTCTTATAGTTTCCGAGATAGGGACTATCGATAATTTACACCTTAGGCTCTGCTTCTAACTTGGGCCCAAATTGTAAAATATTCTTATCTATTGGCGATTTCGTTCCAATTCACATTCCAAGTAATATTCGGCATGCTAATTACATTGCCGGTTGCCAAATTGCATTATCTCTTATAGTTTCCGAGATATGGACTATCGATAATTTACACCTTAGGCTCTGCTTCTAACTTGGGCCCAAATTGTAAAATGGTCTTACCTATTGGCGATTTCGTTCCAATTCACACTCCAAGTAATATTCGGCATGCTAATTACATTGCCGGTTGCGAAATTGCATTATCTCTTATAGTTTCCGAGATATGGACTATCGATAATTTACACCTTAGGCTCTGCTTCTAACTTGGGCCCAAATTGTAAAATGGTCTTATCTATTGGCGATTTCGTTCCAATTCACATTCCAAGTAATATTCGGCATGCTAATTACATTGCCGGTTGCCAAATTGCATTATTTCTTATAGTTTCCGAGATATGGACTATCGATAATTTACACCTTAGGCTCTGCTTCTAACTTTTGCCCAAATTGTAAAATGGTCTGATCTATTGGCGATTTCGTTCCAATTCACATTCCAAGTAATATTCGGCATGCTAATTACATTGCCGGTTGTAAAATTGCATTATCTCTTATAGTTTCCGAGATATGGACTATCGATAATTTACACCTTAGGCTCTGCTTCTATCTTGGGCCCAAATTGTAAAATGGTCTTATCTATTGTCGATTTCGTTCCAATTCACATTCCAAGTAATATTCGGCATGCTAATTACATTGCCGGTTGCCAAATTGCATTATCTCTTATAGTTTCCGAGATATGGACTATCGATAATTTACACCTTAGGCTCTGCTTCTAACTTGGGCCCAAATTGTAAAATGGTCTTATCTATTGGCGATTTCGTTCCAATTCACATTCCAAGTAATATTCGGCATGCTAATTACATTGCCGGTTGCCAAATTGCATTATCTCTTATAGTTTCCGAGATATGGACTATCGATAATTTACACCTTAGGCTCTGCTTCTAACTTGGTCCCAAATTGTAAAATGGTCTTATCTATTGGCGATTTCGTTCCAATTCACACTCCAAGTAATATTCGGCATGCTAATTACATTGCCGGTTGCGAAATTGCATTATCTCTTATAGTTTCCGAGATATGGACTATCAATAATTTACACCTTAGGCTCTGCTTCTAACTTGGGCCCAAATTGTAAAATGGTCTTATCTATTGGCGATTTCGTTCCAATTCACATTCCAAGTAATATTCGGCATGCTAATTACATTGCCAGTTGCCAAATTGCATTATCTCTTATAGTTTCCGAGATATGGACTATCGATAATTTACACCTTAGGCTCTGCTTCTAACTTGGGCCCAAATTGTAAAATCGTCTTATATATTGGCGATTTCGTTCCAATTCACATTCCAAGTAATATTCGGCATGCTAATTACATTGCCGGTTGCCAAATTGCATTATCTCTTATAGTTTCCGAGATATGGACTATCGACTATTTTTAACCTTAGGCTCTGCTTCTAACTTGGGCCCAAACTGTAAAATGGTCTTATCTATTGGCGATTTCGTTCCAATTCACATTCCAAGTAACATTCGGCATGCTAATTACATTGCCGGTTGCCAAATTGCATTATCTCTTATAGTTTCCGAGATATGGACTATCGACTATTTTTAACCTTAGGCTCTGCTTCTAACTTGGGCCCAAACTGTAAAATGGTCTTATCTATTGGCGATTTCGTTCCAATTCACATTCCAAGTAACATTCGGCATGCTAATTACATTGCCGTTTGCCAAATTGCATTATCTCTTATAGTTTCCGAGATATGGACTATCGATTATTTTTAACCTTAGGCTCTGCTTCCAACTTGGGCCCAAACTGTAAAATGGTCTTATCTATTGGCGATTTCGTTCCAATTCACATTCCAAGTAATATTCGGCATGCTAATTACATTGCCGGTTGCCAAATTGCATTATCTCTTATAGTTTCCGAGATATGGACTATCGATAATTTACACCTTAGGCTCTGCTTCTAACTTGGGCCCAAATTGTAAAATGGTCTTATCTATTGGCGATTTCGTTCCAATTCACATTCCAAGTAACATTCGGCATGCTAATTACATTGCCGGTTGCCAAATTGCATTATCTCTTATAGTTTCCGAGATATGGACTATCGATTATTTTTAACCTTAGGCTCTGCTTCTAACTTGGGCCCAAACTCTAAAATGGTCTTATCTATTGGCGATTTCGTTCCAATTACATTCCAAGTAATATTCGGCATGCTAATTACATTGCCGGTTGCCAAATTGCATTATCTCTTATAGTTTCCGAGATATGGACTATCGATAATTTACACCTTAGGCTCTGCTTCTAACTTGGGCCCAAATTGTAAAATGGTCTTATCTATTGGCGATTTCGTTTCAATTCACATTCCAAGTAATATTCGGCATGCTAATTACATTGCCGGTTGCCAAATTGCATTATCTCTTATAGTTTCCGAGATATGGACTATCGATAATTTACACCTTAGGCTCTGCTTCTAACTTGGGCCCAAATTTTAAAATGGCCTTATCTATTGGCGATTTCGTCCCAATTCACATTCCAAGTAATATTCGGCATGCTAATTACATTGCCGGTTGCGAAATTGCATTATCTCTTATAGTTTCAGAGATATGGACTATCGATAATTTACACCTTAGACTCTGCTTGTAACTTGGGCCCAAATTGTAAAATGGTCTTACCAATTGGCGATTTCGTTCCAATTCACATTCCAAGTAATATTCGGCATGCTAATTACATTGCCGGTTGCCAAATTGCATTATCTCTTATAGTTTCCGAGATATGGACTATCGATAATTTACACCTTATGCTCTGCTTCTAACTTGGGCCCAAATTGTAAAATGGTCTTACTATTGGCGATTTCGTTCCAATTCACATTCCAAGTAATATTCGGCATGCTAATTACATTGCCGGTTGCCAAATTGCATTATCTCTTATAGTTTCCGAGATATGGACTATCGATAATTTACACCTTAGGCTCTGCTTCTAACTTGGGCCCAAATTGTAAAATGGTCTTATCTATTGGCGATTTCGTTCCAATTCACATTCCAAGTAATATTCGGCATGCTAATTACATTGCCGGTTGCCAAATTGCATTATTTCTTATAGTTTCCGAGATATGGACTATCGATAATTTACACCTTAGGCTCTGCTTCTAACTTTTGCCCAAATTGTAAAATGGTCTGATCTATTGGCGATTTCGTTCCAATTCACATTCCAAGTAATATTCGGCATGCTAATTACATTGCCGGTTGTAAAATTGCATTATCTCTTATAGTTTCCGAGATATGGACTATCGATAATTTACACCTTAGGCTCTGCTTCTATCTTGGGCCCAAATTGTAAAATGGTCTTATCTATTGGCGATTTCGTTCCAATTCACATTCCAAGTAATATTCGGCATGCTAATTACATTGCCGGTTGCCAAATTGCATTATCTCTTATAGTTTCCGAGATATGGACTATCGATAATTCACACCTTAGGCTCTGCTTCTAACTTGGGCCCAAATTGTAAAATGGTCTTATCTATTGGCGATTTCGTTCCAATTCACATTCCAAGTAATATTCGGCATGCTAATTACATTGCCGGTTGCCAAATTGCATTATCTCTTATAGTTTCCGAGATATGGACTATCGATAATTTACACCTTAGGCTCTGCTTCTAACTTGGTCCCAAATTGTAAAATGGTCTTATCTATTGGCGATTTCGTTCCAATTCACACTCCAAGTAATATTCGGCATGCTAATTACATTGCCGGTTGCGAAATTGCATTATCTCTTATAGTTTCCGAGATATGGACTATCAATAATTTACACCTTAGGCTCTGCTTCTAACTTGGGCCCAAATTGTAAAATGGTCTTATCTATTGGCGATTTCGTTCCAATTCACATTCCAAGTAATATTCGGCATGCTAATTACATTGCCGGTTGCCAAATTGCATTATCTCTTATAGTTTCCGAGATATGGACTATCGATAATTTACACCTTAGGCTCTGCTTCTAACTTGGGCCCAAATTGTAAAATCGTCTTATCTATTGGCGATTTCGTTCCAATTCACATTCCAAGTAATATTCGGCATGCTAATTATATTGCCGGTTGCCAAATTGCATTATCTCTTATAGTTTCCGAGATATGGACTATCGACTATTTTTAACCTTAGGCTCTGCTTCTAACTTGGGCCCAAACTGTAAAATGGTCTTATCTATTGGCGATTTCGTTCCAATTCACATTCCAAGTAACATTCGGCATGCTAATTACATTGCCGGTTGCCAAATTGCATTATCTCTTATAGTTTCCGAGATATGGACTATCGACTATTTTTAACCTTAGGCTCTGCTTCTAACTTGGGCCCAAACTGTAAAATGGTCTTATCTATTGGCGATTTCGTTCCAATTCACATTCCAAGTAACATTCGGCATGCTAATTACATTGCCGGTTGCCAAATTGCATTATCTCTTATAGTTTCCGAGATATGGACTATCGACTATTTTTAACCTTAGGCTCTGCTTCTAACTTGGGCCCAAATTGTAAAATGGTCTTATCTATTGGCGATTTCGTTACAATTCACATTCCAAGTAACATTCGGCATGCTAATTACATTGCCGGTTGCCAAATTGCATTATCTCTTATAGTTTCCGAGATATGGACTATCGATTATTTTTAACCTTAGGCTCTGCTTCTAACTTGGGCCCAAACTGTAAAATGGTCTTATCTATTGGCGATTTCGTTCCAATTCACATTCCAAGTAATATTCGGCATGCTAATTACATTGCCGGTTGCCAAATTGCATTATCTCTTATAGTTTCCGAGATATGGACTATCGATAATTTACACCTTAGGCTCTGCTTCTAACTTGGGCCCAAATTGTAAAATGGTCTTATCTATTGGCGATTTCGTTCCAATTCACATTCCAAGTAATATTCGGCATACTAATTACATTGCCGGTTGCCAAATTGCATTATTTCTTATAGTTTCCGAGATATGGACTATCGATAATTTACACCTTAGGCTCTGCTTCTAACTTAGGCCCAAATTGTAAAATGGTCTGATCTATTGGCGATTTCGTTCCAATTCACATTCCAAGTAATATTCGGCATGCTAATTACATTGCCGGTTGCCAAATTGCATTATCTCTTATAGTTTCCGAGATATGGACTATCGATAATTTACACCTTAGGCTCTGCTTCTAACTTGGGCCAAATTGTAAAATGGTCTTATCTATTGGCGATTTCGTTCCAATTCACATTCCAAGTAATATTCGGCATGCTAATTACATTGCCGGTTGCCAAATTGCATTATCTCTTATAGTTTCCGAGATATGGACTATCGATTATTTTTAACCTTAGGCTCTGCTTCTAACTTGGGCCCAAATTGTAAAATGGTCTTACCTATTGGCGATTTCGTTCCAATTCACACTCCAAGTAATATTCGGCATGCTAATTACATTGCCGGTTGCGAAATTGCATTATCTCTTATAGTTTCCGAGATATGGACTATCGATAATTTACACCTTAGGCTCTGCTTCTAACTTGGGCCCAAATTGTAAAATGGTCTTATCTATTGGCGATTTCGTTCCAATTCACATTCCAAGTAATATTCGGCATGCTAATTACATTGCCGGTTGCCAAATTGCATTATTTCTTATAGTTTCCGAGATATGGACTATCGATAATTTACACCTTAGGCTCTGCTTCTAACTTGGGCCCAAATTGTAAAATGGTCTGATCTATTGGCGATTTCGTTCCAATTCACATTCCAAGTAATATTCGGCATGCTAATTACATTGCCGGTTGTAAAATTGCATTATCTCTTATAGTTTCCGAGATATGGACTATCGATAATTTACACCTTAGGCTCTGCTTCTAACTTGGGCCCAAATTGTAAAATGGTCTTATCTATTGGCGATTTCGTTCCAATTCACAGTCCAAGTAATATTTGGCATGCTAATTACATTGCCGGTTGCCAAATTGCATTATCTCTTATAGTTTCCGAGATATGGACTATCGATAATTTACACCTTAGGCTCTGCTTCTAACTTGGGCCCAAATTGTAAAATGGTCTTATCTATTGGCGATTTCGTTCCAATTCACATTCCAAGTAATATTCGGCATGCTAATTACATTGCCGGTTGCCAAATTGCATTATCTCTTATAGTTTCCGAGATATGGACTATCGATAATTTACACCTTAGGCTCTGCTTCTAACTTGGTCCCAAATTGTAAAATGGTCTTATCTATTGGCGATTTCGTTCCAATTCACACTCCAAGTAATATTCGGCATGCTAATTACATTGCCGGTTGCGAAATTGCATTATCTCTTATAGTTTCCGAGATATGGACTATCAATAATTTACACCTTAGGCTCTGCTTCTAACTTGGGCCCAAATTGTAAAATGGTCTTATCTATTGGCGATTTCGTTCCAATTCACATTCCAAGTAATATTCGGCATGCTAATTACAGTGCCGGTTGCCAAATTGCATTATCTCTTATAGTTTCCGAGATATGGACTATCGATAATTTACACCTTAGGCTCTGCTTCTAACTTGGGCCCAAATTGTAAAATCGTCTTATCTATTGGCGATTTCGTTCCAATTCACATTCCAAGTAATATTCGGCATGCTAATTACATTGCCGGTTGCCAAATTGCATTATCTCTTATAGTTTCCGAGATATGGACTATCGACTATTTTTAACCTTAGGCTCTGCTTCAAACTTGGGCCCAAACTGTAAAATGGTCTTATCTATTGGCGATTTCGTTCCAATTCACATTCCAAGTAACATTCGGCATGCTAATTACATTGCCGGTTGCCAAATTGCATTATCTCTTATAGTTTCCGAGATATGGACTATCGACTATTTTTAACCTTAGGCTCTGCTTCTAACTTGGGCCCAAACTGTAAAATGGTCTTATCTATTGGCGATTTCGTTCCAATTCACATTCCAAGTAACATTCGGCATGCTAATTACATTGCCGGTTGCCAAATTGCATTATCTCTTATAGTTTCCGAGATATGGACTATCGACTATTTTTAACCTTAGGCTCTGCTTCTAACTTGGGCCCAAACTGTAAAATGGTCTTATCTATTGGCGATTTCGTTCCAATTCACATTCCAAGTAATATTCGGCATGCTAATTACATTGCCGGTTGCCAAATTGCATTATCTCTTATAGTTTCCGAGATATGGACTATCGATAATTTACACCTTAGGCTCTGCTTCTAACTTGGGCCCAAATTGTAAAATGGTCTTATCTATTGGCGATTTCGTTACAATTGACATTCCAAGTAACATTCGGCATGCTAATTACATTGCCGGTTGCCAAATTGCATTATCTCTTATAGTTTCCGAGATATGGACTATCGATTATTTTTAACCTTAGGCTCTGCTTCTAACTTGGGCCCAAACTGTAAAATGGTCTTATCTATTGGCGATTTCGTTCCAATTCACATTCCAAGTAATATTCGGCATGCTAATTACATTGCCGTTTGCCAAATTGCATTATCTCTTATAGTTTCCGAGATATGGACTATCGATAATTTACACCTTAGGCTCTGCTTCTAACTTGGGCCCATATTGTAAAATGGCCTTATCTATTGGCGATATCGACCCAATTCACATTCCAAGTAATATTCGGCATGCTAATTACATTGCCGGTTGCCAAATTGCATTATCTCTTATAGTTTCAGAGATATGGACTATCGATAATTTACACCTTAGACTCTGCTTCTAACTTGGGCCCAAATTGTAAAATGGTCTTATCTATTGGCGATTTCGTTCCAATTCACATTCCAAGTAATATTCGGCATGCTAATTACATTGCCGGTTGCCAAATTGCATTATCTCTTATAGTTTCCGAGATATGGACTATCGATAATTTACACCTTAGGCTCTGCTTCTAACTTGGGCCCAAATTGTAAAATGGTCTTATCTATTGGCGATTTCGTTCCAATTCACATTCCAAGTAATATTCGGCATGCTAATTACATTGCCGGTTGCCAAATTGCATTATCTCTTATAGTTTCCGAGATATGGACTATCGATAATTTACACCTTAGGCTCTGCTTCTAACTTGGGCCCAAATTGTAAAATGGTCTTATCTATTGGCGATTTCGTTCCAATTCACATTCCAAGTAATATTCGGCATGCTAATTACATTGCCGGTTGCCAAATTGCATTATCTCTTATAGTTTCCGAGATATGGACTATCGATAATTTACACCTTAGGCTCTGCTTCTAACTTGGGCCCAAATTGTAAAATGGTCTTATCTATTGGCGATTTCGTTCCAATTCACATTCCAAGTAATATTCGGCATGCTAATTACATTGCCGGTTGCCAAATTGCATTATCTCTTATAGTTTCCGAGATATGGACTATCGATAATTTACACCTTAGGCTCTGCTTCTAACTTGGGCCCAAATTGTAAAATGGTCTTATCTATTGGCGATTTCGTTCCAATTCACATTCCAAGTAATATTCGGCATGCTAATTACATTGCCGGTTGCCAAATTGCATTATCTCTTATAGTTTCCGAGATATGGACTATCGATAATTTACACCTTAGGCTCTGCTTCTAACTTGGGCCCAAATTGTAAAATGGTCTTATCTATTGGCGATTTCGTTCCAATTCACATTCCAAGTAATATTCGGCATGCTAATTACATTGCCGGTTGCCAAATTGCATTATCTCTTATAGTTTCCGAGATATGGACTATCGATAATTTACACCTTAGGCTCTGCTTCTAACTTGGGCCCAAATTGTAAAATGGTCTTATCTATTGGCGATTTCGTTCCAATTCACATTCCAAGTAATATTCGGCATGCTAATTACATTGCCGGTTGCCAAATTGCATTATCTCTTATAGTTTCCGAGATATGGACTATCGATAATTTACACCTTAGGCTCTGCTTCTAACTTGGGCCCAAATTGTAAAATGGTCTTATCTATTGGCGATTTCGTTCCAATTCACATTCCAAGTAATATTCGGCATGCTAATTACATTGCCGGTTGCCAAATTGCATTATCTCTTATAGTTTCCGAGATATGGACTATCGATAATTTACACCTTAGGCTCTGCTTCTAACTTGGGCCCAAATTGTAAAATGGTCTTATCTATTGGCGATTTCGTTCCAATTCACACTCCAAGTAATATTCGGCATGCTAATTACATTGCCGGTTGCGAAATTGCATTATCTCTTATAGTTTCCGAGATATGGACTATCAATAATTTACACCTTATTCTCTGCTTCTAACTTGGGCCCAAATTGTAAAATGGTCTTATCTATTGGCGATTTCGTTCCAATTCACATTCCAAGTAATATTCGGCATGCTAATTACATTGCCGGTTGCCAAATTGCATTATCACTTATAGTTTCCGAGATATGGACTATCGATAATTTACACCTTAGGCTCTGCTTCTAACTTGGGCCCAAATTGTAAAATGGTCTTCTCTATTGGCGATTTCGTTCCAATTCACATTCCAAGTAATATTCGGCATGCTAATTACATTGTCGGTTGCCAAATTGCATTATCTCTTATAGTTTCCGAGATATGGACTATCGATAATTTACACCTTAGGCTCTGCTTCTAACTTGGGCCCAAATTGTAAAATGGTCTTATCTATTGGCGATTTCGTTCCAATTCACATTCCAAGTAATATTCGGCATGCTAATTACATTGCCGGTTGCCAAATTGCATTATCTCTTATAGTTTCCGAGATATGGACTATCGATAATTTACACCTTAGGCTCTGCTTCTAACTTGGGCCCAAATTGTAAAATGGTCTTCTCTATTGGCGATTTCGTTCCAATTCACATTCCAAGTAATATTCGGCATGCTAATTACATTGCCGGTTGCCAAATTGCATTATCTCTTATAGTTTCCGAGATATGGACTATCGATAATTTACACCTTAGGCTCTGCTTCTAACTTGGGCCCAAATTGTAAAATCGTCTTATCTATTGGCGATTTCGTTCCAATTCACATTCCAAGTAATATCCGGCATGCTAATTACATTGCTGGTTGCCAAATTGCATTATCTCTTATAGTTTCCGAGATATGGACTATCGGTAATTTACACCTTAGGCTCTGCTTCTAACTTGGGCCCAAATTGTAAAATGGTCTTATCTATTGGCGATTTCGTTCCAATTCACATTCCAAGTAATATCCGGCATGCTAATTACATTGCCGGTTGCCAAATTGAATTATCTCTTATAGTTTCCGAGATATGGACTATCGATAATTTACACCTTAGGCTCTGCTTCTAACTTGGGCCCAAATTGTAAAATGGTCTTACCTATTGGCGATTTCGTTCCAATTCACATTCCAAGTAATATTCGGCATGCTAATTACATTGCCGGTTGCCAAATTGCATTATCTCTTATAGTTTCCGAGATATGGACTATCGATAATTTACACCTTAGGCTCTGCTTCAACTAGGGCCCAAATTGTAAAATGGTCTTATCTATTGGCGATTTCGTTCCAATTCACATTCCAAGTAATATTCGGCATGCTAATTACATTGCCGGTTGCCAAATTGCATTATCTCTTATAGTTTCCGAGATATGGACTATCGATAATTTACATCTTAGGCTCTGCTTCTAACTTGGGCCCAAATTGTAAAATGGTCTTATCTATTGGCGATTTCGTTCCAATTCACATTCCAAGTAATATTCGGCATGCTAATTACATTGCCGGTTGCCAAATTTCATTATCTCTTATAGTTTCCGAGATATGGACTATCGATAATTTACACCTTAGGCTCTGCTTCTAACTTGGGCCCAAATTGTAAAATGGTCTTACCTATTGGCGATTTCGTTCCAATTCACATTCCAAGTAATATTCGGCATGCTAATTACATTGCCGGTTGCCAAATTGCATTATCTCTTATAGTTTCCGAGATATGGACTATCGATAATTTACACCTTAGGCTCTGCTTCAACTTGGGCCCAAATTGTAAAATGGTCTTATCTATTGGCGATTTCGTTCCAATTCACATTCCAAGTAATATTCGGCATGCTAATTACATTGCCGGTTGCCAAATTGCATTATCTCTTATAGTTTCCGAGATATGGACTATCGATAATTTACATCTTAGGCTCTGCTTCTAACTTGGGCCCAAATTGTAAAATGGTCTTATCTATTGGCGATTTCGTTCCAATTCACATTCCAAGTAATATTCGGCATGCTAATTACATTGCCGGTTGCCAAATTTCATTATCTCTTATAGTTTCCGAGATATGGACTATCGATAATTTACACCTTAGGCTCTGCTTCTAACTTGGGCCCAAATTGTAAAATGGTCTTATCTATTGCCGATTTCGTTCCAATTCACATTCCAAGTAATATTCGGCATGCTAATTACATTGCCGGTTGCCAAATTGCATTACCTCTTATAGTTTCCGAGATATGGACTATCGATAATTTACACCTTAGGCTCTGCTTCTAACTTGGGCCCAAATTGTAAAATGGTCTTATCTATTTTCGATTTCATTCCAATTCACATTCCAAGTAATACTCGGCATGCTAATTACATTGCCGGTTGCCAAATTGCATTATCTCTTATAGCTTCCGAGATATGGACTATCGATAATTTACACCTTAGGCTCTGCTTCTAACTTGGGCCCAAATTGTAAAATGGTCTTATCTATTGGCGATTTCGTTCCAATTCACATTCCAAGTAATATTCGGCATGCTAATTACATTGCCGGTTGCCAAATTGCATTATCTCTTATAGTTTCCGAGATATGGACTATCGATAATTTACACCTTAGGCTCTGCTTCTAACTTGGGCCCAAATTGTAAAATCGTCTTATCTATTGGCGATTTCGTTCCAATTCACATTCCAAGTAATATTCGGCATGCTAATTACATTGCCGGTTGCCAAATTGCATTATCTCTTATAGTTTCCGAGATATGGACTATCGATAATTTACACCTTAGGCTCTGCTTCTAACTTGGGCCCAAATTGTAAAATGGTCTTATCTATTGGCGATTTCGTTCCAATTCACATTCCAAGTAATATCCGGCATGCTAATTACATTGCCGGTTGCCAAATTGAATTATCTCTTATAGTTTCCGAGATATGGACTATCGATAATTTACACCTTAGGCTCTGCTTCTAACTTGGGCCCAAATTGTAAAATGGTCTTATCTATTGGCGATTTCGTTCCAATTCACATTCCAAGTAATATTCGGCATGCTAAATACATTGCCGGTTGCCAAATTGCATTATCTCTTATAGTTTCTGAGATATGGACTATCGATAATTTACATCTTAGGCTCTGCTTCTAACTTGGGCCCAAATTGTAAAATGGTCTTATTTATTGGCGATTTCGTTCCAATTCACATTCCAAGTAATATTCGGCATGCTAATTACATTGCCGGTTGCCAAATTGCATTATCTCTTATAGTTTCCGAGATATGGACTATCGATAATTTACACCTTAGGCTCTGCTTCTAACTTGGGCCCAAATTGTAAAATGGTCTTATCTATTGGCGATTTCGTCCCAATTCACATTCCAAGTGATATTCGGCATGCTAATTACATTGCCGGTTGCGAAATTGCATTATCTCTTATAGTTTCCGAGATATGGACTATCAATAATTTACACCTTAGGCTCTGCTTCTAACTTGGGCCCAAATTGTAAAATGGCCTTATCTATTGGCGATTTCGTTCCAATTCACATTCCAAGTAATATTCGGCATCCTAATTACATTGCCGGTTGCCAAATTGCATTATCTCTTATAGTTTCCGAGATACGGACTATCGATAATTTACACCTTAGGCTCTGCTTCTAACTTGGGCCCAAATTGTAAAATGGTCTTATCTATTGGCGATTTCGTTCCAATTCACATTCCAAGTAATATTCGGCATGCTAATTACATTACCGGTTGCCAAATTGCATTATCTCTTATAGTTTCCCAGATATGGACTATCGATAATTTACACCTTAAGCTCTGCTTCTAACTTGGGCCCAAATTGTAAAATGGTCTTATCTATTGGCGATTTCGTTCCAATTCACATTCCAAGTAATATTCGGCATGCTAATTACATTGCCGGTTGCCAAATTGCATTATCTCTTATAGTTTCCGAGATATGGACTATCGATAATTTACACCTTAGGCTCTGCTTCTAACTTGGGCCCAAATTGTAAAATGGTCTTATCTATTGGCGATTTCGTTCCAATTCACATTCCAAGTAATATTCGGCATGCTAATTACATTGCCGGTTGCCAAATTGCATTATCTCTTATAGTTTCCGAGATATGGACTATCGATAATTTACACCTTAGGCTCTGCTTCTAACTTGGGCCCAAATTGTAAAATGGTCTTATCTATTGGCGATTTCGTTCCAATTCACATTCCAAGTAATATTCGGCATGCTAATTACATTGCCGGTTGCCAAATTGCATTATCTCTTATAGTTTCCGAGATATGGACTATCGATAATTTACACCATAGGCTCTGCTTCTAACTTGGGCCCAAATTGTAAAATGGTCTTATCTATTGGCGATTTCGTTCCAATTCACATTCCAAGTAATATTCGGCATGCTAATTACATTGCCGGTTGCGAAATTGCATTATCTCTTATAGTTTCCGAGATATGGACTATCAATAATTTACACCTTAGGCTCTGCTTCTAACTTGGGCCCAAATTGTAAAATGGTCTTATCTATTGGCGATTTCGTTCCAACTCACATTCCAAGTAATATTCGGCATGCTAATTACATTGCCGGTTGCCAAATTGCATTATCTCTTATAGTTTCCGAGATATGGACTATCGATAATTTACACCTTAGGCTCTGCTTCTAACTTGGGCCCAAATTGTAAAATGGTCTTACCTATTGGCGATTTCGTTCCAATTCACATTCCAAGTAATATTCGGCATGCTAATTACATTGCCGGTTGCCAAATTGCATTATCTCTTATAGTTTCCGAGATATGGACTATCGATAATTTACACCTTAGGCTCTGCTTCTAACTTGGGCCCAAATTGTAAAATGGTCTTATCTATTGGCGATTTCGTTCCAATTCACATTCCAAGTAATATCCGGCATGCTAATTACATTGCCGGTTGCCAAATTGAATTATCTCTTATAGTTTCCGAGATATGGACTATCGATAATTTACACCTTAGGCTCTGCTTCTAACTTGGGCCCAAATTGTAAAATGGTCTTATCTATTGGCGATTTCGTTCCAATTCACATTCCAAGTAATATTCGGCATGCTAATTACATTGCCGGTTGCCAAATTGCATTATCTCTTATAGTTTCTGAGATATGGACTATCGATAATTTACATCTTAGGCTCTGCTTCTAACTTGGGCCCAAATTGTAAAATGGTCTTATTTATTGGCGATTTCGTTCCAATTCACATTCCAAGTAATATTCGGTATGCTAATTACATTGCCGGTTGCCAAATTGCATTATCTCTTATAGTTTCCGAGATATGGACTATCGATAATTTACACCTTAGGCTCTGCTTCTAACTTGGGCCCAAATTGTAAAATGGTCTTATCTATTGGCGATTTCGTCCCAATTCACATTCCAAGTGATATTCGGCATGCTAATTACATTGCCGGTTGCGAAATTGCATTATCTCTTATAGTTTCCGAGATATGGACTATCAATAATTTACACCTTAGGCTCTGCTTCTAACTTGGGCCCAAATTGTAAAATGGTCTTATCTATTGGCGATTTCGTTCCAATTCACATTCCAAGTAATATTCGGCATGCTAATTACATTGCCGGTTGCCAAATTGCATTATCCCTTATAGTTTCCGAGATACGGACTATCGATAATTTACACCTTAGGCTCTGCTTCTAACTTGGGCCCAAATTGTAAAATGGTCTTATCTATTGGCGATTTCGTTCCAATTCACATTCCAAGTAATATTCGGCATGCTAATTACATTACCGGTTGCCAAATTGCATTATCTCTTATAGTTTCCGAGATATGGACTATCGATAATTTACACCTTAAGCTCTGCTTCTAACTTGGGCCCAAATTGTAAAATGGTCTTATCTATTGGCGATTTCGTTCCAATTCACATTCCAAGTAATATTCGGCATGCTAATTACATTGCCGGTTGTCAAATTGCATTATCTCTTATAGTTTTCGAGATATGGACTATCGATAATTTACACCTTAGGCTCTGCTTCTAACTTGGGCCCAAATTGTAAAATGGTCTTATCTATTGGCGATTTCGTTCCAATTCACATTCCAAGTAATATTCGGCATGCTAATTACATTGCCGGTTGCCAAATTGCATTATCTCTTATAGTTTCCGAGATATGGACTATCGATAATTTACATCTTAGGCTCTGCTTCTAACTTGGGCCCAAATTGTAAAATGGTCTTATCTATTGGCGATTTCGTTCCAATTCACATTCCAAGTAATATTCGGCATGCTAACTACATTGCCGGTTGCCAAATTGCATTATCTCTTATAGTTTCCGAGATATGGACTATCGATAATTTACACCATAGGCTCTGCTTCTAACTTGGGCCCAAATTGTAAAATGGTCTTATCTATTGGCGATTTCGTTCCAATTCACATTACAATTAATATTCGGCATGCTAATTACATTGCCGGTTGCGAAATTGCATTATCTCTTATAGTTTCCGAGATATGGACTATCAATAATTTACACCTTAGGCTCTGCTTCTAACTTGGGCCCAAATTGTAAAATGGTCTTATCTATTGGCGATTTCGTTCCAATTCACATTCCAAGTAATATTCGGCATGCTAATTACATTGCCGGTTGCCAAATTGCATTATCTCTTATAGTTTCCGAGATATGGACTATCGATAATTTACACCTTAGGCTCTGCTTCTAACTTGGGCCCAAATTGTAAAATGGTCTTATCTATTGGCGATTTCGTTCCAATTCACATTCCAAGTAATATTCGGCATGCTAATTACATTGCCGGTTGCCAAATTGCATTATCTCTTATAGTTTCCGAGATATGGACTATCGATAATTTACACCTTAGGCTCTGCTTCTAACTTGGGCCCAAATTGTAAAATGGTCTTATCTATTGGCGATTTCGTTCCAATTCACATTCCAAGTAATATTCGGCATGCTAATTACATTGCCGGTTGCCAAATTGCATTATCTCTTATAGTTTCCGAGATATGGACTATCGATAATTTACACCTTAGGCTCTGCTTCTAACTTGGGCCCAAATTGTAAAATGGTTTTACCTATTGGCGATTTCGTTCCAATTCACATTCCAAGTAATATTCGGCATGCTAATTACATTGCCGGTTGCCAAATTGCATTATCTCTTATAGTTTCCGAGATATGGACTATCGATAATTTACACCTTAGGCTCTGCTTCTAACTTGGCCCCAAATTGTAAAATGGTCTTATCTATTGGCGATTTCGTTCCAATTCACATTCCAAGTAATATTCGGCATGCTAATTACATTGCCGGTTGCCAAATTGCATTATCTCTTAGAGTTTCCGAGATATGGACTATCGATAATTTACACCTTAGGCTCTGCTTCTAACTTGGGCCCAAATTGTAAAATGGTCTTATCTATTGGCGATTTCGTTCCAATTCACATTCCAAGTAATATTCGGCATGCTAATTACATTGCCGGTTGCCAAATTGCATTATCTCTTATAGTTTCCCAGATATGGACTATCGATAATTTACACCATAGGCTCTGCTTCTAACTTGGGCCCAAATTGTAAAATGGTCTTATCTATTGGCGATTTCGTTCCAATTCACATTCCAAGTAATATTCGGCATGCTAATTACATTGCCGGTTGCCAAATTGCATTATCTCTTATAGTTTCCGAGATATGGATTATCGATAATTTACACCATAGGCTCTGCTTCTAACTTGGGCCCAAATTGTAAAATGGTCTTATCTATTGGCGATTTCGTTCCAATTCACATTCCAAGTAATATTCGGCATGCTAATTACATTGCCGGTTGCCAAATTGCATTATCTCTTATAGTTTCCGAGATATGGACTATCGATAATTTACACCTTAGGCTCTGCTTCTAACTTGCTCCCAAATTGTAAAATGATCTTATCTATTGGCGATTTCGTTCCAATTCACATTCCTAGTAATATTCGGCATGCTAATTACATTGCCGGTTGCCAAATTGCATTATCTCTTATAGTTTCCGAGATATGGACTATCGATAATTTACACCTTAGGCTCTGCTTCTAACTTGGGCCCAAATTGTAAAATGGTCTTATCTATTGGCGATTTCGTTCCAATTCACATTCCAAGTAATATTCGGCATGCTAATTATATTGCCGGTTGCCAAATTGCATTATCTCTTATAGTTTCCGAGATATGGACTATCGATAATTTACACCTTAGGCTCTGCTTCTAACTTGGGCCCAAATTGTAAAATGGTCTTATCTATTGGCGATTTCGTCCCAATTCACATTCCAAGTGATATTCGGCATGCTAATTACATTGCCGGTTGCGAAATTGCATTATCTCTTATAGTTTCCGAGATATGGACTATCAATAATTTACACCTTAGGCTCTGCTTCTAACTTGGGCCCAAATTGTAAAATGGTATTATCTATTGGCGATTTCGTTCCAATTCACATTCCAAGTAATATTCGGCATGCTAATTACATTGCCGGTTGCCAAATTGCATTATCTCTTATAGTTTCCGAGATATGGACTATCGATAATTTACACCTTAGGCTCTGCTTCTAACTTGGCCCCAAATTGTAAAATGGTCTTATCTATTGGCGATTTCGTTCCAATTCACATTCCAAGTAATATTCGGCATGCTAATTACATTGCCGGTTGCCAAATTGCATTATCTCTTATAGTTTCCGAGATATGGACTATCGATAATTTACACCATAGGCTCTGCTTCTAACTTGGGCCCAAATTGTAAAATGGTCTTATCTATTGGCGATTTCGTTCCAATTCACATTCCAAGTAATATTCGGCATGCTAATTACATTGCCGGTTGCCAAATTGCATTATCTCTTATAGTTTCCGAGATATGGATTATCGATAATTTACACCATAGGCTCTGCTTCTAACTTGGGCCCAAATTGTAAAATGGTCTTATCTATTGGCGATTTCGTTCCAATTCACATTCCAAGTAATATTCGGCATGCTAATTACATTGCCGGTTGCCAAATTGCATTATCTCTTATAGTTTCCGAGATATGGACTATCGATAATTTACACCTTAGGCTCTGCTTCTAACTTGCTCCCAAATTGTAAAATGATCTTATCTATTGGCGATTTCGTTCCAATTCACATTCCAAGTAATATTCGGCATGCTAATTACATTGCCGGTTGCCAAATTGCATTATCTCTTATAGTTACCGAGATATGGACTATCGATAATTTACACCTTAGGCTCTGCTTCTAACTTGGGCCCAAATTGTAAAATGGTCTTATCTAATGGCGATTTCGTTCCAATTCACATTCCAAGTAATATTCGGCATGCTAATTACATTGCCGGTTGCCAAATTGAATTATCTCTTATAGTTTCCGAGATATGGACTATCGATAATTTACACCTTAGGCTCTGCTTCTAACTTGGGACCAAATTGTAAAATGGTCTTACCTATTGGCGATTTCGTTCCAATTCACATTCCAAGTAATATTCGGCATGCTAATTACATTGCCGGTTGCCAAATTGCATTATCTCTTATAGTTTCCGAGATATGGACTATCGATAATTTACACCTTAGGCTCTGCTTCTAACTTGGGCCCAAATTGTAAAATGGTCTTATCTATTGGCGATTTCGTTCCAATTCACATTCCAAGTAATATTCGGCATGCTAATTACATTGCCGGTTGCCAAATTGCATTATCTCTTATAGTTTCCGAGATATGGACTATCGATAATTTACACCTTAGGCTCTGCTTCTAACTTGGGCCCAAATTGTAAAATGGTCTTATCTATTGGCGATTTCGTTCCAATTCACATTCCAAGTAATATTCGGCATGCTAATTACATTGCCGGTTGCCAAATTGCATTATCTCTTATAGTTTCCGAGATATGGACTATCGATAATTTACACCTTAGGCTCTGCTTCTAACTTGGGCCCAAATTGTAAAATGGTCTTATCTATTGGCGATTTCGTTCCAATTCACACTACAAGTAATATTCGGCATGCTAATTACATTGCCGGTTGCGAAATTGCATTATCTCTTATAGTTTCCGAGATATGGACTATCGATAATTTACACCTTAGGCTCTGCTTCTAACTTGGGCCCAAATTGTAAAATGGTCTTATCTATTGGCGATTTCGTTCCAATTCACATTCCAAGTAATATTCGGCATGCTAATTACATTGCCGGTTGCCAAATTGCATTATCTCTTATAGTTTCCGAGATATGGACTATCGATAATTTACACCTTAGGCTCTGCTTCTAACTTGGGCCCAAATTGTAAAATGGTCTTATCTATTTACGATTTCGTTCCAATTCACATTCCAAGTAATATTCGGCATGCTAATTATATTGCCGGTTGCCAAATTGCATTATCTCTTATAGTTTCCGAGATATGGACTATCGATAATTTACACCTTAGGCTCTGCTTCTAACTTGGGCCCAAATTGTAAAATGGTCTTATCTATTGGCGATTTCGTCCCAATTCACATTCCAAGTGATATTCGGCATGCTAATTACATTGCCGGTTGCGAAATTGCATTATCTCTTATAGTTTCCGAGATATGGACTATCAATAATTTACACCTTAGGCTCTGCTTCTAACTTGGGCCCAAATTGTAAAATGGTATTATCTATTGGCGATTTCGTTCCAATTCACATTCCAAGTAATATTCGGCATGCTAATTACATTGCCGGTTGCCAAATTGCATTATCTCTTATAGTTTCCGAGATATGGACTATCGATAATTTACACCTTAGGCTCTGCTTCTAACTTGGGCCCAAATTGTAAAATGGTCTTATCTATTGGCGATTTCGTTCCAATTCACATTCCAAGTAATATTCGGCATGCTAATTACATTGCCGGTTGCTAAATTGCATTATCTCTTATAGTTTCCGAGATATGGACTATCGATAATTTACACCTTAGGCTCTGCTTCTAACTTGGGCCCAAATTGTAAAATGGTCTTATCTATTGGCGATTTCGTTCCAATTCACATTAAAAGTAATATTCGGCATGCTAATTACATTGCCGGTTGCCAAATTGCATTATCTCTTATAGTTTCCGAGATATGGACTATCGATAATTTACACCATAGGCTCTGCTTCTAACTTGGGCCCAAATTGTAAAATGGTCTTATCTATTGGCGATTTCGTTCCAATTCACATTCCAAGTAATATTCGGCATGCTAATTACATTGCCGGTTGCCAAATTGTATTATCTCTTATAGTTTCCGAGATATGGACTATCGATAATTTACACCTTAGGCTCTGCTTCTAACTTGGGCCCAAATTGTAAAATGGTCTTATCTATTGGCGATTTCGTTCCAATTCACATTCCAAGTAATATTCGGCATGCTAATTACATTGCCGGTTGCCAAATTGCATTATCTCTTATAGTTTCCGAGATATGGACTATCGATAATTTACACCTTAGGCTCTGCTTCTAACTTGGGACCAAATTGTAAAATGGTCTTACCTATTGGCGATTTCGTTCCAATTCACATTCCAAGTAATATTCGGCATGCTAATTACATTGCCGGTTGCCAAATTGCATTATCTCTTATAGTTTCCGAGATATGGACTATCGATAATTTACACCTTAGGCTCTGCTTCTAACTTGGGCCCAAATTGTAAAATGGTCTTATCTATTGGCGATTTCGTTCCAATTCACATTCCAAGTAATATTCGGCATGCTAATTACATTGTCGGTTGCCAAATTGCATTATCTCTTATAGTTTCCGAGATATGGACTATCGATAATTTACACCTTAGGCTCTGCTTCTAACTTGGGCCCAAATTGTAAAATGGTCTTATCTATTGGCGATTTCGTTCCAATTCACATTCCAAGTAATATTCGGCATGCTAATTACATTGCCGGTTGCCAAATTGCATTATCTCTTATAGTTTCCGAGATATGGACTATCGATAATTTACACCTTAGGCTCTGCTTCTAACTTGGGCCCAAATTGTAAAATGGTCTTATCTATTGGCGATTTCGTTCCAATTCACATTCCAAGTAATATTCGGCATGCTAATTACATTGCCGGTTGCCAAATTGCATTATCTCTTATAGTTTCCGAGATATGGACTATCGATAATTTACACCTTAGGCTCTGCTTCTAACTTGGGCCCAAATTGTAAAATGGTCTTATCTATTGGCGATTTCGTTCCAATTCACACTACAAGTAATATTCGGCATGCTAATTACATTGCCGGTTGCGAAATTGCATTATCTCTTATAGTTTCCGAGATATGGACTATCGATAATTTACACCTTAGGCTCTGCTTCTAACTTGGGCCCAAATTGTAAAATGGTCTTATCTATTGGCGATTTCGTTCCAATTCACATTCCAAGTAATATTCGGCATGCTAATTACATTGCCGGTTGCCAAATTGCATTATCTCGTATAGTTTCCGAGATATGGACTATCGATAATTTACACCTTAGGCTCTGCTTCTAACTTGGGCCCAAATTGTAAAATGATCTTATCTATTGGCGATTTCGTTCCAATTCACATTCCAAGTAATATTCGGCATGCTAATTATATTGCCGGTTGCCAAATTGCATTATCTCTTATAGTTTCCGAGATATGGACTATCGATAATTTACACCTTAGGCTCTGCTTCTAACTTGGGCCCAAATTGTAAAATGGTCTTATCTATTGGCGATTTCGTCCCAATTCACATTCCAAGTGATATTCGGCATGCTAATTACATTGCCGGTTGCCAAATTGCATTATCTCGTATAGTTTCCGAGATATGGACTATCGATAATTTACACCTTAGGCTCTGCTTCTAACTTGGGCCCAAATTGTAAAATGGTCTTATCTATTGGCGATTTCGTTCCAATTCACATTCCAAGTAATATTCGGCATGCTAATTATATTGCCGGTTGCCAAATTGCATTATCTCTTATAGTTTCCGAGATATGGACTATCGATAATTTACACCTTAGGCTCTGCTTCTAACTTGGGCCCAAATTGTAAAATGGTCTTATCTATTGGCGATTTCGTCCCAATTCACATTCCAAGTGATATTCGGCATGCTAATTACATTGCCGGTTGCGAAATTGCATTATCTCTTATAGTTTCCGAGATATGGACTATCAATAATTTACACCTTAGGCTCTGCTTCTAACTTGGGCCCAAATTGTAAAATGGTATTATCTATTGGCGATTTCGTTCCAATTCACATTCCAAGTAATATTCGGCATGCTAATTACATTGCCGGTTGCCAAATTGCATTATCTCTTATAGTTTCCGAGATATGGACTATCGATAATTTACACCTTAGGCTCTGCTTCTAACTTGGGCCCAAAATGTAAAATGGTCTTATCTATTGGCGATTTCGTTCCAATTCACATTCCAAGTAATATTCGGCATGCTAATTACATTGCCGGTTGCCAAATTGCATTATCTCTTATAGTTTCCGAGATATGGACTATCGATAATTTACACCTTAGGCTCTGCTTCTAACTTGGGCCCAAATTGTAAAATGGTCTTATCTATTGGCGATTTCGTTCCAATTCACATTCCAAGTAATATTCGGCATGCTAATTACATTGCCGGTTGCCAAATTGCATTATCTCTTATAGTTTCCGAGATATGGACTATCGATAATTTACACCATAGGCTCTGCTTCTAACTTGGGCCCAAATTGTAAAATGGTCTTATCTATTGGCGATTTCGTTCCAATTCACATTCCAAGTAATATTCTGCATGCTAATTACATTGCCGGTTGCCAAATTGCATTATCTCTTATAGTTTCCGAGATATGGACTATCGATAATTTACACCTTAGGCTCTGCTTCTAACTTGGGCCCAAATTGTAAAATGGTCTTATCTATTGGCGATTTCGTTCCAATTCACATTCCAAGTAATATTCGGCATGCTAATTACATTGCCGGTTGCCAAATTGCATTATCTCTTATAGTTTCCGAGATATGGACTATCGATAATTTACACCTTAGGCTCTGCTTCTAACTTGGGCCCAAATTGTAAAATGGTCTTATCTATTGGCGATTTCGTTCCAATTCACATTCCAAGTAATATTCGGCATGCTAATTATATTGCCGGTTGCCAAATTGCATTATCTCTTATAGTTTCCGAGATATGGACTATCGATAATTTACACCTTAGGCTCTGCTTCTAACTTGGGCCCAAATTGTAAAATGGTCTTATCTATTGGCGATTTCGTTCCAATTCACATTCCAAGTAATATTCGGCATGCTAATTATATTGCCGGTTGCCAAATTGCATTATCTCTTATAGTTTCCGAGATATGGACTATCGATAATTTACACCTTAGGCTCTGCTTCTAACTTGGGCCCAAATTGTAAAATGGTCTTACCTATTGGCGATTTCGTTCCAATTCACATTCCAAGTAATATTCGGCATGCTAATTACATTGCCGGTTGCCAAATTGCATTATATCTTATAGTTTCCGAGATATGGACTATCGATAATTTACACTTTAGGCTCTGCTTCTAACTTGGGCCCAAATTGTAAAATGGTCTTATCTATTGGCGATTTCGTTCCAATTCACATTCCAAGTAATATTCGGCATGCTAATTACATTGCCGGTTGCCAAATTGCATTATCTCTTATAGTTTCCGAGATATGGACTATCGATAATTTACACCTTAGGCTCTGCTTCTAACTTGGGCCCAAATTGTAAAATGGTCTTATCTATTGGCGATTTCGTTCCAATTCACATTCCAAGTAATATTCGGCATGCTAATTACATTGCCGGTTGCCAAATTGCATTATCTCTTATAGTTTCCGAGATATGGACTATCGATAATTTACACCATAGGCTCTGCTTCTAACTTGGGCCCAAATTGTAAAATGGTCTTATCTATTGGCGATTTCGTTCCAATTCACATTCCAAGTAATATTCGGCATGCTAATTACATTGCCGGTTGCCAAATTGCATTATCTCTTATAGTTTCCGAGATATGGACTATCGATAATTTACACCATAGGCTCTGCTTCTAACTTGGGCCAAAATTGTAAAATGGTCTTATCTATTGGCGATTTCGTTCCAATTCACATTCCAAGTAATATTCGGCATGCTAATTACATTGCCGGTTGCCAAATTGCATTATCTCTTATAGTTTCCGAGATATGGACTATCGATAATTTACACCTTAGGCTCTACTTCTAACTTGCTCCCAAATTGTAAAATGGTCTTATCTATTGGCGATTTCGTTCCAATTCACATTCCAAGTAATATTCGGCATGCTAATTACATTGCCGGTTGGCAAATTGCATTATCTCTTATAGTTTCCGAGATATGGACTATCGATAATTTACACCTTAGGCTCTGCTTCTAACTTGGGCCCAAATTGTAAAATGGTCTTATCTATTAGCGCTTTCGTTCCAATTCACATTCCAAGTAATATTCGGCATGCTAATTACATTGCCGGTTGCCAAATTGAATTATCTCTTATAGTTTCCGAGATATGGACTATCGATAATTTACACCTTAGGCTCTGCTTCTAACTTGGGACCAAATTGTAAAATGGTCTTACCTATTGGCGATTTCGTTCCAATTCACATTCCAAGTAATATTCGGCATGCTAATTACATTGCCGGTTGCCAAATTGCATTATCTCTTATAGTTTCCGAGATATGGACTATCGATAATTTACACCTTAGGCTCTGTTTCTAACTTGGGCCCAAATTGTAAAATGGTCTTATCTATTGGCGATTTCGTTCCAATTCACATTCCAAGTAATATTCGGCATGCTAATTACATTGCCGGTTGCCAAATTGCATTATCTCTTATAGTTTCCGAGATATGGACTATCGATAATTTACACCTTAGGCTCTGCTTCTAACTTGGGCCCAAATTGTAAAATGGTCTTATCTATTGGCGATTTCGTTCCAATTCACATTCCAAGTAATATTCGGCATGCTAATTACATTGCCGTTTGCCAAATTGCATTATCTCTTATAGTTTCCGAGATATGGACTATCGATAATTTACACCTTAGGCTCTGCTTCTAACTTGGGCCCAAATTGTAAAATGGTCTTATCTATTGGCGATTTCGTTCCAATTCACATTCCAAGTAATATTCGGCATGCTAATTACATTGCCGGTTGCCAAATTGCATTATCTCTTATAGTTTCCGAGATATGGACTATCGATAATTTACACCTTAGGCTCTGCTTCTAACTTGGGCCCAAATTGTAAAATGGTCTTATCTATTGGCGATTTCGTTCCAATTCACACTACAAGTAATATTCGGCATGCTAATTACATTGCCGGTTGCGAAATTGCATTATCTCTTATAGTTTCCGAGATATGGACTATCGATAATTTACACCTTAGGCTCTGCTTCTAACTTGGGCCCAAATTGTAAAATGGTCTTATCTATTGGCGATTTCGTTCCAATTCACATTCCAAGTAATATTCGGCATGCTAATTACATTGCCGGTTGCCAAATTGCATTATCTCTTATAGTTTCCGAGATATGGACTATCGATAATTTACACCTTAGGCTCTGCTTCTAACTTGGGCCCAAATTGTAAAATGGTCTTATCTATTGGCGATTTCGTTCCAATTCACATTCCAAGTAATATTCGGCATGCTAATTATATTGCCGGTTGCCAAATTGCATTATCTCTTATAGTTTCCGAGATATGGACTATCGATAATTTACACCTTAGGCTCTGCTTCTAACTTGGGCCCAAATTGTAAAATGGTCTTATCTATTGGCGATTTCGTCCCAATTCACATTCCAAGTGATATTCGGCATGCTAATTACATTGCCGGTTGCGAAATTGCATTATCTCTTATAGTTTCCGAGATATGGACTATCAATAATTTACACCTTAGGCTCTGCTTCTAACTTGGGCCCAAATTGTAAAATGGTCTTATCTATTGGCGATTTCGTTCCAATTCACATTCCAAGTAATATTCGGCATGCTAATTACATTGCCGGTTGCCAAATTGCATTATCTCTTATAGTTTCCGAGATATGGACTATCGATAATTTACACCATAGGCTCTGCTTCTAACTTGGGCCCAAATTGTAAAATGGTCTTATCTATTGGCGATTTCGTTCCAATTCACATTCCAAGTAATATTCGGCATGCTAATTACATTGCCGGTTGCCAAATTGCATTATCTCTTATAGTTACCGAGATATGGACTATCGATAATTTACACCTTAGGCTATGCTTCTAACTGGGGCCCAAATTGTAAAATGGTCTTATCTATTGGCGATTTCGTTCCAATTCACATTCCAAGTAATATTCGGCATGCTAATTACATTGCCGGTTGCCAAATTGCATTATCTCTTATAGTTTCCGAGATATGGACTATCGATA
Source organism: Rhynchophorus ferrugineus (assembly GCF_030347505.1). NCBI lineage: Eukaryota > Metazoa > Arthropoda > Insecta > Coleoptera > Curculionidae > Rhynchophorus > Rhynchophorus ferrugineus. The sequence continues at coordinate 428,891 of NW_027472649.1, read as the reverse complement.
ATTTACACCTTAGGCTCTGCTTCTAACTTGGGCCCAAATTGTAAAATGGTCTTATCTATTGGCGATTTCGTTCCAATTCACATTCCAAGTAATATTCGGCATGCTAATTATATTGCCGGTTGCCAAATTGCATTATCTCTTATAGTTTCCGAGATATGGACTATCGATAATTTACACCTTAGGCTCTGCTTCTAACTTGGGCCCAAATTGTAAAATGGTCTTATCTATTGGCGATTTCGTTCCAATTCACATTCCAAGTAATATTCGGCATGCTAATTATATTGCCGGTTGCCAAATTGCATTATCTCTTATAGTTTCCGAGATATGGACTATCGATAATTTACACCTTAGGCTCTGCTTCTAACTTGGGCCCAAATTGTAAAATGGTCTTACCTATTGGCGATTTCGTTCCAATTCACATTCCAAGTAATATTCGGCATGCTAATTACATTGCCGGTTGCCAAATTGCATTATATCTTATAGTTTCCGAGATATGGACTATCGATAATTTACACTTTAGGCTCTGCTTCTAACTTGGGCCCAAATTGTAAAATGGTCTTATCTATTGGCGATTTCGTTCCAATTCACATTCCAAGTAATATTCGGCATGCTAATTACATTGCCGGTTGCCAAATTGCATTATCTCTTATAGTTTCCGAGATATGGACTATCGATAATTTACACCTTAGGCTCTGCTTCTAACTTGGGCCCAAATTGTAAAATGGTCTTATCTATTGGCGATTTCGTTCCAATTCACATTCCAAGTAATATTCGGCATGCTAATTACATTGCCGGTTGCCAAATTGCATTATCTCTTATAGTTTCCGAGATATGGACTATCGATAATTTACACCATAGGCTCTGCTTCTAACTTGGGCCCAAATTGTAAAATGGTCTTATCTATTGGCGATTTCGTTCCAATTCACATTCCAAGTAATATTCGGCATGCTAATTACATTGCCGGTTGCCAAATTGCATTATCTCTTATAGTTTCCGAGATATGGACTATCGATAATTTACACCATAGGCTCTGCTTCTAACTTGGGCCAAAATTGTAAAATGGTCTTATCTATTGGCGATTTCGTTCCAATTCACATTCCAAGTAATATTCGGCATGCTAATTACATTGCCGGTTGCCAAATTGCATTATCTCTTATAGTTTCCGAGATATGGACTATCGATAATTTACACCTTAGGCTCTACTTCTAACTTGCTCCCAAATTGTAAAATGGTCTTATCTATTGGCGATTTCGTTCCAATTCACATTCCAAGTAATATTCGGCATGCTAATTACATTGCCGGTTGGCAAATTGCATTATCTCTTATAGTTTCCGAGATATGGACTATCGATAATTTACACCTTAGGCTCTGCTTCTAACTTGGGCCCAAATTGTAAAATGGTCTTATCTATTAGCGCTTTCGTTCCAATTCACATTCCAAGTAATATTCGGCATGCTAATTACATTGCCGGTTGCCAAATTGAATTATCTCTTATAGTTTCCGAGATATGGACTATCGATAATTTACACCTTAGGCTCTGCTTCTAACTTGGGACCAAATTGTAAAATGGTCTTACCTATTGGCGATTTCGTTCCAATTCACATTCCAAGTAATATTCGGCATGCTAATTACATTGCCGGTTGCCAAATTGCATTATCTCTTATAGTTTCCGAGATATGGACTATCGATAATTTACACCTTAGGCTCTGTTTCTAACTTGGGCCCAAATTGTAAAATGGTCTTATCTATTGGCGATTTCGTTCCAATTCACATTCCAAGTAATATTCGGCATGCTAATTACATTGCCGGTTGCCAAATTGCATTATCTCTTATAGTTTCCGAGATATGGACTATCGATAATTTACACCTTAGGCTCTGCTTCTAACTTGGGCCCAAATTGTAAAATGGTCTTATCTATTGGCGATTTCGTTCCAATTCACATTCCAAGTAATATTCGGCATGCTAATTACATTGCCGTTTGCCAAATTGCATTATCTCTTATAGTTTCCGAGATATGGACTATCGATAATTTACACCTTAGGCTCTGCTTCTAACTTGGGCCCAAATTGTAAAATGGTCTTATCTATTGGCGATTTCGTTCCAATTCACATTCCAAGTAATATTCGGCATGCTAATTACATTGCCGGTTGCCAAATTGCATTATCTCTTATAGTTTCCGAGATATGGACTATCGATAATTTACACCTTAGGCTCTGCTTCTAACTTGGGCCCAAATTGTAAAATGGTCTTATCTATTGGCGATTTCGTTCCAATTCACACTACAAGTAATATTCGGCATGCTAATTACATTGCCGGTTGCGAAATTGCATTATCTCTTATAGTTTCCGAGATATGGACTATCGATAATTTACACCTTAGGCTCTGCTTCTAACTTGGGCCAAATTGTAAAATGGTCTTATCTATTGGCGATTTCGTTCCAATTCACATTCCAAGTAATATTCGGCATGCTAATTACATTGCCGGTTGCCAAATTGCATTATCTCTTATAGTTTCCGAGATATGGACTATCGATAATTTACACCTTAGGCTCTGCTTCTAACTTGGGCCCAAATTGTAAAATGGTCTTATCTATTGGCGATTTCGTTCCAATTCACATTCCAAGTAATATTCGGCATGCTAATTATATTGCCGGTTGCCAAATTGCATTATCTCTTATAGTTTCCGAGATATGGACTATCGATAATTTACACCTTAGGCTCTGCTTCTAACTTGGGCCCAAATTGTAAAATGGTCTTATCTATTGGCGATTTCGTCCCAATTCACATTCCAAGTGATATTCGGCATGCTAATTACATTGCCGGTTGCGAAATTGCATTATCTCTTATAGTTTCCGAGATATGGACTATCAATAATTTACACCTTAGGCTCTGCTTCTAACTTGGGCCCAAATTGTAAAATGGTCTTATCTATTGGCGATTTCGTTCCAATTCACATTCCAAGTAATATTCGGCATGCTAATTACATTGCCGGTTGCCAAATTGCATTATCTCTTATAGTTTCCGAGATATGGACTATCGATAATTTACACCATAGGCTCTGCTTCTAACTTGGGCCCAAATTGTAAAATGGTCTTATCTATTGGCGATTTCGTTCCAATTCACATTCCAAGTAATATTCGGCATGCTAATTACATTGCCGGTTGCCAAATTGCATTATCTCTTATAGTTACCGAGATATGGACTATCGATAATTTACACCTTAGGCTATGCTTCTAACTGGGGCCCAAATTGTAAAATGGTCTTATCTATTGGCGATTTCGTTCCAATTCACATTCCAAGTAATATTCGGCATGCTAATTACATTGCCGGTTGCCAAATTGCATTATCTCTTATAGTTTCCGAGATATGGACTATCGATAATTTACACCTTAGGCTCTGCTTCTAACTTGGGCCCAAATTGTAAAATGGTCTTATCTATTGGCGATTTCGTTCCAATTCACATTCCAAGTAATATTCGGCATGCTAATTACATTGCCGGTTGCCAAATTGCATTATCTCTTATAGTTGCCGAGATATGGACTATCGATAATTTACACCTTAGGCTCTGCTTCTAACTTGGGCCCAAATTGTAAAATGGTCTTATCTATTGGCGATTTCGTTCCAATTCACATTCCAAGTAATATTCGGCATGCTAATTACATTGCCGGTTGCCAAATTGCATTATCACTTATAGTTTCCGAGATATGGACTATCGATAATTTACACCTTAGGCTCTGCTTCTAACTTGGGCCCAAATTGTAAAATAGTCTTATCTATTGGCGATTTCGTTCCAATTCACATTCCAAGTTATATTCGGCATGCTAATTACATTGCCGGTTGCCAAATTGCATTATCTCTTATAGTTTCCGAGATATGGACTATCGATAATTTACACCATAGGCTCTGCTTCTAACTTGGGCCCAAATTGTAAAATGGTCTTATCTATTGGCGATTTCGTTCCAATTCACATTCCAAGTAATATTCGGCATGCTAATTACATTGCCGGTTGCCAAATTGCATTATCTCTTATAGTTTCCGAGATATGGACTATCGATAATTTACACCTTAGGCTCTGCTTCTAACTTGGGCCCAAATTGTAAAATGGTCTTATCTATTGGCGATTTCGTTCCAATTCACATTCCAAGTAATATTCGGCATGCTAATTACATTGCCGGTTGCCAAATTGCATTATCTCTTATAGTTTCCGAGATATGGACTATCGATAATTTACACCTTAGGCTCTGCTTCTAACTTGGGCCCAAATTGTAAAATGGTCTTATCTATTGGCGATTTCGTTCCAATTCACATTCCAAGTAATATTCGGCATGCTAATTACATTGCCGGTTGCCAAATTGCATTATCTCTTATAGTTTCCGAGATATGGACTATCGATAATTTACACCTTAGGCTCTGCTTCTAACTTGGGCCCAAATTGTAAAATGGTCTTATCTATTGGCGATTTCGTTCCAATTCACATTCTAAGTAATATTCTTCATGCTAATTACATTGCCGGTTGCCAAATTGCATTATCTCTTATAGTTTCCGAGATATGGACTATCGATAATTTACACCTTAGGCTCTGCTTCTAATTTGGGCCCAAATTGTAAAATGGTCTTATCTATTGGCGATTTCGTTCCAATTCACATTCCAAGTAATATTCGGCATGCTAATTACATTGCCGGTTGCCAAATTGCATTATCTCTTATAGTTTCCGAGATATGGACTATCGATAATTTACACCTTAGGCTCTGCTTCTAACTTGGGCCCAAATTGTAAAATGGTCTTACCTATTGGCGATTTCGTTCCAATTCACATTCCAAGTAATATTCGGCATGCTAATTACATTGCCCGTTGCCAAATTGCATTATCTCTTATAGTTTCCGAGATATGGACTATCGATAATTTACACCTTAGGCTCTGCTTCTAACTTGCTCCCAAATTGTAAAATGGTCTTATCTATTGGCGATTTCGTTCCAATTCACATTCCAAGTAATATTCGGCATGCTAATTACATTGCCGGTTGCCAAATTGCATTATCTCTTATAGTTTCCGAGATATGGACTATCGATAATTTACACCTTAGGCTCTGCTTCTAACTTGGGCCCAAATTGTAAAATGGTCTTATCTATTAGCGATTTCGTTCCAATTCACATTCCAAGTAATATTCGGCATGCTAATTACATTGCCGGTTGCCAAATTGAATTATCTCTTATAGTTTCCGAGATATGGACTATCGATAATTTACACCTTAGGCTCTGCTTCTAACTTGGGACCAAATTGTAAAATGGTCTTACCTATTGGCGATTTCGTTCCAATTCACATTCCAAGTAATATTCAGCATGCTAATTACATTGCCGGTTGCCAAATTGCATTATCTCTTATAGTTTCCGAGATATGGGCTATCGATAATTTATACCTTAGGCTCTGTTTCTAACTTGGGCCCAAATTGTAAAATGGTCTTATCTATTGGCGATTTCGTTCCAATTCACATTCCAAGTAATATTCGGCATGCTAATTACATTGCCGGTTGCCAAATTGCATTATCACTTATAGTTTCCGAGATATGGACTATCGATAATTTACACCTTAGGCTCTGCTTCTAACTTGGGCCCAAATTGTAAAATAGTCTTATCTATTGGCGATTTCGTTCCAATTCACATTCCAAGTTATATTCGGCATGCTAATTACATTGCCGGTTGCCAAATTGCATTATCTCTTATAGTTTCCGAGATATGGACTATCGATAATTTACACCATAGGCTCTGCTTCTAACTTGGGCCCAAATTGTAAAATGGTCTTATCTATTGGCGATTTCGTTCCAATTCACATTCCAAGTAATATTCGGCATGCTAATTACATTGCCGGTTGCCAAATTGCATTATCTCTTATAGTTTCCGAGATATGGACTATCGATAATTTACACCTTAATCTCTGCTTCTAACTTGGGCCCAAATTGTAAAATGGTCTTATCTATTGGCGATTTCGTTCCAATTCACATTCCAAGTAATATTCGGCATGCTAATTACATTGCCGGTTGCCAAATTGCATTATCTCTTATAGTTTCCGAGATATGGACTATCGATAATTTACACCTTAGGCTCTGCTTCTAACTTGGGCCCAAATTGTAAAATGGTCTTATCTATTGGCGATTTCGTTCCAATTCACATTCCAAGTAATATTCGGCATGCTAATTACATTGCCGGTTGCCAAATTGCATTATCTCTTATAGTTTCCGAGATATGGACTATCGATAATTTACACCTTAGGCTCTGCTTCTAACTTGGGCCCAAATTGTAAAATGGTCTTATCTATTGGCGATTTCGTTCCAATTCACATTCTAAGTAATATTCGGCATGCTAATTACATTGCCGGTTGCCAAATTGCATTATCTCTTATAGTTTCCGAGATATGGACTATCGATAATTTACACCTTAGGCTCTGCTTCTAACTTGGGCCCAAATTGTAAAATGGTCTTATCTATTGGCGATTTCGTTCCAATTCACATTCCAAGTAATATTCGGCATGCTAATTACATTGCCGGTTGCCAAATTGCATTATCTCTTATAGTTTCCGAGATATGGACTATCGATAATTTACACCTTAGGCTCTGCTTCTAACTTGGGCCCAAATTGTAAAATGGTCTTATCTATTGGCGATTTCGTTCCAATTCACATTCTAAGTAATATTCGGCATGCTAATTACATTGCCGGTTGCCAAATTGCATTATCTCTTATAGTTTCCGAGATATGGACTATCGATAATTTACACCTTAGGCTCTGCTTCTAACTTGGGCCCAAATTGTAAAATGGTCTTATCTATTGGCGATTTCGTTCCAATTCACATTCCAAGTAATATTCGGCATGCTAATTACATTGCCCGTTGCCAAATTGCATTATCTCTTATAGTTTCCGAGATATGGACTATCGATAATTTACACCTTAGGCTCTGCTTCTAACTTGCTCCCAAATTGTAAAATGGTCTTATCTATTGGCGATTTCGTTCCAATTCACATTCCAAGTAATATTCGGCATGCTAATTACATTGCCGGTTGCCAAATTGCATTATCTCTTATAGTTTCCGAGATATGGACTATCGATAATTTACACCTTAGGCTCTGCTTCTAACTTGGGCCCAAATTGTAAAATGGTCTTATCTATTAGCGATTTCGTTCCAATTCACATTCCAAGTAATATTCGGCATGCTAATTACATTGCCGGTTGCCAAATTGAATTATCTCTTATAGTTTCCGAGATATGGACTATCGATAATTTACACCTTAGGCTCTGCTTCTAACTTGGGACCAAATTGTAAAATGGTCTTACCTATTGGCGATTTCGTTCCAATTCACATTCCAAGTAATATTCGGCATGCTAATTACATTGCCGGTTGCCAAATTGCATTATCTCTTATAGTTTCCGAGATATGGGCTATCGATAATTTATACCTTAGGCTCTGTTTCTAACTTGGGCCCAAATTGTAAAATGGTCTTATCTATTGGCGATTTCGTTCCAATTCACATTCCAAGTAATATTCGGCATGCTAATTACATTGCCGGTTGCCAAATTGCATTATCTCTTATAGTTTCCGAGATATGGACTATCGATAATTTACACCTTAGGCTCTGCTTCTAACTTGGGCCCAAATTGTAAAATGGTCTTATCTATTGGCGATTTCGTTCCAATTCACATTCCAAGTAATATTCGGCATGCTAATTACATTGCCGGTTGCCAAATTGCATTATCTCTTATAGTTTCCGAGATATGGACTATCGATAATTTACACCTTAGGCCCTGCTTCTAACTTGGGCCCAAATTGTAAAATGGTCTTATCTATTGGCGATTTCGTTCCAATTCACATTCCAAGTAATATTCGGCATGCTAATTACATTGCCGGTTGCCAAATTGCATTATCTCTTATAGTTTCCGAGATATGGACTATCGATAATTTACACCTTAGGCTCTGCTTCTAACTTGGGCCCAAATTGTAAAATGGTCTTATCTATTGGCGATTTCGTTCCAATTCACACTACAAGTAATATTCGGCATGCTAATTACATTGCCGGTTGCGAAATTGCATTATCTCTTATAGTTTCCGAGATATGGACTATCGATAATTTACACCTTAGGCTCTGCTTCTAACTTGGGTCCAAATTGTAAAATGGTCTTATCTATTGGCGATTTCGTTCCAATTCACATTCCAAGTAATATTCGGCATGCTAATTACATTGCCGGTTGCCAAATTGCATTATCTCTTATAGTTTCCGAGATATGGACTATCGATAATTTACACCTTAGGCTCTGCTTCTAACTTGGGCCCAAATTGTAAAATGGTCTTATCTATTGGCGATTTCGTTCCAATTCACATTCCAAGTAATATTCGGCATGCTAATTATATTGCCGGTTGCCAAATTGCATTATCTCTTATAGTTTCCGAGATATGGACTATCGATAATTTACACCTTAGGCTCTGCTTCTAACTTGGGCCCAAATTGTAAAATGGTCTTATCTATTGGCGATTTCGTCCCAATTCACATTCCAAGTGATATTCGGCATGCTAATTACATTGCCGGTTGCGAAATTGCATTATCTCTTATAGTTTCCGAGATATGGACTATCAATAATTTACACCTTAGGCTCTGCTTCTAACTTGGGCCCAAATTGTAAAATGGTCTTATCTATTGGCGATTTCGTTCCAATTCACATTCCAAGTAATATTCGGCATGCTAATTACATTGCCGGTTGCCAAATTGCATTATCTCTTATAGTTTCCGAGATATGGACTATCGATAATTTACACCTTAGGCTCTGCTTCTAACTTGGGCCCAAATTGTAAAATGGTCTTATCTATTGGCGATTTCGTTCCAATTCACATTCCAAGTAATATTCGGCATGCTAATTACATTGCCGGTTGCCAAATTGCATTATCTCTTATAGTTTCCGAGATATGGACTATCGATAATTTACACCATAGGCTCGGCTTCTAACTTGGGCCCAAATTGTAAAATGGTCTTATCTATTGGCGATTTCGTTCCAATTCACATTCCAAGTAATATTCGGCATGCTAATTACATTGCCGGTTGCCAAATTGCATTATCTCTTATAGTTTCCGAGATATGGACTATCGATAATTTACACCTTAGGCTCTGCTTCTAACTTGGGCCCAAATTGTAAAATGGTCTTATCTATTGGCGATTTCGTTCCAATTCACATTCCAAGTAATATTCGGCATGCTAATTACATTGCCGGTTGCCAAATTGCATTATCTCTTATAGTTTCCGAGATATGGACTATCGATAATTTACACCTTAGGCTCTGCTTCTAACTTGGGCCCAAATTGTAAAATGGTCTTATCTATTGGCGATTTCGTTCCAATTCACACTCCAAGTAATATTCGGCATGCTAATTACATTGCCGGTTGCCAAATTGCATTATCTCTTATAGTTTCCGAGATATGGACTATCGATAATTTACACCTTGGCTCTGCTTCTAACTTGGGCCCAAATTGTAAAATGGACTTATCTATTGGCGATTTCGTTCCAATTCACATTCCAAGTAATATTCGGCATGCTAATTACATTGCCGGTTGCCAAATTGCATTATCTCTTATAGTTTCCGAGATATGGACTATCGATAATTTACACCTTAGGCTCTGCTTCTAACTTGGGCCCAAATTGTAAAATGGTCTTACCTATTGGCGATTTCGTTCCAATTCACACTCCAAGTAATATTCGGCATGCTAATTACATTGCCGGTTGCGAAATTGCATTATCTCTTATAGTTTCCGAGATATGGACTATCGATAATTTACACCTTAGGCTCTGCTTCTAACTTGGGCCCAAATTGTAAAATGGTCTTATCTATTGGCGATTTCGTTCCAATTCACATTCCAAGTAATATTCGGCATGCTAATTACATTGCCGGTTGCCAAATTGCATTATCTCTTATAGTTTCCGAGATATGGACTATCGATAATTTACATCTTAGGCTCTGCTTCTAACTTGGGCCCAAATTGTAAAATGGTCTTACCTATTGGCGATTTCGTTCCAATTCACATTCCAAGTAATATTCGGCATGCTAATTACATTGCCGGTTGCCAAATTGCATTATCTCTTATAGTTTCCGAGATATGGACTATCGATAATTTACACCTTAGGCTCTGCTTCTAACTTGGGCCCAAATTGTAAAATGGTCTTATTTATTGGCGATTTCGTCCCAATTCACATTCCAAGTGATATTCGGCATGCTAATTACATTGCCGGTTGCGAAATTGCATTATCTCTTATAGTTTCCGAGATATGGACTATCAATAATTTACACCTTAGGCTCTGCTTCTAACTTGGGCCCAAATTGTAAAATGGTCTTATCTATTGGCGATTTCGTTCCAATTCACATTCCAAGTAATATTCGGCATGCTAATTATATTGCCGGTTGCCAAATTGCATTATCTCTTATAGTTTCCGAGATATGGACTATCGATAATTTACACCTTAGGCTCTGCTTCTAACTTGGGCCCAAATTGTAAAATGGTCTTATCTATTGGCGATTTCGTTCCAATTCACATTCCAAGTAATATTCGGCATGCTAATTACATTGCCCGTTGCCAAATTGCATTATCTCTTATAGTTTCCGAGATATGGACTATCGATAATTTACACCTTAGGCTCTGCTTCTAACTTGCTCCCAAATTGTAAAATGGTCTTATCTATTGGCGATTTCGTTCCAATTCACATTCCAAATAATATTCGGCGTGCTAATTACATTGCCGGTTGCCAAATTGCATTATCTCTTATAGTTTCCGAGATATGGACTATCGATAATTTACACCTTAGGCTCTGCTTCTAACTTGGGCCCAAATTGTAAAATGGTCTTATCTATTAGCGATTTCGTTCCAATTCACATTCCAAGTAATATTCGGCATGCTAATTACATTGCCGGTTGCCAAATTGAATTATCTCTTATAGTTTCCGAGATATGGACTATCGATAATTTACACCTTAGGCTCTGCTTCTAACTTGGGACCAAATTGTAAAATGGTCTTACCTATTGGCGATTTCGTTCCAATTCCCATTCCAAGTAATATTCGGCATGCTAATTACATTGCCGGTTGCCAAATTGCATTATCTCTTATAGTTTCCGAGATATGGGCTATCGATAATTTATACCTTAGGCTCTGTTTCTAACTTGGGCCCAAATTGTAAAATGGTCTTATCTATTGGCGATTTCGTTCCAATTCACATTCCAAGTAATATTCGGCATGCTAATTACATTGCCGGTTGCCAAATTGCATTATCTCTTATAGTTTCCGAGATATGGACTATCGATAATTTACACCTTAGGCTCTGCTTCTAACTTGGGCCCAAATTGTAAAATGGTCTTATCTATTGGCGATTTCGTTCCAATTCACATTCCAAGTAATATTCGGCATGCTAATTACATTGCCGGTTGCCAAATTGCATTATCTCTTATAGTTTCTGAGATATGGACTATCGATAATTTACACCTTAGGCCCTGCTTCTAACTTGGGCCCAAATTGTAAAATGGTCTTATCTATTGGCGATTTCGTTCCAATTCACATTCCAAGTAATATTCGGCATGCTAATTACATTGCCGGTTGCCAAATTGCATTATCTCTTATAGTTTCCGAGATATGGACTATCGATAATTTACACCTTAGGCTCTGCTTCTAACTTGGGCCCAAATTGTAAAATGGTCTTATCTATTGGCGATTTCGTTCCAATTCACACTACAAGTAATATTCAGCATGCTAATTACATTGCCGGTTGCGAAATTGCATTATCTCTTATAGTTTCCGAGATATGGACTATCGATAATTTACACCTTAGGCTCTGCTTCTAACTTGGGCCCAAATTGTAAAATGGTCTTATCTATTGGCGATTTCGTTCCAATTCACATTCCAAGTAATATTCGGCATGCTAATTACATTGCCGGTTGCCAAATTGCATTATCTCTTATAGTTTCCGAGATATGGACTATCGATAATTTACACCTTAGGCTCTGCTTCTAACTTGGGCCCAAATTGTAAAATGGTCTTATCTATTGGCGATTTCGTTCCAATTCACATTCCAAGTAATATTCGGCGTGCTAATTATATTGCCGGTTGCCAAATTGCATTATCTCTTATAGTTTCCGAGATATGGACTATTGATAATTTACACCTTAGGCTCTGCTTCTAACTTGGGCCCAAAATGTAAAATGGTCTTATCTATTGGCGATTTCGTCCCAATTCACATTCCAAGTGATATTCGGCATGCTAATTACATTGCCGGTTGCGAAATTGCATTATCTCTTATAGTTTCCGAGATATGGACTATCAATAATTTACACCTCAGGCTCTGCTTCTAACTTGGGCCCAAATTGTAAAATGGTCTTATCTATTGGCGATTTCGTTCCAATTCACATTCCAAGTAATATTCGGCATGCTAATTACATTGCCGGTTGCCAAATTGCATTATCTCTTATAGTTTCCGAGATATGGACTATCGATAATTTACACCTTAGGCTCTGCTTCTAACTTGGGCCCAAATTGTAAAATGGTCTTATCTATTGGCGATTTCGTTCCAATTCACATTCCAAGTAATATTCGGCATGCTAATTACATTGCCGGTTGCCAAATTGCATTATCTCTTATAGTTTCCGAGATATGGACTATCGATAATTTACACCATAGGCTCTGCTTCTAACTTGGGCCCAAATTGTAAAATGGTCTTATCTATTGGCGATTTCGTTCCAATTCACATTCCAAGTAATATTCGGCATGCTAATTACATTGCCGGTTGCCAAATTGCATTATCTCTTATAGTTTCCGAGATATGGACTATCGATAATTTACACCTTAGGCTCTGCTTCTAACTTGGGCCCAAATTGTAAAATGGTCTTATCTATTGGCGATTTCGTTCCAATTCACATTCCAAGTAATATTCGGCATGCTAATTACATTGCCGGTTGCCAAATTGCATTATCTCTTATAGTTTCCGAGATATGGACTATCGATAATTTACACCTTAGGCTCTGCTTCTAACTTGGGCCCAAATTGTAAAATGGTCTTATCTATTGGCGATTTCGTTCCAATTCACATTCCAAGTAATATTCGGCATGCTAATTACATTGCCGGTTGCCAAATTGCATTATCTCTTATAGTTTCCGAGATATGGACTATCGATAATTTACACCTTGGCTCTGCTTCTAACTTGGGCCCAAATTGTAAAATGGTCTTATCTATTGGCGATTTCGTTCCAATTCACATTCCAAGTAATATTCGGCATGCTAATTACATTGCCGGTTGCCAAATTGCATTATCTCTTATAGTTTCCGAGATATGGACTATCGATAATTTACACCTTAGGCTCTGCTTCTAACTTGGGCCCAAATTGTAAAATGGTCTTACCTATTGGCGATTTCGTTCCAATTCACACTCCAAGTAATATTCGGCATGCTAATTGCATTGCCGGTTGCGAAATTGCATTATCTCTTATAGTTTCCGAGATATGGACTATCGATAATTTACACCTTAGGCTCTGCTTCTAACTTGGGCCCAAATTGTAAAATGGTCTTATCTATTGGCGATTTCGTTCCAATTCACATTCCAAGTAATATTCGGCATGCTAATTACATTGCCGGTTGCCAAATTGCATTATCTCTTATAGTTTCCGAGATATGGACTATCGATAATTTACACCTTAGGCTCTGCTTCTAACTTGGGCCCAAATTGTAAAATGGTCTTATCTATTGGCGATTTCGTCCCAATTCACATTCCAAGTGATATTCGGCATGCTAATTACATTGCCGGTTGCGAAATTGCATTATCTCTTATAGTTTCCGAGATATGGACTATCAATAATTTACACCTTAGGCTCTGCTTCTAACTTGGGCCCAAATTGTAAAATGGTCTTATCTATTGGCGATTTCGTTCCAATTCACATTCCAAGTAATATTCGGCATGCTAATTATATTGCCGGTTGCCAAATTGCATTTTCTCTTATAGTTTCCGAGATATGGACTATCGATAATTTACACCTTAGGCTCTGCTTCTAACTTGGGCCCAAATTGTTAAATGGTCTTATCTATTGGCGATTTCGTTCCAATTCACATTCCAAGTAATATTCGGCATGCTAATTACATTGCCGGTTGCCAAATTGCATTATCTCTTATAGTTTCCGAGATATGGACTATCGATAATTTACACCTTAGGCTCTGCTTCTAACTTGGGCCCAAATTGTAAAAAAGTCTTATCTATTGGCGATTTCGTTCCAATTCACATTCCAAGTTATATTCGGCATGCTAATTACATTGCCGGTTGCCAAATTGCATTATCTCTTATAGTTTCCGAGATATGGACTATCGATAATTTACACTTTAGGCTCTGCTTCTAACTTGGGCCCAAATTGTAAAATGGTCTTATCTATTGGCGATTTCGTTCCAATTCACATTCCAAGTAATATTCGGCATGCTAATTACATTGCCGGTTGCCAAATTGCATTATCTCTTATAGTTTCCGAGATATGGACTATCGATAATTTACACCTTAGGCTCTGCTTCTAACTTGGGCCCAAATTGTAAAATGGTCTTATCTATTGGCGATTTCGTTCCAATTCACACTCCAAGTAATATTCGGCATGCTAATTACATTGCCGGTTGCCAAATTGCATTATCTCTTATAGTTTCCGAGATATGGACTATCGATAATTTACACCTTAGGCTCTGCTTCTAACTTGGGCCCAAATTGTAAAATGGTCTTATCTATTCGCGATTTCGTTCCAATTCACATTCCAAGTAATATTCGGCATGCTAATTACATTGCCGGTTGCCAAATTGCATTATCTCTTATAGTTTCCGAGATATGGACTATCGATAATTTACACCTTAGGCCCTGCTTCTAACTTGGGCCCAAATTGTAAAATGGTCTTATCTATTGGCGATTTCGTTCCAATTCACATTCCAAGTAATATTCGGCATGCTAATTACATTGCCGGTTGCCAAATTGCATTATCTCTTATAGTTTCCGAGATATGGACTATCGATAATTTACACCTTAGGCTCTGCTTCTAACTTGGGCCCAAATTGTAAAATGGTCTTATCTATTGGCGATTTCGTTCCAATTCACACTACAAGTAATATTCGGCATGCTAATTACATTGCCGGTTGCGAAATTGCATTATCTCTTATAGTTTCCAAGATATGGACTATCGATAATTTACACCTTAGGCTCTGCTTCTAACTTGGGTCCAAATTGTAAAATGGTCTTATCAGGTTCGTCCATCGATCGATGGACGAACCTTATCTATTGGCGATTTCGTTCCAATTCACATTCCAAGTAATATTCGGCATGCTAATTACATTGCCGGTTGCCAAATTGCATTATCTCTTATAGTTTCCGAGATATGGACTATCGATAATTTACACCTTAGGCTCTGCTTCTAACTTGGGCCCAAATTGTAAAATGGTCTTATCTATTGGCGATTTCGTTCCAATTCACATTTCAAGTAATATTCGGCATGCTAATTATATTGCCGGTTGCCAAATTGCATTATCTCTTATAGTTTCCGAGATATGGACTATCGATAATTTACACCTTAGGCTCTGCTTCTAACTTGGGCCCAAATTGTAAAATGGTCTTATCTATTGGCGATTTCGTCCCAATTCACATTCCAAGTGATATTCGGCATGCTAATTACATTGCCGGTTGCGAAATTGCATTATCTCTTATAGTTTCCGAGATATGGACTATCAATAATTTACACCTTAGGCTCTGCTTCTAACTTGGGCCCAAATTGTAAAATGGTCTTATCTATTGGCGATTTCGTTCCAATTCACATTCCAAGTAATATTCGGCATGCTAATTACATTGCCGGTTGCCAAATTGCATTATCTCTTATAGTTTCCGAGATATGGACTATCGATAATTTACACCTTAGGCTCTGCTTCTAACTTGGGCCCAAATTGTAAAATGGTCTTATCTATTGGCGATTTCGTTCCAATTCACATTCCAAGTAATATTCGGCATGTAATTACATTGCCGGTTGCCAAATTGCATTATCTCTTATAGTTTCCGAGATATGGACTATCGATAATTTACACCAGAGGCTCTGCTTCTAACTTGGGCCCAAATTGTAAAATGGTCTTATCTATTGGCGATTTCGTTCCAATTCACATTCCAAGTAATATTCGGCATGCTAATTACATTGCCGGTTGCCAAATTGCATTATCTCTTATAGTTTCCGAGATATGGACTATCGATAATTTACACCTTAGGCTCTGCTTCTAACTTGGGCCCAAATTGTAAAATGGTCTTATCTATTGGCGATTTCGTTCCAATTCACATTCCAAGTAATATTCGGCATGCTAATTACATTGCCGGTTGCCAAATTGCATTATCTCTTATAGTTTCCGAGATATGGACTATCGATAATTTACACCTTAGGCTCTGCTTCTAACTTGGGCCCAAATTGTAAAATGGTCTTATCTATTGGCGATTTCGTTCCAATTCACACTCCAAGTAATATTCGGCATGCTAATTACATTGCCGGTTGCCAAATTGCATTATCTCTTATAGTTTCCGAGATATGGACTATCGATAATTTACACCTTGGCTCTGCTTCTAACTTGGGCCCAAATTGTAAAATGGTCTTATCTATTGGCGATTTCGTTCCAATTCACATTCCAAGTAATATTCGGCATGCTAATTACATTGCCGGTTGCCAAATTGCATTATCTCTTATAGTTTCCGAGATATGGACTATCGATAATTTACACCTTAGGCTCTGCTTCTAACTTGGGCCCAAATTGTAAAATGGTCTTACCTATTGGCGATTTCGTTCCAATTCACACTCCAAGTAATATTCGGCATGCTAATTACATTGCCGGTTGCGAAATTGCATTATCTCTTATAGTTTCCGAGATATGGACTATCGATAATTTACACCTTAGGCTCTGCTTCTAACTTGGGCCCAAATTGTAAAATGGTCTTATCTATTGGCGATTTCGTTCCAATTCACATTCCAAGTAATATTCGGCATGCTAATTACATTGCCGGTTGCCAAATTGCATTATCTCTTATAGTTTCCGAGATATGGACTATCGATAATTTACACCTTAGGCTCTGCTTCTAACTTGGGCCCAAATTGTAAAATGGTCTTACCTATTGGCGATTTCGTTCCAATTCACATTCCAAGTAATATTCGGCATGCTAATTACATTGCCGGTTGCCAAATTGCATTATCTCTTATAGTTTCCCAGATATGGACTATCGATAATTTACACCTTAGGCTCTGCTTCTAACTTGGGCCCAAATTGTAAAATGGTCTTATCTATTGGCGATTTCGTCCCAATTCACATTCCAAGTGATATTCGGCATGCTAATTACATTGCCGGTTGCGAAATTGCATTATCTCTTATAGTTTCCGAGATATGGACTATCCATAATTTACACCTTAGGCTCTGCTTCTAACTTGGGCCCAAATTGTAAAATGGTCTTATCTATTGGCGATTTCGTTCCAATTCACATTCCAAGTAATATTCGGCATGCTAATTATATTGCCGGTTGCCAAATTGCATTATCTCTTATAGTTTCCGAGATATGGACTATCGATAATTTACACCTTAGGCTCTGCTTCTAACTTGGGCCCAAATTGTAAGATGGTCTTATCTATTGGCGATTTCGTTCCAATTCACATTCCAAGTAATATTCGGCATGCTAATTACATTGCCGGTTGCCAAATTGCATTATCTCTTATAGTTTCCGAGATATGGACTATCGATAATTTACACCTTAGGCTCTGCTTCTAACTTGGGCCCAAATTGTAAAATAGTCTTATCTATTGGCGATTTCGTTCCAATTCACATTCCAAGTTATATTCGGCATGCTAATTACATTGCCGGTTGCCAAATTGCATTATCTCTTATAGTTTCCGAGATATGGACTATCGATAATTTACACCTTAGGCTCTGCTTCTAACTTGGGCCCAAATTGTAAAATGGTCTTATCTATTGGCGATTTCGTTCCAATTCACATTCCAAGTAATATTCGGCATGCTAATTACATTGCCGGTTGCCAAATTGCATTATCTCTTATAGTTTCCGAGATATGGACTATCGATAATTTACACCATAGGCTCTGCTTCTAACTTGGGCCCAAATTGTAAAATGGTCTTATCTATTGGCGATTTCGTTCCAATTCACATTCCAAGTAATATTCGGCATGCTAATTACATTGCCCGTTGCCAAATTGCATTATCTCTTATAGTTTCCGAGATATGGACTATCGATAATTTACACCTTAGGCTCTGCTTCTAACTTGCTCCCAAATTGTAAAATGGTCTTATCTATTGGCGATTTCGTTCCAATTCACATTCCAAGTAATATTCGGCATGCTAATTACATTGCCGGTTGCCAAATTGCATTATCTCTTATAGTTTCCGAGATATGGACTATCGATAATTTACACCTTAGGCTCTGCTTCTAACTTGGGCCCAAATTGTAAAATGGTCTTATCTATTAGCGATTTCGTTCCAATTCACATTCCAAGTAATATTCGGCATGCTAATTACATTGCCGGTTGCCAAATTGAATTATCTCTTATAGTTTCCGAGATATGGACTATCGATAATTTACACCTTAGGCTCTGCTTCTAACTTGGGACCAAATTGTAAAATGGTCTTACCTATTGGCGATTTCGTTCCAATTCCCATTCCAAGTAATATTCGGCATGCTAATTACATTGCCGGTTGCCAAATTGCATTATCTCTTATAGTTTCCGAGATATGGACTATCGATAATTTACACCTTAGGCTCTGCTTCTAACTTGGGCCCAAATTGTAAAATGGTCTTATCTATTGGCGATTTCGTTCCAATTCACATTCCAAGTAATATTCGGCATGCTAAATACATTGCCGGTTGCCAAATTGCATTATCTCTTATAGTTTCCGAGATATGGACTATCAATAATTTACACCTTAGGCTCTGCTTCTAACTTGGGCCCAAATTGTAAAATGGTCTTATCTATTGGCGATTTCGTTCCAATTCACATTCCAAGTAATATTCGGCATGCTAATTACATTGCCGGTTGCCAAATTGAATTATCTCTTATAGTTTCCGAGATATGGACTATCGATAATTTACACCTTATTCTCTGCTTCTAACTTGGGCCCAAATTGTAAAATGGTCTTACCTATTGGCGATTTCGTTCCAATTCACATTCCAAGTAATATTCGGCATGCTAATTACATTGCCGGTTGCCAAATTGCATTATCTCTTATAGTTTCCGAGATATGGACTATCGATAATTTACACCTTAGGCTCTGCTTCTAACTTGGGCCCAAATTGTAAAATGGTCTTACCTATTGGCGATTTCGTTCCAATTCACATTCCAAGTAATATTCGGCATGCTAATTACATTGCCGGTTGCCAAATTGTATTATCTCTTATAGTTTCCGAGATATGGACTATCGATCATTTACACCTTAGGCTCTGCTTCTAACTTGGGCCCAAATTGTAAAATGGTCTTACCTATTGGCGATTTCGTTCCAATTCACATTCCAAGTAATATTCGGCATGCTAATTACATTGCCGGTTGCCAAATTGCATTATCTCTTATAATTTCCGAGATATGGACTATCGATCATTTACACCTTAGGCTCTGCTTCTAACTTGGGCCCAAATTGTAAAATGGTCTTATCTATTGGCGATTTCGTTCCAATTCACATTCCAATTAATATTCGGCATGCTAATTACATTGCCGGTTGCCAAATTGCATTATCTCTTATAGTTTCCGAGATATGGACTATCGATAATTTACACCTTAGGCTCTGCTTCTAACTTGGGCCCAAATTGTAAAATGGTCTTATCTATTGGCGATTTCGTTCCAATTCACATTCCAAGTAATATTCGGCATGCTAATTACATTGCCGGTTGCCAAATTGCATTATCTCTTATAGTTTCCGAGATATGGACTATCGATAATTTACACCTTAGGCTCTGCTTCTAACTTGGGCCCAAATTGTAAAATGGTCTTACCTATTGGCGATTTCGTTCCAATTCACACTCCAAGTAATATTCGGCATGCTAATTACATTGCCGGTTGCGAAATTGCATTATCTCTTATAGTTTCCGAGATATGGACTATCGATAATTTACACCTTAGGCTCTGCTTCTAACTTGGGCCCAAATTGTAAAATGGTCTTATCTATTGGCGATTTCGTTCCAATTCACATTCCAAGTAATATTCGGCATGCTAATTACATTGCCGGTTGCCAAATTGCATTATCTCTTATAGTTTCCGAGATATGGACTATCGATAATTTACACCTTAGGCTCTGCTTCTAACTTGGGCCCAAATTGTAAAATGGTCTTATCTATTGGCGATTTCGTCCCAATTCACATTCCAAGTGATATTCGGCATGCTAATTATATTGCCGGTTGCCAAATTGCATTATCTCTTATAGTTTCCGAGATATGGACTATCGATAATTTACACCTTAGGCTCTGCTTCTAACTTGGGCCCAAATTGTAAAATGGTCTTATCTATTGGCGATTTCGTTCCAATTCACATTCCAAGTAATATTCGGCATGCTAATTACATTGCCGGTTGCCAAATTGCATTATCTCTTATAGTTTCCGAGATATGGACTATCGATAATTTACACCTTGGCTCTGCTTCTAACTTGGGCAAAAATTGTAAAATGGTCTTATCTATTGGCGATTTCGTTCCAATTCACATTCCAAGTAATATTCGGCATGCTAATTACATTGCCGGTTGCCAAATTGCATTATCTCTTATAGTTTCCGAGATATGGACTATCGATAATTTACACCTTAGGCTCTGCTTCTAACTTGGGCCCAAATTGTAAAATGGTCTTACCTATTGGCGATTTCGTTCCAATTCACACTCCAAGTAATATTCGGCATGCTAATTACATTGTCGGTTGCGAAATTGCATTATCTCTTATAGTTTCCGAGATATGGACTATCGATAATTTACACCTTAGGCTCTGCTTCTAACTTGGGCCCAAATTGTAAAATGGTCTTATCTATTGGCGATTTCGTTCCAATTCACATTCCAAGTAATATTCGGCATGCTAATTACATTGCCGGTTGCCAAATTGCATTATCTCTTATAGTTTCCGAGATATGGACTATCGATAATTTACACCTTAGGCTCTGCTTCTAACTTGGGCCCAAATTGTAAAATGGTCTTATCTATTGGCGATTTCGTCCCAATTCACATTCCAAGTGATATTCGGCATGCTAATTACATTGCCGGTTGCGAAATTGCATTATCTCTTATAGTTTCCGAGATATGGACTATCAATAATTTACACCTTAGGCTCTGCTTCTAACTTGGGCCCAAATTGTAAAATGGTCTTATCTATTGGCGATTTCGTTCCAATTCACATTCCAAGTAATATTCGGCATGCTAATTATATTGCCGGTTGCCAAATTGCATTATCTCTTATAGTTTCCGAGATATGGACTATCGATAATTTACACCTTAGGCTCTGCTTCTAACTTGGGCCCAAATTGTAAAATGGTCTTATCTATTGGCGATTTCGTTCCAATTCACATTCCAAGTAATATTCGGCATGCTAATTACATTGCCGGTTGCCAAATTGCATTATCTCTTATAGTTTCCGAGATATGGACTATCGATAATTTACACCTTAGGCTCTGCTTCTAACTTGGGCCCAAATTGTAAAATAGTCTTATCTACTGGCGATTTCGTTCCAATTCACATTCCAAGTAATATTCGGCATGCTAATTACATTGCCGGTTGCCAAATTGCATTATCTCTTATAGTTTCCGAGATATGGACTATCGATAATTTACACCTTAGGCTCTGCTTCTAACTTGGGCCCAAATTGTAAAATGGTCTTATCTATTGGCGATTTCGTTCCAATTCACACTCCAAGTAATATTCGGCATGCTAATTACATTGCCGGTTGCCAAATTGCATTATCTCTTATAGTTTCCGAGATATGGACTATCGATAATTTACACCTTAGGCTCTGCTTCTAACTTGGGCCCAAATTGTAAAATGGTCTTATCTATTGGCGATTTCGTTCCAATTCACACTTGGGCCCAAATAATATTCGGCATGCTAATTACATTGCCGGTTGCCAAATTGCATTATCTCTTATAGTTTCCGAGATATGGACTATCGATAATTTACACCTTAGGCTCTGCTTCTAACTTGGGCCCAAACTGTAAAATGGTCTTATCTATTGGCGATTTCGTTCCAATTCACATTCCAAGTAATATTCGGCATGCTAATTACATTGCCGGTTGCCAAATTGCATTATCTCTTATAGTTTCCGAGATATGGACTATCGATAATTTACACCTTAGGCTCTGCTTCTAACTTGGGCCCAAATTGTAAAATCGTCTTATCTATTGGCGATTTCGTTCCAATTCACATTCCAAGTAATATTCGGCATGCTAATTACATTGCCGGTTGCCAAATTGCATTATCTCTTATAGTTTCCGAGATATGGACTATCGATAATTTACACCTTAGGCTCTGCTTCTAACTTGGGCCCAAATTGTAAAATGGTCTTATCTATTGGCGATTTCGTTCCAATTCACATTCCAAGTAATATCCGGCATGCTAACTACATTGCCGGTTGCCAAATTGAATTATCTCTTATAGTTTCCGAGATATGGACTATCGATAATTTACACCTTAGGCTCTGCTTCTAACTTGGGCCCAATTTGTAAAATGGTCTTATCTATTGGCGATTTCGTCCCAATTCACATTCCAAGTGATATTCGGCATGCTAATTACATTGCTGGTTGCGAAATTGCATTATCTCTTATAGTTTCCGAGATATGGACTATCAATAATTTACACCTTAGGCTCTGCTTCTAACTTGGGCCCAAATTGTGAAATGGTCTTATCTATTGGCGATTTCGTTCCAATTCACATTCCAAGTAATATTCGGCATGCTAATTACATTGCCGGTTGCCAAATTGCATTATCTCTTATAGTTTCCGAGATATGGACTATCGATAATTTACACCTTAGGCTCTGCTTCTAACTTGGGCCCAAATTGTAAAATGGTCTTATCTATTGGCGATTTCGTTCCAATTCACATTCCAAGTAATATTCGGCATGCTAATTACATTACCGGTTGCCAAATTGCATTATCTCTTATAATTTCCGAGATATGGACTATCGATAATTTACACCTTAGGCTCTGCTTCTAACTTGGGCCCAAATTGTAAAATGGTCTTATCTATTGGCGATTTCGTTCCAATTCACACTCCAAGTAATATTCGGCATGCTAATTATAATGCCGGTTGCGAAATTGCATTATCTCTTATAGTTTCCGAGATATGGACTATCAATAATTTACACCTTAGGCTCTGCTTCTAACTTGGGCCCAAATTGTAAAATGGTCTTATCTATTGGCGATTTCGTTCCAATTCACATTCCAAGTAATATTCGGCATGCTAATTACATTGCCGGTTGCCAAATTGCATTATCTCTTATAGTTTCCGAGATATGGACTATCGATAATTTACACCTTAGGCTCTGCTTCTAACTTGGGCCCAAACTGTAAAATGGTCTTATCTATTGGCGATTTCGTTCCAATTCACATTCCAAGTAATATTCGGCATGCTAATTACATTGCCGGTTGCCAAATTGCATTATCTCTTATAGTTTCCGAGATATGGACGATCGATAATTTACACCTTAGGCTCTGCTTCTAACTTGGGCCCAAATTGTAAAATGGTCTTATCTATTGGCGATTTCGTTCCAATTCACATTCCAAGTAATATTCGGCATGCTAATTACATTGCCGGTTGCTAAATTGCATTATCTCTTATAGTTTCCGAGATATGGACTATCGATAATTTACACCTTAGGCTCTGCTTCTAACTTGGGCCCAAATTGTAAAATGGTCTTCTCTATTGGCGATTTCGTTCCAATTCACATTCCAAGTAATATTCGGCATGCTAATTACATTGCCGGTTGCCAAATTGCATTATCTCTTATAGTTTCCGAGATATGGACTATCGATAATTTACACCTTAGGCTCTGCTTCTAACTTGGGCCCAAATTGTAAAATGGTCTTATCTATTGGCGATTTCGTTCCAATTCACATTCCAAGTAATATTCGGCATGCTAATTACATTGCCGGTTGCCAAATTGAATTATCTCTTATAGTTTCCGAGATATGGACTATCGATAATTTACACCTTATTCTCTGCTTCTAACTTGGGCCCAAATTGTAAAATGGTCTTACCTATTGGCGATTTCGTTCCAATTCACATTCCAAGTAATATTCGGCATGCTAATTACATTGCCGGTTGCCAAATTGCATTATCTCTTATAGTTTCCGAGATATGGACTATCGATAATTTACACCTTAGGCTCTGCTTCTAACTTGGGCCCAAATTGTAAAATGGTCTTACCTATTGGCGATTTCGTTCCAATTCACATTCCAAGTAATATTCGGCATGCTAATTACATTGCCGGTTGCCAAATTGTATTATCTCTTATAGTTTCCGAGATATGGACTATCGATCATTTACACCTTAGGCTCTGCTTCTAACTTGGGCCCAAATTGTAAAATGGTCTTACCTATTGGCGATTTCGTTCCAATTCACATTCCAAGTAATATTCGGCATGCTAATTACATTGCCGGTTGCCAAATTGCATTATCTCTTATAATTTCCGAGATATGGACTATCGATCATTTACACCTTAGGCTCTGCTTCTAACTTGGGCCCAAATTGTAAAATGGTCTTATCTATTGGCGATTTCGTTCCAATTCACATTCCAATTAATATTCGGCATGCTAATTACATTGCCGGTTGCCAAATTGCATTATCTCTTATAGTTTCCGAGATATGGACTATCGATAATTTACACCTTAGGCTCTGCTTCTAACTTGGGCCCAAATTGTAAAATGGTCTTATCTATTGGCGATTTCGTTCCAATTCACATTCCAAGTAATATTCGGCATGCTAATTACATTGCCGGTTGTCAAATTGCATTATCTCTTATAGTTTCCGAGATATGGACTATCGATAATTTACACCTTAGGCTCTGCTTCTAACTTGGGCCCAAATTGTAAAATGGTCTTATCTATTGGCGATTTCGTTCCAATTCACATTCCAAGTAATATTCGGCATGCTAATTACATTGCCGGTTGCCAAATTGCATTATCTCTTATAGTTTCCGAGATATGGACTATCGATAATTTACACCTTAGGCTCTACTTCTAACTTGGGCCCAAATTGTAAAATGGTCTTATCTATTGGCGATTTCGTTCCAATTCACATTCCAAGTAATATTCGGCATGCTAATTACATTGCCGGTTGCCAAATTGCATTATCTCTTATAGTTTCCGAGATATGGACTATCGATAATTTACACCTTAGGCTCTGCTTCTAACTTGGGCCCAAATTGTAAAATGGTCTTATCTATTGGCGATTTCGTTCCAATTCACATTCCAAGTAATATTCGGCATGCTAATTACATTGCCGGTTGCGAAATTGCATTATCTCTTATAGTTTCCGAGATATGGACTATCGATAATTTACACCTTAGGCTCTGCTTCTAACTTGGGCCCAAATTGTAAAATGGTCTTATCTATTGGCGATTTCGTTCCAATTCACATTCCAAGTAATATTCGGCATGCTAATTACATTGCCGGTTGCCAAATTGCATTATCTCTTATAGTTTCCGAGATATGGACTATCGATAATTTACACCTTAGGCTCTGCTTCTAACTTGGGCCCAAATTGTAAAATGGTCTTATCTATTGGCGATTTCGTTCCAATTCACATTCCAAGTAATATTCGGCATGCTAATTACATTGCCGGTTGCCAAATTGCATTATCTCTTATAGTTTCCGAGATATGGACTATCGATAATTTACACCTTAGGCTCTGCTTCTAACTTGGGCCCAAATTGTAAAATGGTCTTATCTATTGGCGATTTCGTTCCAATTCACATTCCAAGTAATATTCGGCATGCTAATTACATTGCCGGTTGCGAAATTGCATTATCTCTTATAGTTTCCGAGATATGGACTATCAATAATTTACACCTTAGGCTCTGCTTCTAACTTGGGCCCAAATTGTAAAATGGTCTTATCTATTGGCGATTTCGTTCCAATTCACATTCCAAGTAATATTCGGCATGCTAATTACATTGCCGGTTGCCAAATTGCATTATCTCTTATAGTTTCCGAGATATGGACTATCGAAAATTTACACCTTAGGCTCTGCTTCTAACTTGGGCCCAAATTGTAAAATGGTCTTATCTATTGGCGATTTCGTTCCAATTCACATTCCAAGTAATATTCGGCATGCTAATTACATTGCCGGTTGCCAAATTGCATTATCTCTTATAGTTTCCGAGATATGGACTATCGATAATTTACACCTTAGGCTCTGCTTCTAACTTGGGCCCAAATTGTAAAATGGTCTTATCTATTGGCGATTTCGTTCCAATTCACATTCCAAGTAATATTCGGCATGCTAATTACATTGCCGGTTGCCAAATTGCATTATCTCTTATAGTTTCCGAGATATGGACTATCGATAATTTACACCTTAGGCTCTGCTTCTAACTTGGGCCCAAATTGTAAAATGGTCTTATCTATTGGCGATTTCGTTCCAATTCACATTCCAAGTAATATTCGGCATGCTAATTACATTGCCGGTTGCCAAATTGCATTATCTCTTATAGTTTCCGAGATATGGACTATCGATAATTTACACCTTAGGCTCTGCTTCTAACTTGGGCCCAAATTGTAAAATGGTCTTATCTATTGGCGATTTCGTTCCAATTCACATTCCAAGTAATATTCGGCATGCTAATTACATTGCCGGTTGCGAAATTGCATTATCTCTTATAGTTTCCGAGATATGGACTATCAATAATTTACACCTTAGGCTCTGCTTCTAACTTGGGCCCAAATTGTAAAATGGTCTTATCTATTGGCGATTTCGTTCCAATTCACACTCCAAGTAATATTCGGCATGCTAATTACATTGCCGGTTGCCAAATTGCATTATCTCTTATAGTTTCCGAGATATGGACTATCGATAATTTACACCTTAGGCTCTGCTTCTAACTTGGGCCCAAATTGTAAAATGGTCTTATCTATTGGCGATTTCGTTCCAATTCACATTCCAAGTAATATTCGGCATGCTAATTACATTGCCGGTTGCGAAATTGCATTATCTCTTATAGTTTCCGAGATATGGACTATCAATAATTTACACCTTAGGCTCTGCTTCTAACTTGGGCCCAAATTGTAAAATGGTCTTATCTATTGGCGATTTCGTTCCAATTCACATTCCAAGTAATATTCGGCATGCTAATTACATTGCCGGTTGCCAAATTGCATTATCTCTTATAGTTTCCGAGATATGGACTATCGATAATTTACACCTTAGGCTCTGCTTCTAACTTGGGCCCAAATTGTAAAATGGTCTTATCTATTGGCGATTTCGTTCCAACTCACATTCCAAGTAATATTCGGCATGCTAATTACATTGCCGGTTGCGAAATTGCATTATCTCTTATAGTTTCCGAGATATGGACTATCAATAATTTACACCTTAGGCTCTGCTTCTAACTTGGGCCCAAATTGTAAAATGGTCTTATCTATTGGCGATTTCGTTCCAATTCACATTCCAAGTAATATTCGGCATGCTAATTACATTGCCGGTTGCCAAATTGCATTATCTCTTATAGTTTCCGAGATATGGACTATCGATAATTTACACCTTAGGCTCTGCTTCTAACTTGGGCCCAAATTGTAAAATGGTCTTATCTATTGGCGATTTCGTTCCAATTCACATTCCAAGTAATATTCGGCATGCTAATTACATTGCCGGTTGCGAAATTGCATTATCTCTTATAGTTTCCGAGATATGGACTATCAATAATTTACACCTTAGGCTCTGCTTCTAACTTGGGCCCAAATTGTAAAATGGTCTTATCTATTGGCGATTTCGTTCCAATTCACATTCCAAGTAATATTCGGCATGCTAATTACATTGCCGGTTGCGAAATTGCATTATCTCTTATAGTTTCCGAGATATGGACTATCAATAATTTACACCTTAGGCTCTGCTTCTAACTTGAGCCCAAATTGTAAAATGGTCTTATCTATTGGCGATTTCGTTCCAATTCACATTCCAAGTAATATTCGGCATGCTAATTACATTGCCGGTTGCCAAATTGCATTATCTCTTATAGTTTCCGAGATATGGACTATCGAAAATTTACACCTTAGGCTCTGCTTCTAACTTGGGCCCAAATTGTAAAATGGTCTTATCTATTGGCGATTTCGTTCCAATTCACATTCCAAGTAATATTCGGCATGCTAATTACATTGCCGGTTGCCAAATTGCATTATCTCTTATAGTTTCCGAGATATGGACTATCGATAATTTACACCTTAGGCTCTGCTTCTAACTAGGGCCCAAATTGTAAAATGGTCTTCTCTATTGGCGATTTCGTTCCAATTCACATTCCAAGTAATATTCGGCATGCTAATTACATTGCCGGTTGCCAAATTGCATTATCTCTTATAGTTTCCGAGATATGGACTATCGATAATTTACACCTTAGGCTCTGCTTCTAACTTGGGCCCAAATTGTAAAATGGTCTTATCTATTGGCGATTTCGTTCCAATTCACATTCCAAGTAATATCCGGCATGCTAATTACATTGCCGGTTGCCAAATTGAATTATCGCTTATAGTTTCCGAGATATGGACCATCGATAATTTACACCTTAGGCTCTGCTTCTAACTTGGGCCCAAATTGTAAAATGGTCTTATCTATTGGCGATTTCGTTCCAATTCACATTCCAAGTAATATTCGGCATGCTAATTACATTGCCGGTTGCCAAATTGCATTATCTCTTATAGTTTCCGAGATATGGACTATCGATAATTTACACCTTGGGCTCTGCTTCTAACTTGGGCCCAAATTGTAAAATGGTCTTATCTATTGGCGATTTCGTCCCAATTCACATTCCAAGTGATATTCGGCATGCTAATTACATTGCCGGTTGCGAAATTGCATTATCTCTTATAGTTTCCGAGATATGGACTATCAATAATTTACACCTTAGGCTCTGCTTCTAACTTGGGCCCAAATTGTGAAATGGTCTTATCTATTGGCGATTTCGTTCCAATTCACATTCCAAGTAATATTCGGCATGCTAATTACATTGCCGGTTGCCAAATTGCATTATCTCTTATAGTTTCCGAGATATGGACTATCGATAATTTACACCTTAGGCTCTGCTTCTAACTTGGGCCCAAATTGTAAAATGGTCTTTTCTATTGGCGATTTCGTTCCAATTCACATTCCAAGTAATATTCGGCATGCTAATTACATTGCCGGTTGCCAAATTGCATTATCTCTTATAGTTTCCGAGATATGGACTATCGATAATTTACACCTTAGGCTCTGCTTCTAACTAGGGCCCAAATTGTAAAATGGTCTTCTCTATTGGCGATTTCGTTCCAATTCACATTCCAAGTAATATTCGGCATGCTAATTACATTGCCGGTTGCCAAATTGCATTATCTCTTATAGTTTCCGAGATATGGACTATCGATAATTTACACCTTAGGCTCTGCTTCTAACTTGGGCCCAAATTGTAAAATGGTCTTATCTATTGGCGATTTCGTTCCAATTCAAATTCCAAGTAATATCCGGCATGCTAATTACATTGCCGGTTGCCAAATTGAATTATCGCTTATAGTTTCCGAGATATGGACTATCGATAATTTACACCTTAGGCTCTGCTTCTAACTTGGGCCCAAATTGTAAAATGGTCTTATCTATTGGCGATTTCGTTCCAATTCACATTCCAAGTAATATTCGGCATGCTAATTACATTGCCGGTTGCCAAATTGCATTATTTCTTATAGTTTCCGAGATATGGACTATCGATAATTTACACCTTAGGCTCTGCTTCTAACTTGGGCCCAAATTGTAAAATGGTCTTTTCTATTGGCGATTTCGTTCCAATTCACATTTCAAGTAATATTCGGCATGCTAATTACATTGCCGGTTGCCAAATTGCATTATCTCTTATAGTTTCCGAGATATGGACTATCGATAATTTACACCTTAGGCTCTGCTTCTAACTAGGGCCCAAATTGTAAAATGGTCTTCTCTATTGGCGATTTCGTTCCAATTCACATTCCAAGTAATATTCGGCATGCTAATTACATTGCCGGTTGCCAAATTGCATTATCTCTTATAGTTTCCGAGATATGGACTATCGATAATTTACACCTTAGGCTCTGCTTCTAACTTGGGCCCAAATTGTAAAATGGTCTTATCTATTGGCGATTTCGTTCCAATTCACATTCCAAGTAATATCCGGCATGCTAATTACATTGCCGGTTGCCAAATTGAATTATCGCTTATAGTTTCCGAGATATGGACTATCGATAATTTACACCTTAGGCTCTGCTTCTAACTTGGGCCCAAATTGTAAAATGGTCTTATCTATTGGCGATTTCGTTCCAATTCACATTCCAAGTAATATTCGGCATGCTAATTACATTGCCGGTTGCCGAATTGCATTATCTCTTATAGTTTCCGAGATATGGACTATCGATAATTTACACCTTGGGCTCTGCTTCTAACTTGGGCCCAAATTGTAAAATGGTCTTATCTATTGGCGATTTCGTCCCAATTCACATTCCAAGTGATATTCGGCATGCTAATTACATTGCCGGTTGCGAAATTGCATTATCTCTTATAGTTTCCGAGATATGGACTATCCATAATTTACACCTTAGGCTCTGCTTCTAACTTGGGCCCAAATTGTTAAATGGTCTTATCTATTGGCGATTTCGTTCCAATTCACATTCCAAGTAATATTCGGCATGCTAATTACATTGCCGGTTGCCAAATTGCATTATCTCTTATAGTTTCCGAGATATGGACTATCGATAATTTACACCTTAGGCTCTGCTTCTAACTTGGGCCCAAATTGTAAAATGGTCTTATCTATTGGCGATTTCGTTCCAATTCACATTCCAAGTAATATTCGGCATGCTAATTACATTGCCGGTTGCCAAATTGCATTATCTCTTATAGTTTCCGAGATATGGACTATCGATAATTTACACCTTAGGCTCTGCTTCTAACTTGGGCCCAAATTGTAAAATGGTCTTATCTATTGGCGATTTCGTTCCAATTCACACTCCAAGTAATATTCGGCATGCTAATTACATTGCCGGTTGCGAAATTGCATTATCTCTTATAGTTTCCGAGATATGGACTATCAATAATTTACACCTTAGGCTCTGCTTCTAACTTGGGCCCAAATTGTGAAATGGTCTTATCTATTGGCGATTTCGTTCCAATTCACATTCCAAGTAATATTCGGCATGCTAATTACATTGCCGGTTGCCAAATTGCATTATCTCTTATAGTTTCCGAGATATGGACTATCAATAATTTACACCTTAGGCTCTGCTTCTAACTTGGGCCCAAATTGTGAAATGGTCTTATCTATTGGCGATTTCGTTCCAATTCACATTCCAAGTAATATTCGGCATGCTAATTACATTGCCGGTTGCCAAATTGCATTATCTCTTATAGTTTCCGAGATATGGACTATCGATAATTTACACCTTAGGCTCTGCTTCTAACTTGGGCCCAAATTGTAAAATGGTCTTACCTATTGGCGATTTCGTTCCAATTCACATTCCAAGTAATATTCGGCATGCTAATTACATTGCCGGTTGCCAAATTGTATTATCTCTTATAGTTTCCGAGATATGGACTATCGATCATTTACACCTTAGGCTCTGCTTCTAACTTGGGCCCAAATTGTAAAATGGTCTTACCTATTGGCGATTTCGTTCCAATTCACATTCCAAGTAATATTCGGCATGCTAATTACATTGCCGGTTGCCAAATTGCATTATCTCTTATAGTTTCCGAGATATGGACTATCGATCATTTACACCTTAGGCTCTGCTTCTAACTTGGGCCCAAATTGTAAAATGGTCTTATCTATTGGCGATTTCGTTCCAATTCACACTCCAATTAATATTCGGCATGCTAATTACATTGCCGGTTGCCAAATTGCATTATCTCTTATAGTTTCCGAGATATGGACTATCGATAATTTACACCTTAGGCTCTGCTTCTAACTTGGGCCCAAATTGTAAAATGGTCTTATCTATTGGCGATTTCGTTCCAATTCACATTCCAAGTAATATTCGGCATGCTAATTACATTGCCGGTTGTCAAATTGCATTATCTCTTATAGTTTCCGAGATATGGACTATCGATAATTTACACCTTAGGCTCTGCTTCTAACTTGGGCCCAAATTGTAAAATGGTCTTATCTATTGGCGATTTCGTTCCAATTCACATTCCAAGTAATATTCGGCATGCTAATTACATTGCCGGTTGCCAAATTGCATTATCTCTTATAGTTTCCGAGATATGGACTATCGATAATTTACACCTTAGGCTCTGCTTCTAACTTGGGCCCAAATTGTAAAATGGTCTTATCTATTGGCGATTTCGTTCCAATTCACATTCCAAGTAATATTCGGCATGCTAATTACATTGCCGGTTGCCAAATTGCATTATCTCTTATAGTTTCCGAGATATGGACAATCGATAATTTACACCTTAGGCTCTGCTTCTAACTTGGGCCCAAATTGTAAAATGGTCTTATCTATTGGCGATTTCGTTCCAATTCACATTCCAAGTAATATTCGGCATGCTAATTACATTGCCGGTTGCGAAATTGCATTATCTCTTATAGTTTCCGAGATATGGACTATCAATAATTTACACCTTAGGCTCTGCTTCTAACTTGGGCCCAAATTGTAAAATGGTCTTATCTATTGGCGATTTCGTTCCAATTCACATTCCAAGTAATATTCGGCATGCTAATTACATTGCCGGTTGCGAAATTGCATTATCTCTTATAGTTTCCGAGATATGGACTATCAATAATTTACACCTTAGGCTCTGCTTCTAACTTGGGCCCAAATTGTAAAATGGTCTTATCTATTGGCGATTTCGTTCCAATTCACATTCCAAGTAATATTCGGCATGCTAATTACATTGCCGGTTGCCAAATTGCATTATCTCTTATAGTTTCCGAGATATGGACTATCGAAAATTTACACCTTAGGCTCTGCTTCTAACTTGGGCCCAAATTGTAAAATGGTCTTATCTATTGGCGATTTCGTTCCAATTCACATTCCAAGTAATATTCGGCATGCTAATTACATTGCCGGTTGCCAAATTGCATTATCTCTTATAGTTTCCGAGATATGGACTATCGATAATTTACACCTTAGGCTCTGCTTCTAACTAGGGCCCAAATTGTAAAATGGTCTTCTCTATTGGCGATTTCGTTCCAATTCACATTCCAAGTAATATTCGGCATGCTAATTACATTGCCGGTTGCCAAATTGCATTATCTCTTATAGTTTCCGAGATATGGACTATCGATAATTTACACCTTAGGCTCTGCTTCTAACTTGGGCCCAAATTGTAAAATGGTCTTATCTATTGGCGATTTCGTTCCAATTCACATTCCAAGTAATATCCGGCATGCTAATTACATTGCCGGTTGCCAAATTGAATTATCGCTTATAGTTTCC
Organism: Rhynchophorus ferrugineus; assembly: GCF_030347505.1. Lineage (NCBI taxonomy): Eukaryota > Metazoa > Arthropoda > Insecta > Coleoptera > Curculionidae > Rhynchophorus > Rhynchophorus ferrugineus. The sequence continues at coordinate 395,246 of NW_027472649.1, read as the reverse complement.
GAGATATGGACTATCGATAATTTACACCTTAGGCTCTGCTTCTAACTTGGGCCCAAATTGTAAAATGGTCTTATCTATTGGCGATTTCGTTCCAATTCACATTCCAAGTAATATTCGGCATGCTAATTACATTGCCGGTTGCCAAATTGCATTATCTCTTATAGTTTCCGAGATATGGACTATCGATAATTTACACCTTGGGCTCTGCTTCTAACTTGGGCCCAAATTGTAAAATGGTCTTATCTATTGGCGATTTCGTCCCAATTCACATTCCAAGTGATATTCGGCATGCTAATTACATTGCCGGTTGCGAAATTGCATTATCTCTTATAGTTTCCGAGATATGGACTATCAATAATTTACACCTTAGGCTCTGCTTCTAACTTGGGCCCAAATTGTGAAATGGTCTTATCTATTGGCGATTTCGTTCCAATTCACATTCCAAGTAATATTCGGCATGCTAATTACATTGCCGGTTGCCAAATTGCATTATCTCTTATAGTTTCCGAGATATGGACTATCGATAATTTACACCTTAGGCTCTGCTTCTAACTTGGGCCCAAATTGTAAAATGGTCTTTTCTATTGGCGATTTCGTTCCAATTCACATTCCAAGTAATATTAGGCATGCTAATTACATTGCCGGTTGCCAAATTGCATTATCTCTTATAGTTTCCGAGATATGGACTATCGATAATTTACACCTTAGGCTCTGCTTCTAACTTGGGCCCAAATTGTAAAATGGTCTTATCTATTGGCGATTTCGTTCCAATTCACATTCCAAGTAATATTCGGCATGCTAATTACATTGCCGGTTGCCAAATTGCATTATCTCTTATAGTTTCCGAGATATGGACTATCGATAATTTACACCTTAGGCTCTGCTTCTAACTTGGGCCCAAATTGTAAAATGGTCTTATCTATTGGCGATTTCGTTCCAATTCACACTCCAAGTAATATTCGGCATGCTAATTACATTGCCGGTTGCGAAATTGCATTATCTCTTATAGTTTCCGAGATATGGACTATCAATAATTTACACCTTAGGCTCTGCTTCTAACTTGGGCCCAAATTGTAAAATGGTCTTATCTATTGGCGATTTCGTTCCAATTCACATTCCAAGTAATATTCGGCATGCTAATTACATTGCCGGTTGCCAAATTGCATTATCTCTTATAGTTTTCGAGATATGGACTATCGATAATTTACACCTTAGGCTCTGCTTCTAACTTGGGCCCAAATTGTAAAATGGTCTTCTCTATTGGCGATTTCGTTCCAATTCACATTCCAAGTAATATTCGGCATGCTAATTACATTGCCGGTTGCCAAATTGCATTATCTCTTATAGTTTCCAAGATATGGACTATCGATAATTTACACCTTAAGCTCTGCTTCTAACTTGGGCCCAAATTGTAAAATGGTCTTATCTATTGGCGATTTCGTTCCAATTCACATTCCAAGTAATATTCGGCATGCTAATTACATTGCCGGTTGCCAAATTGCATTATCTCTTATAGTTTCCGAGATATGGACTATCGATAATTTACACCTTAGGCTCTGCTTCTAACTTGGGCCCAAATTGTAAAATAGTCTTCTCTGTTGGCGATTTCGTTCCAATTCACATTCCAAGTAATATTCGGCATGCTAATTACACTGCCGGTTGCCAAATTGCATTATCTCTTATAGTTTCCGAGATATGGACTATCAATAATTTACACCTTAGGCTCTGCTTCTAACTTGGGCCCAAATTGTAAAATGGTCTTATCTATTGGCGATTTCGTTCCAATTCACATTCCAAGTAATATTCGGCATGCTAATTACATTGCCGGTTGCCAAATTGAATTATCTCTTATAGTTTCCGAGATATGGACTATCGATAATTTACACCTTAGGCTCTGCTTCTAACTTGGGCCCAAATTGTAAAATGGTCTTACCTATTGGCGATTTCGTTCCAATTCACATTCCAAGTAATATTCGGCATGCTAATTACATTGCCGTTTGCCAAATTGCATTATCTCTTATAGTTTCCGAGATATGGACTATCGATAATTTACACCATAGGCTCTGCTTCTAACTTGGGCCCAAATGGTAAAATGGTCTTATCTATTGGCGATTTCGTTCCAATTCACATTCCAAGTAATATTCGGCATGCTAATTACATTGCCGGTTGCCAAATTGCATTATCTCTTATAGTTTCCGAGATATGGACTATCGATAATTTACACCTTAGGCTCTGCTTCTAACTTGGGCCCAAATTGTAAAATGGTCTTATCTATTGGCGATTTCGATCCAATTCACATTCCAAGTAATATTCGGCATGCTAATTACATTGCCGGTTGCCAAATTGCATTATCTCTTATAGTTTCCGAGATATGGACTATCGATAATTTACACCTTAGGCTCTGCTTCTAACTTGGGCCCAAATTGTAAAATGGTCTTATCTATTGGCGATTTCGTTCCAATTCACATTCCAAGTAATATTCGGCATGCTAATTACATTACCGGTTGCCAAATTGCATTATCTCTTATAATTTCCGAGATATGGACTATCGATAATTTACACCTTAGGCTCTGCTTCTAACTTGGGCCCAAATTGTAAAATGGTCTTATCTATTGGCGATTTCGTTCCAATTCACACTCCAAGTAATATTCGGCATGCTAATTATATTGCCGGTTGCGAAATTGCATTATCTCTTATAGTTTCCGAGATATGGACTATCAATAATTTACACCTTAGGCTCTGCTTCTAACTTGGGCCCAAATTGTAAAATGGTCTTATCTATTGGCGATTTCGTTCCAATTCACATTCCAAGTAATATTCGGCATGCTAATTACATTGCCGGTTGCCAAATTGCATTATCTCTTATAGTTTCCGAGATATGGACTATCGATAATTTACACCTTAGGCTCTGCTTCTAACTTGGGCCCAAACTGTAAAATGGTCTTATCTATTGGCGATTTCGTTCCAATTCACATTCCAAGTAATATTCGGCATGCTAATTACATTGCCGGTTGCCAAATTGCATTATCTCTTATAGTTTCCGAGATATGGACGATCGATAATTTACACCTTAGGCTCTGCTTCTAACTTGGGCCCAAATTGTAAAATGGTCTTATCTATTGGCGATTTCGTTCCAATTCACATTCCAAGTAATATTCGGCATGCTAATTACATTGCCGGTTGCTAAATTGCATTATCTCTTATAGTTTCCGAGATATGGACTATCGATAATTTACACCTTAGGCTCTGCTTCTAACTTGGGCCCAAATTGTAAAATGGTCTTCTCTATTGGCGATTTCGTTCCAATTCACATTCCAAGTAATATTCGGCATGCTAATTACATTGCCGGTTGCCAAATTGCATTATCTCTTATAGTTTCCGAGATATGGACGATCGATAATTTACACCTTAGGCTGTGCTTCTAACTTGGGCCCAAATTGTAAAATGGTCTTATCTATTGGCGATTTCGTTCCAATTCACATTCCAAGTAATATTCGGCATGCTAATTACATTGCCGGTTGCCAAATTGCATTATCTCTTATAGTTTCCGAGATATGGACTATCAATAATTTACACCTTAGGCTCTGCTTCTAACTTGGGCCCAAATTGTAAAATGGTCTTATCTATTGGCGATTTCGTTCCAATTCACATTCCAAGTAATATTCGGCATGCTAATTACATTGCCGGTTGCCAAATTGAATTATCTCTTATAGTTTCCGAGATATGGACTATCGATAATTTACACCTTAGGCTCTGCTTCTAACTTGGGCCCAAATTGTAAAATGGTCTTACCTATTGGCGATTTCGTTCCAATTCACATTCCAAGTAATATTCGGCATGCTAATTACATTGCCGGTTGCCAAATTGCATTATCTCTTATAGTTTCCGAGATATGGACTATCGATAATTTACACCTTAGGCTCTGCTTCTAACTTGGGCCCAAATTGTAAAATGGTCTTACCTATTGGCGATTTCGTTCCAATTCACATTCCAAGTAATATTCGGCATGCTAATTACATTGCCGGTTGCCAAATTGTATTATCTCTTATAGTTTCCGAGATATGGACTATCGATCATTTACACCTTAGGCTCTGCTTCTAACTTGGGCCCAAATTGTAAAATGGTCTTACCTATTGGCGATTTCGTTCCAATTCACATTCCAAGTAATATTCGGCATGCTAATTACATTGCCGGTTGCCAAATTGCATTATCTCTTATAGTTTCCGAGATATGGACTATCGATCATTTACACCTTAGGCTCTGCTTCTAACTTGGGCCCAAATTGTAAAATGGTCTTATCTATTGGCGATTTCGTTCCAATTCACATTCCAATTAATATTCGGCATGCTAATTACATTGCCGGTTGCCAAATTGCATTATCTCTTATAGTTTCCGAGATATGGACTATCGATAATTTACACCTTAGGCTCTGCTTCTAACTTGGGCCCAAATTGTAAAATGGTCTTATCTATTGGCGATTTCGTTCCAATTCACATTCCAAGTAATATTCGGCATGCTAATTACATTGCCGGTTGTCAAATTGCATTATCTCTTATAGTTTCCGAGATATGGACTATCGATAATTTACACCTTAGGCTCTGCTTCTAACTTGGGCCCAAATTGTAAAATGGTCTTATCTATTGGCGATTTCGTTCCAATTCACATTCCAAGTAATATTCGGCATGCTAATTACATTGCCGGTTGCCAAATTGCATTATCTCTTATAGTTTCCGAGATATGGACTATCGATAATTTACACCTTAGGCTCTGCTTCTAACTTGGGCCCAAATTGTAAAATGGTCTTATCTATTGGCGATTTCGTTCCAATTCACATTCCAAGTAATATTCGGCATGCTAATTACATTGCCGGTTGCCAAATTGCATTATCTCTTATAGTTTCCGAGATATGGACTATCGATAATTTACACCTTAGGCTCTGCTTCTAACTTGGGCCCAAATTGTAAAATGGTCTTATCTATTGGCGATTTCGTTCCAATTCACATTCCAAGTAATATTCGGCATGCTAATTACATTGCCGGTTGCGAAATTGCATTATCTCTTATAGTTTCCGAGATATGGACTATCAATAATTTACACCTTAGGCTCTGCTTCTAACTTGGGCCCAAATTGTAAAATGGTCTTATCTATTGGCGATTTCGTTCCAATTCACATTCCAAGTAATATTCGGCATGCTAATTACATTGCCGGTTGCCAAATTGCATTATCTCTTATAGTTTCCGAGATATGGACTATCGATAATTTACACCTTAGGCTCTGCTTCTAACTTGGGCCCAAATTGTAAAATGGTCTTATCTATTGGCGATTTCGTTCCAATTCACATTCCAAGTAATATTCGGCATGCTAATTACATTGCCGGTTGCGAAATTGCATTATCTCTTATAGTTTCCGAGATATGGGCTATCAATAATTTACACCTTAGGCTCTGCTTCTAACTTGGGCCCAAATTGTAAAATGGTCTTATCTATTGGCGATTTCGTTCCAATTCACATTCCAAGTAATATTCGGCATGCTAATTACATTGCCGGTTGCCAAATTGCATTATCTCTTATAGTTTCCGAGATATGGACTATCGATAATTTACACCTTAGGCTCTGCTTCTAACTTGGGCCCAAATTGTAAAATGGTCTTATCTATTGGCGATTTCGTTCCAATTCACATTCCAAGTAATATTCGGCATGCTAATTACATTGCCGGTTGCGAAATTGCATTATCTCTTATAGTTTCCGAGATATGGACTATCAATAATTTACACCTTAGGCTCTGCTTCTAACTTGGGCACAAATTGTAAAATGGTCTTATCTATTGGCGATTTCGTTCCAATTCACATTCCAAGTAATATTCGGCATGCTAATTACATTGCCGGTTGCCAAATTGCATTATCTCTTATAGTTTCCGAGATATGGACTATCGATAATTTACACCTTAGGCTCTGCTTCTAACTTGGGCCCAAATTGTATAATGGTCTTATCTATTGGCGATTTCGTTCCAATTCACATTCCAAGTATTATTCGGCATGCTAATTACATTGCCGGTTGCCAAATTGCATTATCTCTTATAGTTTCCGAGATATGGACTATCAATAATTTACACCTTAGGCTCTGCTTCTAACTTGGGCCCAAATTGTAAAATGGTCTTATCTATTGGCGATTTCGTTCCAATTCACATTCCAAGTTATATTCGGCATGCTAATTACATTGCCGGTTGCCAAATTGAATTATCTCTTATAGTTTCCGAGATATGGACTATCGATAATTTACACCTTAGGCTCTGCTTCTAACTTGGGCCCAAATTGTAAAATGGTCTTACCTATTGGCGATTTCGTTCCAATTCACATTCCAAGTAATATTCGGCATGCTAATTACATTGCCGGTTGCCAAATTGCATTATCTCTTATAGTTTCCGAGATATGGACTATCGATAATTTACACCATAGGCTCTGCTTCTAACTTGGGCCCAAATTGTAAAATGGTCTTATCTATTGGCGATTTCGTTCCAATTCACATTCCAAGTAATATTCGGCATGCTAATTACATTGCCGGTTGCCAAATTGCATTATCTCTTATAGTTTCCGAGATATGGACTATCGATAATTTACACCTTAGGCTCTGCTTCTAACTTGGGCCCAAATTGTAAAATGGTCTTATCTATTGGCGATTTCGTTCCAATTCACATTCCAAGTAATATTCGGCATGCTAATTACATTGCCGGTTGCCAAATTGCATTATCTCTTATAGTTTCCGAGATATGGACTATCGATAAATTACACCTTAGGCTCTGCTTCTAACTTGGGCCCAAATTGTAAAATGGTCTTATCTATTGGCGATTTCGTTCCAATTCACACTCCAAGTAATATTCGGCATGCTAATTATATTGCCGGTTGCGAAATTGCATTATCTCTTATAGTTTCCGAGATATGGACTATCAATAATTTACACCTTAGGCTCTGCTTCTAACTTGGGCCCAAATTGTAAAATGGTCTTATCTATTGGCGATTTCGTTCCAATTCACATTCCAAGTAATATTCGGCATGCTAATTACATTGCCGGTTGCCAAATTGCATTATCTCTTATAGTTTCCGAGATATGGACTATCGATAATTTACACCTTAGGCTCTGCTTCTAACTTGGGCCCAAACTGTAAAATGGTCTTATCTATTGGCGATTTCGTTCCAATTCACATTCCAAGTAATATTCGGCATGCTAATTACATTGCCGGTTGCCAAATTGCATTATCTCTTATAGTTTCCGAGATATGGACGATCGATAATTTACACCTTAGGCTCTGCTTCTAACTTGGGCCCAAATTGTAAAATGGTCTTATCTATTGGCGATTTCGTTCCAATTCACATTCCAAGTAATATTCGGCATGCTAATTACATTGCCGGTTGCTAAATTGCATTATCTCTTATAGTTTCCGAGATATGGACTATCGATAATTTACACCTTAGGCTCTGCTTCTAACTTGGGCCCAAATTGTAAAATGGTCTTATCTATTGGCGATTTCGTTCCAATTCACATTCCAAGTAATATTCGGCATGCTAATTACATTGCCGGTTGCCAAATTGAATTATCTCTTATAGTTTCCGAGATATGGACTATCGATAATTTACACCTTAGGCTCTGCTTCTAACTTGGGCCCAAATTGTAAAATGGTCTTACCTATTGGCGATTTCGTTCCAATTCACATTCCAAGTAATATTCGGCATGCTAATTACATTGCCGGTTGCCAAATTGCATTATCTCTTATAGTTTCCGAGATATGGACTATCGATAATTTACACCTTAGGCTCTGCTTCTAACTTGGGCCCAAATTGTAAAATGGTCTTACCTATTGGCGATTTCGTTCCAATTCACATTCCAAGTAATATTCGGCATGCTAATTACATTGCCGGTTGCCAAATTGTATTATCTCTTATAGTTTCCGAGATATGGACTATCGATCATTTACACCTTAGGCTCTGCTTCTAACTTGGGCCCAAATTGTAAAATGGTCTTACCTATTGGCGATTTCGTTCCAATTCACATTCCAAGTAATATTCGGCATGCTAATTACATTGCCGGTTGCCAAATTGCATTATCTCTTATAGTTTCCGAGATATGGACTATCGATCATTTACACCTTAGGCTCTGCTTCTAACTTGGGCCCAAATTGTAAAATGGTCTTATCTATTGGCGATTTCGTTCCAATTCACATTCCAATTAATATTCGGCATGCTAATTACATTGCCGGTTGCCAAATTGCATTATCTCTTATAGTTTCCGAGATATGGACTATCGATAATTTACACCTTAGGCTCTGCTTCTAACTTGGGCCCAAATTGTAAAATGGTCTTATCTATTGGCGATTTCGTTCCAATTCACATTCCAAGTAATATTCGGCATGCTAATTACATTGCCGGTTGTCAAATTGCATTATCTCTTATAGTTTCCGAGATATGGACTATCGATAATTTACACCTTAGGCTCTGCTTCTAACTTGGGCCCAAATTGTAAAATGGTCTTATCTATTGGCGATTTCGTTCCAATTCACATTCCAAGTAATATTCGGCATGCTAATTACATTGCCGGTTGCCAAATTGCATTATCTCTTATAGTTTCCGAGATATGGACTATCGATAATTTACACCTTAGGCTCTGCTTCTAACTTGGGCCCAAATTGTAAAATGGTCTTATCTATTGGCGATTTCGTTCCAATTCACATTCCAAGTAATATTTGGCATGCTAATTACATTGCCGGTTGCCAAATTGCATTATCTCTTATAGTTTCCGAGATATGGACTATCGATAATTTACACCTTAGGCTCTGCTTCTAACTTGGGCCCAAATTGTAAAATGGTCTTATCAATTGGCGATTTCGTTCCAATTCACATTCCAAGTAATATTCGGCATGCTAATTACATTGCCGGTTGCGAAATTGCATTATCTCTTATAGTTTCCGAGATATGGACTATCAATAATTTACACCTTAGGCTCTGCTTCTAACTTGGGCCCAAATTGTAAAATGGTCTTATCTATTGGCGATTTCGTTCCAATTCACATTCCAAGTAATATTCGGCATGCTAATTACATTGCCGGTTGCCAAATTGCATTATCTCTTATAGTTTCCGAGATATGGACTATCGATAATTTACACCTTAGGCTCTGCTTCTAACTTGGGCCCAAATTGTAAAATGGTCTTATCTATTGGCGATTTCGTTCCAATTCACATTCCAAGTAATATTCGGCATGCTAATTACATTGCCGGTTGCGAAATTGCATTATCTCTTATAGTTTCCGAGATATGGACTATCAATAATTTACACCTTAGGCTCTGCTTCTAACTTGGGCCCAAATTGTAAAATGGTCTTATCTATTGGCGATTTCGTTCCAATTCACATTCCAAGTAATATTCGGCATGCTAATTACATTGCCGGTTGCCAAATTGCATTATCTCTTATAGTTTCCGAGATATGGACTATCGATAATTTACACCTTAGGCTCTGCTTCTAACTTGGGCCCAAATTGTAAAATGGTCTTATCTATTGGCGATTTCGTTCCAATTCACATTCCAAGTAATATTCGGCATGCTAATTACATTGCCGGTTGCCAAATTGCATTATCTCTTATAGTTTCCGAGATATGGACTATCGATAATTTACACCTTAGGCTCTGCTTCTAACTTGGGCCCAAATTGTAAAATGGTCTTATCTATTGGCGATTTCGTTCCAATTCACATTCCAAGTAATATTCGGCATGCTAATTACATTGCCGGTTGCGAAATTGCATTATCTCTTATAGTTTCCGAGATATGGACTATCAATAATTTACACCTTAGGCTCTGCTTCTAACTTGGGCCCAAATTGTAAAATGGTCTTATCTATTGGCGATTTCGTTCCAATTCACATTCCAAGTAATATTCGGCATGCTAATTACATTGCCGGTTGCGAAATTGCATTATCTCTTATAGTTTCCGAGATATGGACTATCAATAATTTACACCTTAGGCTCTGCTTCTAACTTGGGCCCAAATTGTAAAATGGTCTTATCTATTGGCGATTTCGTTCCAATTCACATTCCAAGTAATATTCGGCATGCTAATTACATTGCCGGTTGCCAAATTGCATTATCTCTTATAGTTTCCGAGATATGGACTATCGAAAATTTACACCTTAGGCTCTGCTTCTAACTTGGGCCCAAATTGTAAAATGGTCTTATCTATTGGCGATTTCGTTCCAATTCACATTCCAAGTAATATTCGGCATGCTAATTACATTGCCGGTTGCCAAATTGCATTATCTCTTATAGTTTCCGAGATATGGACTATCGATAATTTACACCTTAGGCTCTGCTTCTAACTTGGGCCCAAATTGTAAAATGGTCTTATCTATTGGCGATTTCGTTCCAATTCACATTCCAAGTAATATCCGGCATGCTAATTACATTGCCGGTTGCCAAATTGAATTATCGCTTATAGTTTCCGAGATATGGACTATCGATAATTTACACCTTAGGCTCTGCTTCTAACTTGGGCCCAAATTGTAAAATGGTCTTATCTATTGGCGATTTCGTTCCAATTCACATTCCAAGTAATATTCGGCATGCTAATTACATTGCCGGTTGCCAAATTGCATTATCTCTTATAGTTTCCGAGATATGGACTATCGATAATATACACCTTGGGCTCTGCTTCTAACTTGGGCCCAAATTGTAAAATGGTCTTATCTATTGGCGATTTCGTCCCAATTCACATTCCAAGTGATATTCGGCATGCTAATTACATTGCCGGTTGCGAAATTGCATTATCTCTTATAGTTTCCGAGATATGGACTATCAATAATTTACACCTTAGGCTCTGCTTCTAACTTGGGCCCAAATTGTGAAATGGTCTTATCTATTGGCGATTTCGTTCCAATTCACTTTCCAAGTAATATTCGGCATGCTAATTACATTGCCGGTTGCCAAATTGCATTATCTCTTATAGTTTCCGAGATATGGACTATCGATAATTTACACCTTAGGCTCTGCTTCTAACTTGGGCCCAAATTGTAAAATGGTCTTATCTATTGGCGATTTCGTTCCAATTCAAATTCCAAGTAATATCCGGCATGCTAATTACATTGCCGGTTGCCAAATTGAATTATCGCTTATAGTTTCCGAGATATGGACTATCGATAATTTACACCTTAGGCTCTGCTTCTAACTTGGGCCCAAATTGTAAAATGGTCTTATCTATTGGCGATTTCGTTCCAATTCACATTCCAAGTAATATTCGGCATGCTAATTACATTGCCGGTTGCCAAATTGCATTATCTCTTATAGTTTCCGAGATATGGACTATCGATAATTTACACCTTAGGCTCTGCTTCTAACTTGGGCCCAAATTGTAAAATGGTCTTTTCTATTGGCGATTTCGTTCCAATTCACATTCCAAGTAATATTCGGCATGCTAATTACATTGCCGGTTGCCAAATTGCATTATCTCTTATAGTTTCCGAGATATGGACTATCGATAATTTACACCTTAGGCTCTGCTTCTAACTAGGGCCCAAATTGTAAAATGGTCTTCTCTATTGGCGATTTCGTTCCAATTCACATTCCAAGTAATATTCGGCATGCTAATTACATTGCCGGTTGCCAAATTGCATTATCTCTTATAGTTTCCGAGATATGGACTATCGATAATTTACACCTTAGGCTCTGCTTCTAACTTGGGCCCAAATTGTAAAATGGTCTTATCTATTGGCGATTTCGTTCCAATTCACATTCCAAGTAATATCCGGCATGCTAATTACATTGCCGGTTGCCAAATTGAATTATCGCTTATAGTTTCCGAGATATGGACTATCGATAATTTACACCTTAGGCTCTGCTTCTAACTTGGGCCCAAATTGTAAAATGGTCTTATCTATTGGCGATTTCGTTCCAATTCACATTCCAAGTAATATTCGGCATGCTAATTACATTGCCGGTTGCCAAATTGCATTATCTCTTATAGTTTCCGAGATATGGACTATCGATAATTTACACCTTGGGCTCTGCTTCTAACTTGGGCCCAAATTGTAAAATGGTCTTATCTATTGGCGATTTCGTCCCAATTCACATTCCAAGTGATATTCGGCATGCTAATTACATTGCCGGTTGCCAAATTGCATTATCTCTTATAGTTTCCGAGATATGGACTATCGATAATTTACAACTTAGGCTCTGCTTCTAACTTGGGCCCAAATTGTGAAATGGTCTTATCTATTGGCGATTTCGTTCCAATTCACATTCCAAGTAATATTCGGCATGCTAATTACATTGCCGGTTGCCAAATTGCATTATCTCTTATAGTTTCCGAGATATGGACTATCAATAATTTACACCTTAGGCTCTGCTTCTAACTTGGGCCCAAATTGTGAAATGGTCTTATCTATTGGCGATTTCGTTCCAATTCACATTCCAAGTAATATTCGGCATGCTAATTACATTGCCGGTTGCCAAATTGCATTATCTCTTATAGTTTCCGAGATATGGACTATCGATAATTTACACCTTAGGCTCTGCTTCTAACTTGGGCCCAAATTGTAAAATGGTCTTACCTATTGGCGATTTCGTTCCAATTCACATTCCAAGTAATATTCGGCATGCTAATTACATTGCCGGTTGCCAAATTGTATTATCTCTTATAGTTTCCGAGATATGGACTATCGATCATTTACACCTTAGGCTCTGCTTCTAACTTGGGCCCAAATTGTAAAATGGTCTTACCTATTGGCGATTTCGTTCCAATTCACATTCCAAGTAATATTCGGCATGCTAATTACATTGCCGGTTGCCAAATTGCATTATCTCTTATAGTTTCCGAGATATGGACTATCGATCATTTACACCTTAGGCTCTGCTTCTAACTTGGGCCCAAATTGTAAAATGGTCTTATCTATTGGCGATTTCGTTCCAATTCACATTCCAATTAATATTCGGCATGCTAATTACATTGCCGGTTGCCAAATTGCATTATCTCTTATAGTTTCCGAGATATGGACTATCGATAATTTACACCTTAGGCTCTGCTTCTAACTTGGGCCCAAATTGTAAAATGGTCTTATCTATTGGCGATTTCGTTCCAATTCACATTCCAAGTAATATTCGGCATGCTAATTACATTGCCGGTTGTCAAATTGCATTATCTCTTATAGTTTCCGAGATATGGACTATCGATAATTTACACCTTAGGCTCTGCTTCTAACTTGGGCCCAAATTGTAAAATGGTCTTATCTATTGGCGATTTCGTTCCAATTCACATTCCAAGTAATATTCGGCATGCTAATTACATTGCCGGTTGCCAAATTGCATTATCTCTTATAGTTTCCGAGATATGGACTATCGATAATTTACACCTTAGGCTCTGCTTCTAACTTGGGCCCAAATTGTAAAATGGTCTTATCTATTGGCGATTTCGTTCCAATTCACATTCCAAGTAATATTCGGCATGCTAATTACATTGCCGGTTGCGAAATTGCATTATCTCTTATAGTTTCCGAGATATGGACTATCAATAATTTACACCTTAGGCTCTGCTTCTAACTTGGGCCCAAATTGTAAAATGGTCTTATCTATTGGCGATTTCGTTCCAATTCACATTCCAAGTAATATTCGGCATGCTAATTACATTGCCGGTTGCGAAATTGCATTATCTCTTATAGTTTCCGAGATATGGACTATCAATAATTTACACCTTAGGCTCTGCTTCTAACTTGGGCCCAAATTGTAAAATGGTCTTATCTATTGGCGATTTCGTTCCAATTCACATTCCAAGTAATATTCGGCATGCTAATTACATTGCCGGTTGCCAAATTGCATTATCTCTTATAGTTTCCGAGATATGGACTATCGAAAATTTACACCTTAGGCTCTGCTTCTAACTTGGGCCCAAATTGTAAAATGGTCTTATCTATTGGCGATTTCGTTCCAATTCACATTCCAAGTAATATTCGGCATGCTAATTACATTGCCGGTTGCCAAATTGCATTATCTCTTATAGTTTCCGAGATATGGACTATCGATAATTTACACCTTAGGCTCTGCTTCTAACTAGGGCCCAAATTGTAAAATGGTCTTCTCTATTGGCGATTTCGTTCCAATTCACATTCCAAGTAATATTCGGCATGCTAATTACATTGCCGGTTGCCAAATTGCATTATCTCTTATAGTTTCCGAGATATGGACTATCGATAATTTACACCTTAGGCTCTGCTTCTAACTTGGGCCCAAATTGTAAAATGGTCTTATCTATTGGCGATTTCGTTCCAATTCACATTCCAAGTAATATCCGGCATGCTAATTACATTGCCGGTTGCCAAATTGAATTATCGCTTATAGTTTCCGAGATATGGACTATCGATAATTTACACCTTAGGCTCTGCTTCTAACTTGGGCCCAAATTGTAAAATGGTCTTATCTATTGGCGATTTCGTTCCAATTCACATTCCAAGTAATATTCGGCATGCTAATTACATTGCCGGTTGCCAAATTGCATTATCTCTTATAGTTTCCGAGATATGGACTATCGATAATTTACACCTTGGGCTCTGCTTCTAACTTGGGCCCAAATTGTAAAATGGTCTTATCTATTGGCGATTTCGTCCCAATTCACATTCCAAGTGATATTCGGCATGCTAATTACATTGCCGGTTGCGAAATTGCATTATCTCTTATAGTTTCCGAGATATGGACTATCAATAATTTACACCTTAGGCTCTGCTTCTAACTTGGGCCCAAATTGTGAAATGGTCTTATCTATTGGCGATTTCGTTCCAATTCACATTCCAAGTAATATTCGGCATGCTAATTACATTGCCGGTTGCCAAATTGCATTATCTCTTATAGTTTCCGAGATATGGACTATCGATAATTTACACCTTAGGCTCTGCTTCTAACTTGGGCCCAAATTGTAAAATGGTCTTTTCTATTGGCGATTTCGTTCCAATTCACATTCCAAGTAATATTCGGCATGCTAATTACATTGCCGGTTGCCAAATTGCATTATCTCTTATAGTTTCCGAGATATGGACTATCGATAATTTACACCTTAGGCTCTGCTTCTAACTTGGGCCCAAATTGTAAAATGGTCTTATCTATTGGCGATTTCGTTCCAATTCACATTCCAAGTAATATTCGGCATGCTAATTACATTGCCGGTTGCCAAATTGCATTATCTCTTATAGTTTCCGAGATATGGACTATCGATAATTTACACCTTAGGCTCTGCTTCTAACTTGGGCCCAAATTGTAAAATGGACTTATCTATTGGCGATTTCGTTCCAATTCACACTCCAAGTAATATTCGGCATGCTAATTACATTGCCGGTTGCGAAATTGCATTATCTCTTATAGTTTCCGAGATATGGACTATCAATAATTTACACCTTAGGCTCTGCTTCTAACTTGGGCCCAAATTGTAAAATGGTCTTATCTATTGGCGATTTCGTCCCAATTCACATTCCAAGTGATATTCGGCATGCTAATTACATTGCCGGTTGCGAAATTGCATTATCTCTTATAGTTTCCGAGATATGGACTATCAATAATTTACACCTTAGGCTCTGCTTCTAACTTGGGCCCAAATTGTGAAATGGTCTTATCTATTGGCGATTTCGTTCCAATTCACATTCCAAGTAATATTCGGCATGCTAATTACATTGCCGGTTGCCAAATTGCATTATCTCTTATAGTTTCCGAGATATGGACTATCGATAATTTACACCTTAGGCTCTGCTTCTAACTTGGGCCCAAATTGTAAAATGGTCTTTTCTATTGGCGATTTCGTTCCAATTCACATTCCAAGTAATATTCGGCATGCTAATTACATTGCCGGTTGCCAAATTGCATTATCTCTTATAGTTTCCGAGATATGGACTATCGATAATTTACACCTTAGGCTCTGCTTCTAACTTGGGCCCAAATTGTAAAATGGTCTTATCTATTGGCGATTTCGTTCCAATTCACATTCCAAGTAATATTCGGCATGCTAATTACATTGCCGGTTGCCAAATTGCATTATCTCTTATAGTTTCCGAGATATGGACTATCGATAATTTACACCTTAGGCTCTGCTTCTAACTTGGGCCCAAATTGTAAAATGGTCTTATCTATTGGCGATTTCGTTCCAATTCACACTCCAAGTAATATTCGGCATGCTAATTACATTGCCGGTTGCGAAATTGCATTATCTCTTATAGTTTCCGAGATATGGACTATCAATAATTTACACCTTAGGCTCTGCTTCTAACTTGGGCCCAAATTGTAAAATGGTCTTATCTATTGGTGATTTCGTTCCAATTCACATTCCAAGTAATATTCGGCATGCTAATTACATTGCCGGTTGCCAAATTGCATTATCTCTTATAGTTTTCGAGATATGGACTATCGATAATTTACACCTTAGGCTCTGCTTCTAACTTGGGCCCAAATTGTAAAATGGTCTTCTCTATTGGCGATTTCGTTCCAATTCACATTCCAAGTAATATTCGGCATGCTAATTACATTGCCGGTTGCCAAATTGCATTATCTCTTATAGTTTCCGAGATATGGACTATCGATAATTTACACCTTAGGCTCTGCTTCTAACTTGGGCCCAAATTGTAAAATGGTCTTATCTATTGGCGATTTCGTTCCAATTCACATTCCAAGTAATATTCGGCATGCTAATTACATTGCCGGTTGCCAAATTGCATTATCTCTTATAGTTTCCGAGATATGGACTATCGATTATTTACACCTTAGGCTCTGCTTCTAACTTGGGCCCAAATTGTAAAATGGTCTTCTCTGTTGGCGATTTCGTTCCAATTCACATTCCAAGTAATATTCGGCATGCTAATTACACTGCCGGTTGCCAAATTGCATTATCTCTTATAGTTTCCGAGATATGGACTATCAATAATTTACACCTTAGGCTCTGCTTCTAACTTGGGCCCAAATTGTAAAATGGTCTTATCTATTGGCGATTTCGTTCCAATTCACATTCCAAGTAATATTCGGCATGCTAATTACATTGCCGGTTGCCAAATTGAATTATCTCTTATAGTTTCCGAGATATGGACTATCGATAATTTACACCTTAGGCTCTACTTCTAACTTGGGCCCAAATTGTAAAATGGTCTTACCTATTGGCGATTTCGTTCCAATTCACATTCCAAGTAATATTCGGCATGCTAATTACATTGCCGGTTGCCAAATTGCATTATCTCTTATAGTTTCCGAGATATGGACTATCGATAATTTACACCATAGGCTCTGCTTCTAACTTGGGCCCAAATTGTAAAATGGTCTTATCTATTGGCGATTTCGTTCCAATTCACATTCCAAGTAATATTCGGCATGCTAATTACATTGCCGGTTGCCAAATTGCATTATCTCTTATAGTTTCCGAGATATGGACTATCGATAATTTACACCTTAGGCTCTGCTTCTAACTTGGGCCCAAATTGTAAAATGGTCTTATCTATTGGCGATTTCGTTCCAATTCACATTCCAAGTAATATTCGGCATGCTAATTACATTGCCGGTTGCCAAATTGCATTATCTCTTATAGTTTCCGAGATATGGACTATCGATAATTTACACCTTAGGCTCTGCTTCTAACTTGGGCCCAAATTGTAAAATGGTCTTATCTATTGGCGATTTCGTTCCAATTCACATTCCAAGTAATATTCGGCATGCTAATTACATTACCGGTTGCCAAATTGCATTATCTCTTATAATTTCCGAGATATGGACTATCGATAATTTACACCTTAGGCTCTGCTTCTAACTTGGGCCCAAATTGTAAAATGGTCTTATCTATTGGCGATTTCGTTCCAATTCACACTCCAAGTAATATTCGGCATGCTAATTATATTGCCGGTTGCGAAATTGCATTATCTCTTATAGTTTCCGAGATATGGACTATCAATAATTTACACCTTAGGCTCTGCTTTTAACTTGGGCCCAAATTGTAAAATGTTCTTATCTATTGGCGATTTCGTTCCAATTCACATTCCAAGAAATATTCGGCATGCTAATTACATTGCCGGTTGCCAAATTGCATTATCTCTTATAGTTTCCGAGATATGGACTATCGATAATTTACACCTTTGGCTCTGCTTCTAACTTGGGCCCAAACTGTAAAATGGTCTTATCTATTGGCGATTTCGTTCCAATTCACAATCCAAGTAATATTCGGCATGCTAATTACATTGCCGGTTGCCAAATTGCATTATCTCTTATAGTTTCCGAGATATGGACGATCGATAATTTACAAATTAGGCTCTGCTTCTAACTTGGGCCCAAATTGTAAAATGGTCTTATCTATTGGCGATTTCGTTCCAATTCACATTCCAAGTAATATTCGGCATGCTAATTACATTGCCGGTTGCTAAATTGCATTATCTCTTATAGTTTCCGAGATATGGACTATCGATAATTTACACCTTAGGCTCTGCTTCTAACTTGGGCCCAAATTGTAAAATGGTCTTCTCTATTGGCGATTTCGTTCCAATTCACATTCCAAGTAATATTCGGCATGCTAATTACATTGCCGGTTGCCAAATTGCATTATCTCTTATAGTTTCCGAGATATGGACTATCGATAATTTACACCTTAGGCTCTGCTTCTAACTTGGGCCCAAATTGTAAAATGGTCTTATCTATTGGCGATTTCGTTCCAATTCACATTCCAAGTAATATTCGGCATGCTAATTACATTTCCGGTTGCCAAATTGCATTATCTCTTATAGTTTCCGAGATATGGACTATCAATAATTTACACCTTAGGCTCTGCTTCTAACTTGGGCCCAAATTGTAAAATGGTCTTATCTATTGGCGATTTCGTTCCAATTCACATTCCAAGTAATATTCGGCATGCTAATTACATTGCCGGTTGCCAAATTGCATTATCTCTTATAGTTTCCGAGATATGGACTATCGATAATTTACACCTTGGGCTCTGCTTCTAACTTGGGCCCAAATTGTAAAATGGTCTTATCTATTGGCGATTTCGTCCCAATTCACATTCCAAGTGATATTCGGCATGCTAATTACATTGCCGGTTGCGAAATTGCATTATCTCTTATAGTTTCCGAGATATGGACTATCAATAATTTACACCTTAGGCTCTGCTTCTAACTTGGGCCCAAATTGTGAAATGGTCTTATCTATTGGCGATTTCGTTCCAATTCACATTCCAAGTAATATTCGGCATGCTAATTACATTGCCGGTTGCCAAATTGCATTATCTCTTATAGTTTCCGAGATATGGACTATCGATAATTTACACCTTAGGCTCTGCTTCTAACTTGGGCCCAAATTGTAAAATGGTCTTATCTATTGGCGATTTCGTTCCAATTCACATTCCAAGTAATATTCGGCATGCTAATTACATTGCCGGTTGCCAAATTGCATTATCTCTTATAGTTTCCGAGATATGGACTATCGATAATTTACACCTTAGGCTCTGCTTCTAACTTGGGCCCAAATTGTAAAATGGTCTTATCTATTGGCGATTTCGTTCCAATTCACATTCCAAGTAATATTCGGCATGCTAATTACATTGCCGGTTGCGAAATTGCATTATCTCTTATAGTTTCCGAGATATGGACTATCAATAATTTACACCTTAGGCTCTGCTTCTAACTTGGGCCCAAATTGTAAAATGGTCTTATCTATTGGCGATTTCGTTCCAATTCACATTCCAAGTAATATTCGGCATGCTAATTACATTGCCGGTTGCGAAATTGCATTATCTCTTATAGTTTCCGAGATATGGACTATCAATAATTTACACCTTAGGCTCTGCTTCTAACTTGGGCCCAAATTGTAAAATGGTCTTATCTATTGGCGATTTCGTTCCAATTCACATTCCAAGTAATATTCGGCATGCTAATTACATTGCCGGTTGCCAAATTGCATTATCTCTTATAGTTTCCGAGATATGGACTATCGAAAATTTACACCTTAGGCTCTGCTTCTAACTTGGGCCCAAATTGTAAAATGGTCTTATCTATTGGCGATTTCGTTCCAATTCACATTCCAAGTAATATTCGGCATGCTAATTACATTGCCGGTTGCCAAATTGCATTATCTCTTATAGTTTCCGAGATATGGACTATCGATAATTTACACCTTAGGCTCTGCTTCTAACTAGGGCCCAAATTGTAAAATGGTCTTCTCTATTGGCGATTTCGTTCCAATTCACATTCCAAGTAATATTCGGCATGCTAATTACATTGCCGGTTGCCAAATTGCATTATCTCTTATAGTTTCCGAGATATGGACTATCGATAATTTACACCTTAGGCTCTGCTTCTAACTTGGGCCCAAATTGTAAAATGGTCTTATCTATTGGCGATTTCGTTCCAATTCACATTCCAAGTAATATCCGGCATGCTAATTACATTGCCGGTTGCCAAATTGAATTATCGCTTATAGTTTCCGAGATATGGACTATCGATAATTTACACCTTAGGCTCTGCTTCTAACTTGGGCCCAAATTGTAAAATGGTCTTATCTATTGGCGATTTCGTTCCAATTCACATTCCAAGTAATATTCGGCATGCTAATTACATTGCCGGTTGCCAAATTGCATTATCTCTTATAGTTTCCGAGATATGGACTATCGATAATTTACACCTTGGGCTCTGCTTCTAACTTGGGCCCAAATTGTAAAATGGTCTTATCTATTGGCGATTTCGTCCCAATTCACATTCCAAGTGATATTCGGCATGCTAATTACATTGCCGGTTGCGAAATTGCATTATCTCTTATAGTTTCCGAGATATGGACTATCAATAATTTACACCTTAGGCTCTGCTTCTAACTTGGGCCCAAATTGTGAAATGGTCTTATCTATTGGCGATTTCGTTCCAATTCACATTCCAAGTAATATTCGGCATGCTAATTACATTGCCGGTTGCCAAATTGCATTATCTCTTATAGTTTCCGAGATATGGACTATCGATAATTTACACCTTAGGCTCTGCTTCTAACTTGGGCCCAAATTGTAAAATGGTCTTTTCTATTGGCGATTTCGTTCCAATTCACATTCCAAGTAATATTCGGCATGCTAATTACATTGCCGGTTGCCAAATTGCATTATCTCTTATAGTTTCCGAGATATGGACTATCGATAATTTACACCTTAGGCTCTGCTTCTAACTTGGGCCCAAATTGTAAAATGGTCTTATCTATTGGCGATTTCGTTCCAATTCACATTCCAAGTAATATTCGGCATGCTAATTACATTGCCGGTTGCCAAATTGCATTATCTCTTATAGTTTCCGAGATATGGACTATCGATAATTTACACCTTAGGCTCTGCTTCTAACTTGGGCCCAAATTGTAAAATGGACTTATCTATTGGCGATTTCGTTCCAATTCACACTCCAAGTAATATTCGGCATGCTAATTACATTGCCGGTTGCGAAATTGCATTATCTCTTATAGTTTCCGAGATATGGACTATCAATAATTTACACCTTAGGCTCTGCTTCTAACTTGGGCCCAAATTGTAAAATGGTCTTATCTATTGGCGATTTCGTCCCAATTCACATTCCAAGTGATATTCGGCATGCTAATTACATTGCCGGTTGCGAAATTGCATTATCTCTTATAGTTTCCGAGATATGGACTATCAATAATTTACACCTTAGGCTCTGCTTCTAACTTGGGCCCAAATTGTGAAATGGTCTTATCTATTGGCGATTTCGTTCCAATTCACATTCCAAGTAATATTCGGCATGCTAATTACATTGCCGGTTGCCAAATTGCATTATCTCTTATAGTTTCCGAGATATGGACTATCGATAATTTACACCTTAGGCTCTGCTTCTAACTTGGGCCCAAATTGTAAAATGGTCTTTTCTATTGGCGATTTCGTTCCAATTCACATTCCAAGTAATATTCGGCATGCTAATTACATTGCCGGTTGCCAAATTGCATTATCTCTTATAGTTTCCGAGATATGGACTATCGATAATTTACACCTTAGGCTCTGCTTCTAACTTGGGCCCAAATTGTAAAATGGTCTTATCTATTGGCGATTTCGTTCCAATTCACATTCCAAGTAATATTCGGCATGCTAATTACATTGCCGGTTGCCAAATTGCATTATCTCTTATAGTTTCCGAGATATGGACTATCGATAATTTACACCTTAGGCTCTGCTTCTAACTTGGGCCCAAATTGTAAAATGGTCTTATCTATTGGCGATTTCGTTCCAATTCACACTCCAAGTAATATTCGGCATGCTAATTACATTGCCGGTTGCCAAATTGCATTATCTCTTATAGTTTCCGAGATATGGACTATCGATAATTTACACCTTGGGCTCTGCTTCTAACTTGGGCCCAAATTGTAAAATGGTCTTATCTATTGGCGATTTCGTCCCAATTCACATTCCAAGTGATATTCGGCATGCTAATTACATTGCCGGTTGCGAAATTGCATTATCTCTTATAGTTTCCGAGATATGGACTATCAATAATTTACACCTTAGGCTCTGCTTCTAACTTGGGCCCAAATTGTGAAATGGTCTTATCTATTGGCGATTTCGTTCCAATTCACATTCCAAGTAATATTCGGCATGCTAATTACATTGCCGGTTGCCAAATTGCATTATCTCTTATAGTTTCCGAGATATGGACTATCGATAATTTACACCTTAGGCTCTGCTTCTAACTTGGGCCCAAATTGTAAAATGGTCTTATCTATTGGCGATTTCGTTCCAATTCACATTCCAAGTAATATTCGGCATGCTAATTACATTGCCGGTTGCCAAATTGCATTATCTCTTATAGTTTCCGAGATATGGACTATCGATAATTTACACCTTAGGCTCTGCTTCTAACTTGGGCCCAAATTGTAAAATGGTCTTATCTATTGGCGATTTCGTTCCAATTCACATTCCAAGTAATATTCGGCATGCTAATTACATTGCCGGTTGCGAAATTGCATTATCTCTTATAGTTTCCGAGATATGGACTATCAATAATTTACACCTTAGGCTCTGCTTCTAACTTGGGCCCAAATTGTAAAATGGTCTTATCTATTGGCGATTTCGTTCCAATTCACATTCCAAGTAATATTCGGCATGCTAATTACATTGCCGGTTGCGAAATTGCATTATCTCTTATAGTTTCCGAGATATGGACTATCAATAATTTACACCTTAGGCTCTGCTTCTAACTTGGGCCCAAATTGTAAAATGGTCTTATCTATTGGCGATTTCGTTCCAATTCACATTCCAAGTAATATTCGGCATGCTAATTACATTGCCGGTTGCCAAATTGCATTATCTCTTATAGTTTCCGAGATATGGACTATCGAAAATTTACACCTTAGGCTCTGCTTCTAACTTGGGCCCAAATTGTAAAATGGTCTTATCTATTGGCGATTTCGTTCCAATTCACATTCCAAGTAATATTCGGCATGCTAATTACATTGCCGGTTGCCAAATTGCATTATCTCTTATAGTTTCCGAGATATGGACTATCGATAATTTACACCTTAGGCTCTGCTTCTAACTAGGGCCCAAATTGTAAAATGGTCTTCTCTATTGGCGATTTCGTTCCAATTCACATTCCAAGTAATATTCGGCATGCTAATTACATTGCCGGTTGCCAAATTGCATTATCTCTTATAGTTTCCGAGATATGGACTATCGATAATTTACACCTTAGGCTCTGCTTCTAACTTGGGCCCAAATTGTAAAATGGTCTTATCTATTGGCGATTTCGTTCCAATTCACATTCCAAGTAATATCCGGCATGCTAATTACATTGCCGGTTGCCAAATTGAATTATCGCTTATAGTTTCCGAGATATGGACTATCGATAATTTACACCTTAGGCTCTGCTTCTAACTTGGGCCCAAATTGTAAAATGGTCTTATCTATTGGCGATTTCGTTCCAATTCACATTCCAAGTAATATTCGGCATGCTAATTACATTGCCGGTTGCCAAATTGCATTATCTCTTATAGTTTCCGAGATATGGACTATCGATAATTTACACCTTGGGCTCTGCTTCTAACTTGGGCCCAAATTGTAAAATGGTCTTATCTATTGGCGATTTCGTCCCAATTCACATTCCAAGTGATATTCGGCATGCTAATTACATTGCCGGTTGCGAAATTGCATTATCTCTTATAGTTTCCGAGATATGGACTATCGATAATTTACACCTTTGGCTCTGCTTCTAACTTGGGCCCAAACTGTAAAATGGTCTTATCTATTGGCGATTTCGTTCCAATTCACAATCCAAGTAATATTCGGCATGCTAATTACATTGCCGGTTGCCAAATTGCATTATCTCTTATAGTTTCCGAGATATGGACGATCGATAATTTACAAATTAGGCTCTGCTTCTAACTTGGGCCCAAATTGTAAAATGGTCTTATCTATTGGCGATTTCGTTCCAATTCACATTCCAAGTAATATTCGGCATGCTAATTACATTGCCGGTTGCTAAATTGCATTATCTCTTATAGTTTCCGAGATATGGACTATCGATAATTTACACCTTAGGCTCTGCTTCTAACTTGGGCCCAAATTGTAAAATGGTCTTCTCTATTGGCGATTTCGTTCCAATTCACATTCCAAGTAATATTCGGCATGCTAATTACATTGCCGGTTGCCAAATTGCATTATCTCTTATAGTTTCCGAGATATGGACTATCGATAATTTACACCTTAGGCTCTGCTTCTAACTTGGGCCCAAATTGTAAAATGGTCTTATCTATTGGCGATTTCGTTCCAATTCACATTCCAAGTAATATTCGGCATGCTAATTACATTTCCGGTTGCCAAATTGCATTATCTCTTATAGTTTCCGAGATATGGACTATCAATAATTTACACCTTAGGCTCTGCTTCTAACTTGGGCCCAAATTGTAAAATGGTCTTATCTATTGGCGATTTCGTTCCAATTCACATTCCAAGTAATATTCGGCATGCTAATTACATTGCCGGTTGCCAAATTGCATTATCTCTTATAGTTTCCGAGATATGGACTATCGATAATTTACACCTTGGGCTCTGCTTCTAACTTGGGCCCAAATTGTAAAATGGTCTTATCTATTGGCGATTTCGTCCCAATTCACATTCCAAGTGATATTCGGCATGCTAATTACATTGCCGGTTGCGAAATTGCATTATCTCTTATAGTTTCCGAGATATGGACTATCAATAATTTACACCTTAGGCTCTGCTTCTAACTTGGGCCCAAATTGTGAAATGGTCTTATCTATTGGCGATTTCGTTCCAATTCACATTCCAAGTAATATTCGGCATGCTAATTACATTGCCGGTTGCCAAATTGCATTATCTCTTATAGTTTCCGAGATATGGACTATCGATAATTTACACCTTAGGCTCTGCTTCTAACTTGGGCCCAAATTGTAAAATGGTCTTATCTATTGGCGATTTCGTTCCAATTCACATTCCAAGTAATATTCGGCATGCTAATTACATTGCCGGTTGCCAAATTGCATTATCTCTTATAGTTTCCGAGATATGGACTATCGATAATTTACACCTTAGGCTCTGCTTCTAACTTGGGCCCAAATTGTAAAATGGTCTTATCTATTGGCGATTTCGTTCCAATTCACATTCCAAGTAATATTCGGCATGCTAATTACATTGCCGGTTGCGAAATTGCATTATCTCTTATAGTTTCCGAGATATGGACTATCAATAATTTACACCTTAGGCTCTGCTTCTAACTTGGGCCCAAATTGTAAAATGGTCTTATCTATTGGCGATTTCGTTCCAATTCACATTCCAAGTAATATTCGGCATGCTAATTACATTGCCGGTTGCGAAATTGCATTATCTCTTATAGTTTCCGAGATATGGACTATCAATAATTTACACCTTAGGCTCTGCTTCTAACTTGGGCCCAAATTGTAAAATGGTCTTATCTATTGGCGATTTCGTTCCAATTCACATTCCAAGTAATATTCGGCATGCTAATTACATTGCCGGTTGCCAAATTGCATTATCTCTTATAGTTTCCGAGATATGGACTATCGAAAATTTACACCTTAGGCTCTGCTTCTAACTTGGGCCCAAATTGTAAAATGGTCTTATCTATTGGCGATTTCGTTCCAATTCACATTCCAAGTAATATTCGGCATGCTAATTACATTGCCGGTTGCCAAATTGCATTATCTCTTATAGTTTCCGAGATATGGACTATCGATAATTTACACCTTAGGCTCTGCTTCTAACTAGGGCCCAAATTGTAAAATGGTCTTCTCTATTGGCGATTTCGTTCCAATTCACATTCCAAGTAATATTCGGCATGCTAATTACATTGCCGGTTGCCAAATTGCATTATCTCTTATAGTTTCCGAGATATGGACTATCGATAATTTACACCTTAGGCTCTGCTTCTAACTTGGGCCCAAATTGTAAAATGGTCTTATCTATTGGCGATTTCGTTCCAATTCACATTCCAAGTAATATCCGGCATGCTAATTACATTGCCGGTTGCCAAATTGAATTATCGCTTATAGTTTCCGAGATATGGACTATCGATAATTTACACCTTAGGCTCTGCTTCTAACTTGGGCCCAAATTGTAAAATGGTCTTATCTATTGGCGATTTCGTTCCAATTCACATTCCAAGTAATATTCGGCATGCTAATTACATTGCCGGTTGCCAAATTGCATTATCTCTTATAGTTTCCGAGATATGGACTATCGATAATTTACACCTTGGGCTCTGCTTCTAACTTGGGCCCAAATTGTAAAATGGTCTTATCTATTGGCGATTTCGTCCCAATTCACATTCCAAGTGATATTCGGCATGCTAATTACATTGCCGGTTGCGAAATTGCATTATCTCTTATAGTTTCCGAGATATGGACTATCAATAATTTACACCTTAGGCTCTGCTTCTAACTTGGGCCCAAATTGTGAAATGGTCTTATCTATTGGCGATTTCGTTCCAATTCACATTCCAAGTAATATTCGGCATGCTAATTACATTGCCGGTTGCCAAATTGCATTATCTCTTATAGTTTCCGAGATATGGACTATCGATAATTTACACCTTAGGCTCTGCTTCTAACTTGGGCCCAAATTGTAAAATGGTCTTTTCTATTGGCGATTTCGTTCCAATTCACATTCCAAGTAATATTCGGCATGCTAATTACATTGCCGGTTGCCAAATTGCATTATCTCTTATAGTTTCCGAGATATGGACTATCGATAATTTACACCTTAGGCTCTGCTTCTAACTTGGGCCCAAATTGTAAAATGGTCTTATCTATTGGCGATTTCGTTCCAATTCACATTCCAAGTAATATTCGGCATGCTAATTACATTGCCGGTTGCCAAATTGCATTATCTCTTATAGTTTCCGAGATATGGACTATCGATAATTTACACCTTAGGCTCTGCTTCTAACTTGGGCCCAAATTGTAAAATGGACTTATCTATTGGCGATTTCGTTCCAATTCACACTCCAAGTAATATTCGGCATGCTAATTACATTGCCGGTTGCGAAATTGCATTATCTCTTATAGTTTCCGAGATATGGACTATCAATAATTTACACCTTAGGCTCTGCTTCTAACTTGGGCCCAAATTGTAAAATGGTCTTATCTATTGGCGATTTCGTCCCAATTCACATTCCAAGTGATATTCGGCATGCTAATTACATTGCCGGTTGCGAAATTGCATTATCTCTTATAGTTTCCGAGATATGGACTATCAATAATTTACACCTTAGGCTCTGCTTCTAACTTGGGCCCAAATTGTGAAATGGTCTTATCTATTGGCGATTTCGTTCCAATTCACATTCCAAGTAATATTCGGCATGCTAATTACATTGCCGGTTGCCAAATTGCATTATCTCTTATAGTTTCCGAGATATGGACTATCGATAATTTACACCTTAGGCTCTGCTTCTAACTTGGGCCCAAATTGTAAAATGGTCTTTTCTATTGGCGATTTCGTTCCAATTCACATTCCAAGTAATATTCGGCATGCTAATTACATTGCCGGTTGCCAAATTGCATTATCTCTTATAGTTTCCGAGATATGGACTATCGATAATTTACACCTTAGGCTCTGCTTCTAACTTGGGCCCAAATTGTAAAATGGTCTTATCTATTGGCGATTTCGTTCCAATTCACATTCCAAGTAATATTCGGCATGCTAATTACATTGCCGGTTGCCAAATTGCATTATCTCTTATAGTTTCCGAGATATGGACTATCGATAATTTACACCTTAGGCTCTGCTTCTAACTTGGGCCCAAATTGTAAAATGGTCTTATCTATTGGCGATTTCGTTCCAATTCACACTCCAAGTAATATTCGGCATGCTAATTACATTGCCGGTTGCCAAATTGCATTATCTCTTATAGTTTCCGAGATATGGACTATCGATAATTTACACCTTGGGCTCTGCTTCTAACTTGGGCCCAAATTGTAAAATGGTCTTATCTATTGGCGATTTCGTCCCAATTCACATTCCAAGTGATATTCGGCATGCTAATTACATTGCCGGTTGCGAAATTGCATTATCTCTTATAGTTTCCGAGATATGGACTATCAATAATTTACACCTTAGGCTCTGCTTCTAACTTGGGCCCAAATTGTGAAATGGTCTTATCTATTGGCGATTTCGTTCCAATTCACATTCCAAGTAATATTCGGCATGCTAATTACATTGCCGGTTGCCAAATTGCATTATCTCTTATAGTTTCCGAGATATGGACTATCGATAATTTACACCTTAGGCTCTGCTTCTAACTTGGGCCCAAATTGTAAAATGGTCTTATCTATTGGCGATTTCGTTCCAATTCACATTCCAAGTAATATTCGGCATGCTAATTACATTGCCGGTTGCCAAATTGCATTATCTCTTATAGTTTCCGAGATATGGACTATCGATAATTTACACCTTAGGCTCTGCTTCTAACTTGGGCCCAAATTGTAAAATGGTCTTATCTATTGGCGATTTCGTTCCAATTCACATTCCAAGTAATATTCGGCATGCTAATTACATTGCCGGTTGCGAAATTGCATTATCTCTTATAGTTTCCGAGATATGGACTATCAATAATTTACACCTTAGGCTCTGCTTCTAACTTGGGCCCAAATTGTAAAATGGTCTTATCTATTGGCGATTTCGTTCCAATTCACATTCCAAGTAATATTCGGCATGCTAATTACATTGCCGGTTGCGAAATTGCATTATCTCTTATAGTTTCCGAGATATGGACTATCAATAATTTACACCTTAGGCTCTGCTTCTAACTTGGGCCCAAATTGTAAAATGGTCTTATCTATTGGCGATTTCGTTCCAATTCACATTCCAAGTAATATTCGGCATGCTAATTACATTGCCGGTTGCCAAATTGCATTATCTCTTATAGTTTCCGAGATATGGACTATCGAAAATTTACACCTTAGGCTCTGCTTCTAACTTGGGCCCAAATTGTAAAATGGTCTTATCTATTGGCGATTTCGTTCCAATTCACATTCCAAGTAATATTCGGCATGCTAATTACATTGCCGGTTGCCAAATTGCATTATCTCTTATAGTTTCCGAGATATGGACTATCGATAATTTACACCTTAGGCTCTGCTTCTAACTAGGGCCCAAATTGTAAAATGGTCTTCTCTATTGGCGATTTCGTTCCAATTCACATTCCAAGTAATATTCGGCATGCTAATTACATTGCCGGTTGCCAAATTGCATTATCTCTTATAGTTTCCGAGATATGGACTATCGATAATTTACACCTTAGGCTCTGCTTCTAACTTGGGCCCAAATTGTAAAATGGTCTTATCTATTGGCGATTTCGTTCCAATTCACATTCCAAGTAATATCCGGCATGCTAATTACATTGCCGGTTGCCAAATTGAATTATCGCTTATAGTTTCCGAGATATGGACTATCGATAATTTACACCTTAGGCTCTGCTTCTAACTTGGGCCCAAATTGTAAAATGGTCTTATCTATTGGCGATTTCGTTCCAATTCACATTCCAAGTAATATTCGGCATGCTAATTACATTGCCGGTTGCCAAATTGCATTATCTCTTATAGTTTCCGAGATATGGACTATCGATAATTTACACCTTGGGCTCTGCTTCTAACTTGGGCCCAAATTGTAAAATGGTCTTATCTATTGGCGATTTCGTCCCAATTCACATTCCAAGTGATATTCGGCATGCTAATTACATTGCCGGTTGCGAAATTGCATTATCTCTTATAGTTTCCGAGATATGGACTATCAATAATTTACACCTTAGGCTCTGCTTCTAACTTGGGCCCAAATTGTGAAATGGTCTTATCTATTGGCGATTTCGTTCCAATTCACATTCCAAGTAATATTCGGCATGCTAATTACATTGCCGGTTGCCAAATTGCATTATCTCTTATAGTTTCCGAGATATGGACTATCGATAATTTACACCTTAGGCTCTGCTTCTAACTTGGGCCCAAATTGTAAAATGGTCTTTTCTATTGGCGATTTCGTTCCAATTCACATTCCAAGTAATATTCGGCATGCTAATTACATTGCCGGTTGCCAAATTGCATTATCTCTTATAGTTTCCGAGATATGGACTATCGATAATTTACACCTTAGGCTCTGCTTCTAACTTGGGCCCAAATTGTAAAATGGTCTTATCTATTGGCGATTTCGTTCCAATTCACATTCCAAGTAATATTCGGCATGCTAATTACATTGCCGGTTGCCAAATTGCATTATCTCTTATAGTTTCCGAGATATGGACTATCGATAATTTACACCTTAGGCTCTGCTTCTAACTTGGGCCCAAATTGTAAAATGGACTTATCTATTGGCGATTTCGTTCCAATTCACACTCCAAGTAATATTCGGCATGCTAATTACATTGCCGGTTGCGAAATTGCATTATCTCTTATAGTTTCCGAGATATGGACTATCAATAATTTACACCTTAGGCTCTGCTTCTAACTTGGGCCCAAATTGTAAAATGGTCTTATCTATTGGCGATTTCGTCCCAATTCACATTCCAAGTGATATTCGGCATGCTAATTACATTGCCGGTTGCGAAATTGCATTATCTCTTATAGTTTCCGAGATATGGACTATCAATAATTTACACCTTAGGCTCTGCTTCTAACTTGGGCCCAAATTGTGAAATGGTCTTATCTATTGGCGATTTCGTTCCAATTCACATTCCAAGTAATATTCGGCATGCTAATTACATTGCCGGTTGCCAAATTGCATTATCTCTTATAGTTTCCGAGATATGGACTATCGATAATTTACACCTTAGGCTCTGCTTCTAACTTGGGCCCAAATTGTAAAATGGTCTTTTCTATTGGCGATTTCGTTCCAATTCACATTCCAAGTAATATTCGGCATGCTAATTACATTGCCGGTTGCCAAATTGCATTATCTCTTATAGTTTCCGAGATATGGACTATCGATAATTTACACCTTAGGCTCTGCTTCTAACTTGGGCCCAAATTGTAAAATGGTCTTATCTATTGGCGATTTCGTTCCAATTCACATTCCAAGTAATATTCGGCATGCTAATTACATTGCCGGTTGCCAAATTGCATTATCTCTTATAGTTTCCGAGATATGGACTATCGATAATTTACACCTTAGGCTCTGCTTCTAACTTGGGCCCAAATTGTAAAATGGTCTTATCTATTGGCGATTTCGTTCCAATTCACACTCCAAGTAATATTCGGCATGCTAATTACATTGCCGGTTGCGAAATTGCATTATCTCTTATAGTTTCCGAGATATGGACTATCAATAATTTACACCTTAGGCTCTGCTTCTAACTTGGGCCCAAATTGTAAAATGGTCTTATCTATTGGTGATTTCGTTCCAATTCACATTCCAAGTAATATTCGGCATGCTAATTACATTGCCGGTTGCCAAATTGCATTATCTCTTATAGTTTTCGAGATATGGACTATCGATAATTTACACCTTAGGCTCTGCTTCTAACTTGGGCCCAAATTGTAAAATGGTCTTCTCTATTGGCGATTTCGTTCCAATTCACATTCCAAGTAATATTCGGCATGCTAATTACATTGCCGGTTGCCAAATTGCATTATCTCTTATAGTTTCCGAGATATGGACTATCGATAATTTACACCTTAGGCTCTGCTTCTAACTTGGGCCCAAATTGTAAAATGGTCTTATCTATTGGCGATTTCGTTCCAATTCACATTCCAAGTAATATTCGGCATGCTAATTACATTGCCGGTTGCCAAATTGCATTATCTCTTATAGTTTCCGAGATATGGACTATCGATTATTTACACCTTAGGCTCTGCTTCTAACTTGGGCCCAAATTGTAAAATGGTCTTCTCTGTTGGCGATTTCGTTCCAATTCACATTCCAAGTAATATTCGGCATGCTAATTACACTGCCGGTTGCCAAATTGCATTATCTCTTATAGTTTCCGAGATATGGACTATCAATAATTTACACCTTAGGCTCTGCTTCTAACTTGGGCCCAAATTGTAAAATGGTCTTATCTATTGGCGATTTCGTTCCAATTCACATTCCAAGTAATATTCGGCATGCTAATTACATTGCCGGTTGCCAAATTGAATTATCTCTTATAGTTTCCGAGATATGGACTATCGATAATTTACACCTTAGGCTCTACTTCTAACTTGGGCCCAAATTGTAAAATGGTCTTACCTATTGGCGATTTCGTTCCAATTCACATTCCAAGTAATATTCGGCATGCTAATTACATTGCCGGTTGCCAAATTGCATTATCTCTTATAGTTTCCGAGATATGGACTATCGATAATTTACACCATAGGCTCTGCTTCTAACTTGGGCCCAAATTGTAAAATGGTCTTATCTATTGGCGATTTCGTTCCAATTCACATTCCAAGTAATATTCGGCATGCTAATTACATTGCCGGTTGCCAAATTGCATTATCTCTTATAGTTTCCGAGATATGGACTATCGATAATTTACACCTTAGGCTCTGCTTCTAACTTGGGCCCAAATTGTAAAATGGTCTTATCTATTGGCGATTTCGTTCCAATTCACATTCCAAGTAATATTCGGCATGCTAATTACATTGCCGGTTGCCAAATTGCATTATCTCTTATAGTTTCCGAGATATGGACTATCGATAATTTACACCTTAGGCTCTGCTTCTAACTTGGGCCCAAATTGTAAAATGGTCTTATCTATTGGCGATTTCGTTCCAATTCACATTCCAAGTAATATTCGGCATGCTAATTACATTACCGGTTGCCAAATTGCATTATCTCTTATAATTTCCGAGATATGGACTATCGATAATTTACACCTTAGGCTCTGCTTCTAACTTGGGCCCAAATTGTAAAATGGTCTTATCTATTGGCGATTTCGTTCCAATTCACACTCCAAGTAATATTCGGCATGCTAATTATATTGCCGGTTGCGAAATTGCATTATCTCTTATAGTTTCCGAGATATGGACTATCAATAATTTACACCTTAGGCTCTGCTTCTAACTTGGGCCCAAATTGTAAAATGTTCTTATCTATTGGCGATTTCGTTCCAATTCACATTCCAAGAAATATTCGGCATGCTAATTACATTGCCGGTTGCCAAATTGCATTATCTCTTATAGTTTCCGAGATATGGACTATCGATAATTTACACCTTTGGCTCTGCTTCTAACTTGGGCCCAAACTGTAAAATGGTCTTATCTATTGGCGATTTCGTTCCAATTCACAATCCAAGTAATATTCGGCATGCTAATTACATTGCCGGTTGCCAAATTGCATTATCTCTTATAGTTTCCGAGATATGGACGATCGATAATTTACAAATTAGGCTCTGCTTCTAACTTGGGCCCAAATTGTAAAATGGTCTTATCTATTGGCGATTTCGTTCCAATTCACATTCCAAGTAATATTCGGCATGCTAATTACATTGCCGGTTGCTAAATTGCATTATCTCTTATAGTTTCCGAGATATGGACTATCGATAATTTACACCTTAGGCTCTGCTTCTAACTTGGGCCCAAATTGTAAAATGGTCTTCTCTATTGGCGATTTCGTTCCAATTCACATTCCAAGTAATATTCGGCATGCTAATTACATTGCCGGTTGCCAAATTGCATTATCTCTTATAGTTTCCGAGATATGGACTATCGATAATTTACACCTTAGGCTCTGCTTCTAACTTGGGCCCAAATTGTAAAATGGTCTTATCTATTGGCGATTTCGTTCCAATTCACATTCCAAGTAATATTCGGCATGCTAATTACATTTCCGGTTGCCAAATTGCATTATCTCTTATAGTTTCCGAGATATGGACTATCAATAATTTACACCTTAGGCTCTGCTTCTAACTTGGGCCCAAATTGTAAAATGGTCTTATCTATTGGCGATTTCGTTCCAATTCACATTCCAAGTAATATTCGGCATGCTAATTACATTGCCGGTTGCCAAATTGCATTATCTCTTATAGTTTCCGAGATATGGACTATCGATAATTTACACCTTGGGCTCTGCTTCTAACTTGGGCCCAAATTGTAAAATGGTCTTATCTATTGGCGATTTCGTCCCAATTCACATTCCAAGTGATATTCGGCATGCTAATTACATTGCCGGTTGCGAAATTGCATTATCTCTTATAGTTTCCGAGATATGGACTATCAATAATTTACACCTTAGGCTCTGCTTCTAACTTGGGCCCAAATTGTGAAATGGTCTTATCTATTGGCGATTTCGTTCCAATTCACATTCCAAGTAATATTCGGCATGCTAATTACATTGCCGGTTGCCAAATTGCATTATCTCTTATAGTTTCCGAGATATGGACTATCGATAATTTACACCTTAGGCTCTGCTTCTAACTTGGGCCCAAATTGTAAAATGGTCTTTTCTATTGGCGATTTCGTTCCAATTCACATTCCAAGTAATATTCGGCATGCTAATTACATTGCCGGTTGCCAAATTGCATTATCTCTTATAGTTTCCGAGATATGGACTATCGATAATTTACACCTTAGGCTCTGCTTCTAACTTGGGCCCAAATTGTAAAATGGTCTTATCTATTGGCGATTTCGTTCCAATTCACATTCCAAGTAATATTCGGCATGCTAATTACATTGCCGGTTGCCAAATTGCATTATCTCTTATAGTTTCCGAGATATGGACTATCGATAATTTACACCTTAGGCTCTGCTTCTAACTTGGGCCCAAATTGTAAAATGGTCTTATCTATTGGCGATTTCGTTCCAATTCACACTCCAAGTAATATTCGGCATGCTAATTACATTGCCGGTTGCGAAATTGCATTATCTCTTATAGTTTCCGAGATATGGACTATCAATAATTTACACCTTAGGCTCTGCTTCTAACTTGGGCCCAAATTGTAAAATGGTCTTATCTATTGGCGATTTCGTCCCAATTCACATTCCAAGTGATATTCGGCATGCTAATTACATTGCCGGTTGCGAAATTGCATTATCTCTTATAGTTTCCGAGATATGGACTATCAATAATTTACACCTTAGGCTCTGCTTCTAACTTGGGCCCAAATTGTGAAATATTCGTATCTATTGGCGATTTCGTTCCAATTCACATTCCAAGTAATATTCGGCATGCTAATTACATTGCCGGTTGCCAAATTGCATTATCTCTTATAGTTTCCGAGATATGGACTATCGATAATTTACACCTTAGGCTCTGCTTCTAACTTGGGCCCAAATTGTAAAATGGTCTTTTCTATTGGCGATTTCGTTCCAATTCACATTCCAAGTAATATTCGGCATGCTAATTACATTGCCGGTTGCCAAATTGCATTATCTCTTATAGTTTCCGAGATATGGACTATCGATAATTTACACCTTAGGCTCTGCTTCTAACTTGGGCCCAAATTGTAAAATGGTCTTATCTATTGGCGATTTCGTTCCAATTCACATTCCAAGTAATATTCGGCATGCTAATTACATTGCCGGTTGCCAAATTGCATTATCTCTTATAGTTTCCGAGATATGGACTATCGATAATTTACACCTTAGGCTCTGCTTCTAACTTGGGCCCAAATTGTAAAATGGTCTTATCTATTGGCGATTTCGTTCCAATTCACACTCCAAGTAATATTCGGCATGCTAATTACATTGCCGTTTGCGAAATTGCATTATCTCTTATAGTTTCCGAGATATGGACTATCAATAATTTACACCTTAGGCTCTGCTTCTAACTTGGGCCCAAATTGTAAAATGGTCTTATCTATTGGCGATTTCGTTCCAATTCACATTCCAAGTAATATTCGGCATGCTAATTACATTGCCGGTTGCCAAATTGCATTATCTCTTATAGTTTTCGAGATATGGACTATCGATAATTTACACCTTAGGCTCTGCTTCTAACTTGGGCCCAAATTGTAAAATGGTCTTCTCTATTGGCGATTTCGTTCCAATTCACATTCCAAGTAATATTCGGCATGCTAATTACATTGCCGGTTGCCAAATTGCATTATCTCTTATAGTTTCCGAGATATGGACTATCGATAATTTACACCTTAGGCTCTGCTTCTAACTTGGGCCCAAATTGTAAAATGGTCTTATCTATTGGCGATTTCGTTCCAATTCACATTCCAAGTAATATTCGGCATGCTAATTACATTGCCGGTTGCCAAATTGCATTATCTCTTATAGTTTCCGAGATATGGACTATCGATTATTTACACCTTAGGCTCTGCTTCTAACTTGGGCCCAAATTGTAAAATGGTCTTCTCTGTTGGCGATTTCGTTCCAATTCACATTCCAAGTAATATTCGGCATGCTAATTACACTGCCGGTTGCCAAATTGCATTATCTCTTATAGTTTCCGAGATATGGACTATCAATAATTTACACCTTAGGCTCTGCTTCTAACTTGGGCCCAAATTGTAAAATGGTCTTATCTATTGGCGATTTCGTTCCAATTCACATTCCAAGTAATATTCGGCATGCTAATTACATTGCCGGTTGCCAAATTGAATTATCTCTTATAGTTTCCGAGATATGGACTATCGATAATTTACACCTTAGGCTCTACTTCTAACTTGGGCCCAAATTGTAAAATGGTCTTACCTATTGGCGATTTCGTTCCAATTCACATTCCAAGTAATATTCGGCATGCTAATTACATTGCCGGTTGCCAAATTGCATTATCTCTTATAGTTTCCGAGATATGGACTATCGATAATTTACACCATAGGCTCTGCTTCTAACTTGGGCCCAAATTGTAAAATGGTCTTATCTATTGGCGATTTCGTTCCAATTCACATTCCAAGTAATATTCGGCATGCTAATTACATTGCCGGTTGCCAAATTGCATTATCTCTTATAGTTTCCGAGATATGGACTATCGATAATTTACACCTTAGGCTCTGCTTCTAACTTGGGCCCAAATTGTAAAATGGTCTTATCTATTGGCGATTTCGTTCCAATTCACATTCCAAGTAATATTCGGCATGCTAATTACATTGCCGGCTGCCAAATTGCATTATCTCTTATAGTTTCCGAGATATGGACTATCGATAATTTACACCTTAGGCTCTGCTTCTAACTTGGGCCCAAATTGTAAAATGGTCTTATCTATTGGCGATTTCGTTCCAATTCACATTCCAAGTAATATTCGGCATGCTAATTACATTACCGGTTGCCAAATTGCATTATCTCTTATAATTTCCGAGATATGGACTATCGATAATTTACACCTTAGGCTCTGCTTCTAACTTGGGCCCAAATTGTAAAATGGTCTTATCTATTGGCGATTTCGTTCCAATTCACACTCCAAGTAATATTCGGCATGCTAATTATATTGCCGGTTGCGAAATAGCATTATCTCTTATAGTTTCCGAGATATGGACTATCAATAATTTACACCTTAGGCTCTGCTTCTAACTTGGGCCCAAATTGTAAAATGGTCTTATCTATTGGCGATTTCGTTCCAATTCACATTCCAAGTAATATTCGGCATGCTAATTACATTGCCGGTTGCCAAATTGCATTATCTCTTATAGTTTCCGAGATATGGACTATCGATAATTTACACCTTTGGCTCTGCTTCTAACTTGGGCCCAAACTGTAAAATGGTCTTATCTATTGGCGATTTCGTTCCAATTCACATTCCAAGTAATATTCGGCATGCTAATTACATTGCCGGTTGCCAAATTGCATTATCTCTTATAGTTTCCGAGATATGGACGATCGATAATTTACACCTTAGGCTCTGCTTCTAACTTGGGCCCAAATTGTAAAATGGTCTTATCTATTGGCGATTTCGTTCCAATTCACATTCCAAGTAATATTCGGCATGCTAATTACATTGCCGGTTGCTAAATTGCATTATCTCTTATAGTTTCCGAGATATGGACTATCGATAATTTACACCTTAGGCTCTGCTTCTAACTTGGGCCCAAATTGTAAAATGGTCTTCTCTATTGGCGATTTCGTTCCAATTCACATTCCAAGTAATATTCGGCATGCTAATTACATTGCCGGTTGCTAAATTGCATTATCTCTTATAGTTTCCGAGATATGGACTATCGATAATTTACACCTTAGGCTCTGCTTCTAACTTGGGCCCAAATTGTAAAATGGTCTTTTCTATTGGCGATTTCGTTCCAATTCACATTCCAAGTAATATTCGGCATGCTAATTACATTGCCGGTTGCCAAATTGCATTATCTCTTATAGTTTCCGAGATATGGACTATCGATAATTTACACCTTAGGCTCTGCTTCTAACTTGGGCCCAAATTGTAAAATGGTCTTATCTATTGGCGATTTCGTTCCAATTCACATTCCAAGTAATATTCGGCATGCTAATTACATTGCCGGTTGCCAAATTGCATTATCTCTTATAGTTTCCGAGATATGGACTATCGATAATTTACACCTTAGGCTCTGCTTCTAACTTGGGCCCAAATTGTAAAATGGTCTTATCTATTGGCGATTTCGTTCCAATTCACACTCCAAGTAATATTCGGCATGCTAATTACATTGCCGGTTGCGAAATTGCATTATCTCTTATAGTTTCCGAGATATGGACTATCAATAATTTACACCTTAGGCTCTGCTTCTAACTTGGGCCCAAATTGTAAAATGGTCTTATCTATTGGCGATTTCGTCCCAATTCACATTCCAAGTGATATTCGGCATGCTAATTACATTGCCGGTTGCGAAATTGCATTATCTCTTATAGTTTCCGAGATATGGACTATCAATAATTTACACCTTAGGCTCTGCTTCTAACTTGGGCCCA
The DNA here is from genome assembly GCF_030347505.1 of Rhynchophorus ferrugineus. Taxonomy (NCBI): domain Eukaryota; kingdom Metazoa; phylum Arthropoda; class Insecta; order Coleoptera; family Curculionidae; genus Rhynchophorus; species Rhynchophorus ferrugineus. Next base: position 355,983 of record NW_027472649.1, on the reverse strand, counting down.
AATTGTGAAATGGTCTTATCTATTGGCGATTTCGTTCCAATTCACATTCCAAGTAATATTCGGCATGCTAATTACATTGCCGGTTGCCAAATTGCATTATCTCTTATAGTTTCCGAGATATGGACTATCGATAATTTACACCTTAGGCTCTGCTTCTAACTTGGGCCCAAATTGTAAAATGGTCTTTTCTATTGGCGATTTCGTTCCAATTCACATTCCAAGTAATATTCGGCATGCTAATTACATTGCCGGTTGCCAAATTGCATTATCTCTTATAGTTTCCGAGATATGGACTATCGATAATTTACACCTTAGGCTCTGCTTCTAACTTGGGCCCAAATTGTAAAATGGTCTTATCTATTGGCGATTTCGTTCCAATTCACATTCCAAGTAATATTCGGCATGCTAATTACATTGCCGGTTGCCAAATTGCATTATCTCTTATAGTTTCCGAGATATGGACTATCGATAATTTACACCTTAGGCTCTGCTTCTAACTTGGGCCCAAATTGTAAAATGGTCTTATCTATTGGCGATTTCGTTCCAATTCACACTCCAAGTAATATTCGGCATGCTAATTACATTGCCGGTTGCGAAATTGCATTATCTCTTATAGTTTCCGAGATATGGACTATCAATAATTTACACCTTAGGCTCTGCTTCTAACTTGGGCCCAAATTGTAAAATGGTCTTATCTATTGGCGATTTCGTCCCAATTCACATTCCAAGTGATATTCGGCATGCTAATTACATTGCCGGTTGCGAAATTGCATTATCTCTTATAGTTTCCGAGATATGGACTATCAATAATTTACACCTTAGGCTCTGCTTCTAACTTGGGCCCAAATTGTGAAATGGTCTTATCTATTGGCGATTTCGTTCCAATTCACATTCCAAGTAATATTCGGCATGCTAATTACATTGCCGGTTGCCAAATTGCATTATCTCTTATAGTTTCCGAGATATGGACTATCGATAATTTACACCTTAGGCTCTGCTTCTAACTTGGGCCCAAATTGTAAAATGGTCTTTTCTATTGGCGATTTCGTTCCAATTCACATTCCAAGTAATATTCGGCATGCTAATTACATTGCCGGTTGCCAAATTGCATTATCTCTTATAGTTTCCGAGATATGGACTATCGATAATTTACACCTTAGGCTCTGCTTCTAACTTGGGCCCAAATTGTAAAATGGTCTTATCTATTGGCGATTTCGTTCCAATTCACATTCCAAGTAATATTCGGCATGCTAATTACATTGCCGGTTGCCAAATTGCATTATCTCTTATAGTTTCCGAGATATGGACTATCGATAATTTACACCTTAGGCTCTGCTTCTAACTTGGGCCCAAATTGTAAAATGGTCTTATCTATTGGCGATTTCGTTCCAATTCACACTCCAAGTAATATTCGGCATGCTAATTACATTGCCGGTTGCGAAATTGCATTATCTCTTATAGTTTCCGAGATATGGACTATCAATAATTTACACCTTAGGCTCTGCTTCTAACTTGGGCCCAAATTGTAAAATGGTCTTATCTATTGGCGATTTCGTTCCAATTCACATTCCAAGTAATATTCGGCATGCTAATTACATTGCCGGTTGCCAAATTGCATTATCTCTTATAGTTTTCGAGATATGGACTATCGATAATTTACACCTTAGGCTCTGCTTCTAACTTGGGCCCAAATTGTAAAATGGTCTTCTCTATTGGCGATTTCGTTCCAATTCACATTCCAAGTAATATTCGGCATGCTAATTACATTGCCGGTTGCCAAATTGCATTATCTCTTATAGTTTCCGAGATATGGACTATCGATAATTTACACCTTAGGCTCTGCTTCTAACTTGGGCCCAAATTGTAAAATGGTCTTATCTATTGGCGATTTCGTTCCAATTCACATTCCAAGTAATATTCGGCATGCTAATTACATTGCCGGTTGCCAAATTGCATTATCTCTTATAGTTTCCGAGATATGGACTATCGATTATTTACACCTTAGGCTCTGCTTCTAACTTGGGCCCAAATTGTAAAATGGTCTTCTCTGTTGGCGATTTCGTTCCAATTCACATTCCAAGTAATATTCGGCATGCTAATTACACTGCCGGTTGCCAAATTGCATTATCTCTTATAGTTTCCGAGATATGGACTATCAATAATTTACACCTTAGGCTCTGCTTCTAACTTGGGCCCAAATTGTAAAATGGTCTTATCTATTGGCGATTTCGTTCCAATTCACATTCCAAGTAATATTCGGCATGCTAATTACATTGCCGGTTGCCAAATTGAATTATCTCTTATAGTTTCCGAGATATGGACTATCGATAATTTACACCTTAGGCTCTACTTCTAACTTGGGCCCAAATTGTAAAATGGTCTTACCTATTGGCGATTTCGTTCCAATTCACATTCCAAGTAATATTCGGCATGCTAATTACATTGCCGGTTGCCAAATTGCATTATCTCTTATAGTTTCCGAGATATGGACTATCGATAATTTACACCATAGGCTCTGCTTCTAACTTGGGCCCAAATTGTAAAATGGTCTTATCTATTGGCGATTTCGTTCCAATTCACATTCCAAGTAATATTCGGCATGCTAATTACATTGCCGGTTGCCAAATTGCATTATCTCTTATAGTTTCCGAGATATGGACTATCGATAATTTACACCTTAGGCTCTGCTTCTAACTTGGGCCCAAATTGTAAAATGGTCTTATCTATTGGCGATTTCGTTCCAATTCACATTCCAAGTAATATTCGGCATGCTAATTACATTGCCGGTTGCCAAATTGCATTATCTCTTATAGTTTCCGAGATATGGACTATCGATAATTTACACCTTAGGCTCTGCTTCTAACTTGGGCCCAAATTGTAAAATGGTCTTATCTATTGGCGATTTCGTTCCAATTCACATTCCAAGTAATATTCGGCATGCTAATTACATTACCGGTTGCCAAATTGCATTATCTCTTATAATTTCCGAGATATGGACTATCGATAATTTACACCTTAGGCTCTGCTTCTAACTTGGGCCCAAATTGTAAAATGGCCTTATCTATTGGCGATTTCGTTCCAATTCACACTCCAAGTAATATTCGGCATGCTAATTATATTGCCGGTTGCGAAATTGCATTATCTCTTATAGTTTCCGAGATATGGACTATCAATAACTTACACCTTAGGCTCTGCTTCTAACTTGGGCCCAAATTGTAAAATGGTCTTATCTATTGGCGATTTCGTTCCAATTCACATTCCAAGTAATATTCGGCATGCTAATTACATTGCCGGTTGCCAAATTGCATTATCTCTTATAGTTTCCGAGATATGGACTATCGATAATTTACACCTTTGGCTCTGCTTCTAACTTGGGCCCAAACTGTAAAATGGTCTTATCTATTGGCGATTTCGTTCCAATTCACATTCCAAGTAATATTCGGCATGCTAATTACATTGCCGGTTGCCAAATTGCATTATCTCTTATAGTTTCCGAGATATGGACGATCGATAATTTACACCTTAGGCTCTGCTTCTAACTTGGGCCCAAATTGTAAAATGGTCTTATCTATTGGCGATTTCGTTCCAATTCACATTCCAAGTAATATTCGGCATGCTAATTACATTGCCGGTTGCTAAATTGCATTATCTCTTATAGTTTCCGAGATATGGACTATCGATAATTTACACCTTAGGCTCTGCTTCTAACTTGGGCCCAAATTGTAAAATGGTCTTCTCTATTGGCGATTTCGTTCCAATTCACATTCCAAGTAATATTCGGCATGCTAATTACATTGCCGGTTGCCAAATTGCATTATCTCTTATAGTTTCCGAGATATGGACTATCGATAATTTACACCTTAGGCTCTGCTTCTAACTTGGGCCCAAATTGTAAAATGGTCTTATCTATTGGCGATTTCGTTCCAATTCACATTCCAAGTAATATTCGGCATGCTAATTACATTTCCGGTTGCCAAATTGCATTATCTCTTATAGTTTCCGAGATATGGACTATCAATAATTTACACCTTAGGCTCTGCTTCTAACTTGGGCCCAAATTGTAAAATGGTCTTATCTATTGGCGATTTCGTTCCAATTCACATTCCAAGTAATATTCGGCATGCTAATTACATTGCCGGTTGCCAAATTGAATTATCTCTTATAGTTTCCGAGATATGGACTATCGATAATTTACACCTTAGGCTCTGCTTCTAACTTGGGCCCAAATTGTAAAATGGTCTTACCTATTGGCGATTTCGTTCCAATTCACATTCCAAGTAATATTCGGCATGCTAATTACATTGCCGGTTGCCAAATTGCATTATCTCTTATAGTTTCCGAGATATGGACTATCGATAATTTACACCTTAGGCTCTGCTTCTAACTTGGGCCCAAATTGTAAAATGGTCTTACCTATTGGCGATTTCGTTCCAATTCACATTCCAAGTAATATTCGGCATGCTAATTACATTGCCGGTTGCCAAATTGTATTATCTCTTATAGTTTCCGAGATATGGACTATCGATCATTTACACCTTAGGCTCTGCTTCTAACTTGGGCCCAAATTGTAAAATGGTCTTACCTATTGGCGATTTCGTTCCAATTCACATTCCAAGTAATATTCGGCATGCTAATTACATTGCCGGTTGCCAAATTGCATTATCTCTTATAGTTTCCGAGATATGGACTATCGATCATTTACACCTTAGGCTCTGCTTCTAACTTGGGCCCAAATTGTAAAATGGTCTTATCTATTGGCGATTTCGTTCCAATTCACATTCCAATTAATATTCGGCATGCTAATTACATTGCCGGTTGCCAAATTGCATTATCTCTTATAGTTTCCGAGATATGGACTATCGATAATTTACACCTTAGGCTCTGCTTCTAACTTGGGCCCAAATTGTAAAATGGTCTTATCTATTGGCGATTTCGTTCCAATTCACATTCCAAGTAATATTCGGCATGCTAATTACATTGCCGGTTGTCAAATTGCATTATCTCTTATAGTTTCCGAGATATGGACTATCGATAATTTACACCTTAGGCTCTGCTTCTAACTTGGGCCCAAATTGTAAAATGGTCTTATCTATTGGCGATTTCGTTCCAATTCACATTCCAAGTAATATTCGGCATGCTAATTACATTGCCGGTTGCCAAATTGCATTATCTCTTATAGTTTCCGAGATATGGACTATCGATAATTTACACCTTAGGCTCTGCTTCTAACTTGGGCCCAAATTGTAAAATGGTCTTATCTATTGGCGATTTCGTTCCAATTCACATTCCAAGTAATATTCGGCATGCTAATTACATTGCCGGTTGCCAAATTGCATTATCTCTTATAGTTTCCGAGATATGGACTATCGATAATTTACACCTTAGGCTCTGCTTCTAACTTGGGCCCAAATTGTAAAATGGTCTTATCTATTGGCGATTTCGTTCCAATTCACATTCCAAGTAATATTCGGCATGCTAATTACATTGCCGGTTGCGAAATTGCATTATCTCTTATAGTTTCCGAGATATGGACTATCAATAATTTACACCTTAGGCTCTGCTTCTATCTTGGGCCCAAATTGTAAAATGGTCTTATATATTGGCGATTTCGTTCCAATTCACATTCCAAGTAATATTCGGCATGCTAATTACATTGCCGGTTGCGAAATTGCATTATCTCTTATAGTTTCCGAGATATGGACTATCAATAATTTACACCTTAGGCTCTGCTTCTAACTTGGGCCCAAATTGTAAAATGGTCTTATCTATTGGCGATTTCGTTCCAATTCACATTCCAAGTAATATTCGGCATGCTAATTACATTGCCGGTTGCCAAATTGCATTATCTCTTATAGTTTCCGAGATATGGACTATCGAAAATTTACACCTTAGGCTCTGCTTCTAACTTGGGCCCAAATTGTAAAATGGTCTTATCTATTGGCGATTTCGTTCCAATTCACATTCCAAGTAATATTCGGCATGCTAATTACATTGCCGGTTGCCAAATTGCATTATCTCTTATAGTTTCCGAGATATGGACTATCGATAATTTACACCTTAGGCTCTGCTTCTAACTAGGGCCCAAATTGTAAAATGGTCTTCTCTATTGGCGATTTCGTTCCAATTCACATTCCAAGTAATATTCGGCATGCTAATTACATTGCCGGTTGCCAAATTGCATTATCTCTTATAGTTTCCGAGATATGGACTATCGATAATTTACACCTTAGGCTCTGCTTATAACTTGGGCCCAAATTGTAAAATGGTCTTATCTATTGGCGATTTCGTTCCAATTCACATTCCAAGTAATATCCGGCATGCTAATTACATTGCCGGTTGCCAAATTGAATTATCGCTTATAGTTTCCGAGATATGGACTATCGATAATTTACACCTTAGGCTCTGCTTCTAACTTGGGCCCAAATTGTAAAATGGTCTTATCTATTGGCGATTTCGTTCCAATTCACATTCCAAGTAATATTCGGCATGCTAATTACATTGCCGGTTGCCAAATTGCATTATCTCTTATAGTTTCCGAGATATGGACTATCGATAATTTACACCTTGGGCTCTGCTTCTAACTTGGGCCCAAATTGTAAAATGGTCTTATCTATTGGCGATTTCGTCCCAATTCACATTCCAAGTGATATTCGGCATGCTAATTACATTGCCGGTTGCGAAATTGCATTATCTCTTATAGTTTCCGAGATATGGACTATCAATAATTTACACCTTAGGCTCTGCTTCTAACTTGGGCCCAAATTGTGAATTGGTCTTATCTATTGGCGATTTCGTTCCAATTCACATTCCAAGTAATATTCGGCATGCTAATTACATTGCCGGTTGCCAAATTGCATTATCTCTTATAGTTTCCGAGATATGGACTATCGATAATTTACACCTTAGGCTCTGCTTCTAACTTGGGCCCAAATTGTAAAATGGTCTTTTCTATTGGCGATTTCGTTCCAATTCACATTCCAAGTAATATTCGGCATGCTAATTACATTGCCGGTTGCCAAATTGCATTATCTCTTATAGTTTCCGAGATATGGACTATCGATAATTTACACCTTAGGCTCTGCTTCTAACTTGGGCCCAAATTGTAAAATGGTCTTATCTATTGGCGATTTCGTTCCAATTCACAATCCAAGTAATATTCGGCATGCTAATTACATTGCCGGTTGCCAAATTGCATTATCTCTTATAGTTTCCGAGATATGGACTATCGATAATTTACACCTTAGGCTCTGCTTCTAACTTGGGCCCAAATTGTAAAATGGTCTTATCTATTGGCGATTTCGTTCCAATTCACACTCCAAGTAATATTCGGCATGCTAATTACATTGCCGGTTGCGAAATTGCATTATCTCTTATAGTTTCCGAGATATGGACTATCAATAATTTACACCTTAGGCTCTGCTTCTAACTTGGGCCCAAATTGTAAAATGTTCTTATCTATTGGCGATTTCGTTCCAATTCACATTCCAAGTAATATTCGGCATGCTAATTACATTGCCGGTTGCCAAATTGCATTATCTCTTATAGTTTTCGAGATATGGACTATCGATAATTTACACCTTAGGCTCTGCTTCTAACTTGGGCCCAAATTGTAAAATGGTCTTCTCTATTGGCGATTTCGTTCCAATTCACATTCCAAGTAATATTCGGCATGCTAATTACATTGCCGGTTGCCAAATTGCATTATCTCTTATAGTTTCCGAGATATGGACTATCGATAATTTACACCTTAGGCTCTGCTTCTAACTTGGGCCCAAATTGTAAAATGGTCTTATCTATTGGCGATTTCGTTCCAATTCACATTCCAAGTAATATTCGGCATGCTAATTACATTGCCGGTTGCCAAATTGCATTATCTCTTATAGTTTCCGAGATATGGACTATCGATAATTTACACCTTAGGCTCTGCTTCTAACTTGGGCCCAAATTGTAAAATGGTCTTCTCTGTTGGCGATTTCGTTCCAATTCACATTCCAAGTAATATTCGGCATGCTAATTACACTGCCGGTTGCCAAATTGCATTATCTCTTATAGTTTCCGAGATATGGACTATCAATAATTTACACCTTAGGCTCTGCTTCTAACTTGGGCCCAAATTGTAAAATGGTCTTATCTATTGGCGATTTCGTTCCAATTCACATTCCAAGTAATATTCGGCATGCTAATTACATTGCCGGTTGCCAAATTGAATTATCTCTTATAGTTTCCGAGATATGGACTATCGATAATTTACACCTTAGGCTCTGCTTCTAACTTGGGCCCAAATTGTAAAATGGTCTTACCTATTGGCGATTTCGTTCCAATTCACATTCCAAGTAATATTCGGCATGCTAATTACATTGCCGGTTGCCAAATTGCATTATCTCTTATAGTTTCCGAGATATGGACTATCGATAATTTACACCATAGGCTCTGCTTCTAACTTGGGCCCAAATTGTAAAATGGTCTTATCTATTGGCGATTTCGTTCCAATTCACATTCCAAGTAATATTCGGCATGCTAATTACATTGCCGGTTGCCAAATTGCATTATCTCTTATAGTTTCCGAGATATGGACTATCGATAATTTACACCTTAGGCTCTGCTTCTAACTTGGGCCCAAATTGTAAAATGGTCTTATCTATTGGCGATTTCGTTCCAATTCACATTCCAAGTAATATTCGGCATGCTAATTACATTGCCGGTTGCCAAATTGCATTATCTCTTACAGTTTCCGAGATATGGACTATCGATAATTTACACCATAGGCTCTGCTTCTAACTTGGGCCCAAATTGTAAAATGGTCTTATCTATTGGCGATTTCGTTCCAATTCACATTCCAAGTAATATTCGGCATGCTAATTACATTGCCGGTTGCCAAATTGCATTATCTCTTATAGTTTCCGAGATATGGACTATCGATAATTTACACCTTAGGCTCTGCTTCTAACTTGGGCCCAAATTGTAAAATGGTCTTATCTATTGGCGATTTCGTTCCAATTCACATTCCAAGTAATATTCGGCATGCTAATTACATTGCCGGTTGCCAAATTGCATTATCTCTTATAGTTTCCGAGATATGGACTATCGATAATTTACACCTTAGGCTCTGCTTCTAACTTGGGCCCAAATTGTAAAATGGTCTTACCTATTGGCGATTTCGTTCCAATTCACACTCCAAGTAATATTCGGCATGCTAATTACATTGCCGGTTGCGAAATTGCATTATCTCTTATAGTTTCCGAGATATGGACTATCGATAATTTACACCTTAGGCTCTGCTTCTAACTTGGGCCCAAATTGTAAAATGGTCTTATCTATTGGCGATTTCGTTCCAATTCACATTCCAAGTAATATTCGGCATGCTAATTACATTGCCGGTTGCCAAATTGCATTATCTCTTATAGTTTCCGAGATATGGACTATCGATAATTTACACCTTAGGCTCTGCTTCTAACTTGGGCCCAAATTGTAAAATGGTCTTATCTATTGGCGATTTCGTTCCAATTCACATTCCAAGTAATATTCGGCATGCTAATTACATTGCCGGTTGCCAAATTGCATTATCTCTTATAGTTTCCGAGATATGGACTATCGATAATTTACACCTTAGGCTCTGCTTCTAACTTGGGCCCAAATTGTAAAATGGTCTTATCTATTGGCGATTTCGTTCCAATTCACATTCCAAGTAATATTCGGCATGCTAATTACATTGCCGGTTGCCAAATTGCATTATCTCTTATAGTTTCCGAGATATGGACTATCGATAATTTACACCATAGGCTCTGCTTCTAACTTGGGCCCAAATTGTAAAATGGTCTTATCTATTGGCGATTTCGTTCCAATTCACATTCCAAGTAATATTCGGCATGCTAATTACATTGCCGGTTGCCAAATTGCATTATCTCTTATAGTTTCCGAGATATGGACTATCGATAATTTACACCTTAGGCTCTGCTTCTAACTTGGGCCCAAATTGTAAAATGGTCTTATCTATTGGCGATTTCGTTCCAATTCACATTCCAAGTAATATTCGGCATGCTAATTACATTGCCGGTTGCCAAATTGCATTATCTCTTATAGTTTCCGAGATATGGACTATCGATAATTTACACCTTAGGCTCTGCTTCTAACTCGGGCCCAAATTGTAAAATAGTCTTATCTATTGGCGATTTCGTTCCAATTCACATTCCAAGTTATATTCGGCATGCTAATTACATTGCCGGTTGCCAAATTGAATTATCTCTTATAGTTTCCGAGATATGGACTATCGATAATTTACACCTTAGGCTCTGCTTCTAACTTGGGACCAAATTGTAAAATGGTCTTACCTATTGGCGATTTCGTTCCAATTCACATTCCAAGTAATATTCGGCATGCTAATTACATTGCCGGTTGCCAAATTGCATTATCTCTTATAGTTTCCGAGATATGGGCTATCGATAATTTATACCTTAGGCTCTGTTTCTAACTTGGGCCCAAATTGTAAAATGGTCTTATCTATTGGCGATTTCGTTCCAATTCACATTCCAAGTAATATTCGGCATGCTAATTACATTGCCGGTTGCCAAATTGCATTATCTCTTATAGTTTCCGAGATATGGACTATCGATAATTTACACCTTAGGCTCTGCTTCTAACTTGGGACCAAATTGTAAAATGGTCTTACCTATTGGCGATTTCGTTCCAATTCACATTCCAAGTAATATTCGGCATGCTAATTACATTGCCGGTTGCCAAATTGCATTATCTCTTATAGTTTCCGAGATATGGGCTATCGATAATTTATACCTTAGGCTCTGTTTCTAACTTGGGCCCAAATTGTAAAATGGTCTTATCTATTGGCGATTTCGTTCCAATTCACATTCCAAGTAATATTCGGCATGCTAATTACATTGCCGGTTGCCAAATTGCATTATCTCTTATAGTTTCCGAGATATGGACTATCGATAATTTACACCTTAGGCTCTGCTTCTAACTTGGGCCCAAATTGTAAAATGGTCTTATCTATTGGCGATTTCGTTCCAATTCATATTCCAAGTAATATTCGGCATGCTAATTACATTGCCGGTTGCCAAATTGCATTATCTCTTATAGTTTCCGAGATATGGACTATCGATAATTTACACCTTAGGCCCTGCTTCTAACTTGGGCCCAAATTGTAAAATGGTCTTATCTATTGGCGATTTCGTTCCAATTCACATTCCAAGTAATATTCGGCATGCTAATTACATTGCCGGTTGCCAAATTGCATTATCTCTTATAGTTTCCGAGATATGGACTATCGATAATTTACACCTTAGGCTCTGCTTCTAACTTGGGCCCAAATTGTAAAATGGTCTTATCTATTGGCGATTTCGTTCCAATTCACACTACAAGTAATATTCGGCATGCTAATTACATTGCCGGTTGCGAAATTGCATTATCTCTTATAGTTTCCGAGATATGGACTATCGATAATTTACACCTTAGGCTCTGCTTCTAACTTGGGCCCAAATTGTAAAATGGTCTTATCTATTGGCGATTTCGTTCCAATTCACATTCCAAGTAATATTCGGCATGCTAATTACATTGCCGGTTGCCAAATTGCATTATCTCTTATAGTTTCCGAGATATGGACTATCGATAATTTACACCTTAGGCTCTGCTTCTAACTTGGGCCCAAATTGTAAAATGGTCTTATCTATTGGCGATTTCGTTCCAATTCACATTCCAAGTAATATTCGGCATGCTAATTATATTGCCGGTTGCCAAATTGCATTATCTCTTATAGTTTCCGAGATATGGACTATCGATAATTTACACCTTTGGCTCTGCTTCTAACTCGGGCCCAAAATGTAAAATGGTCTTATCTATTGGCGATTTCGTCCCAATTCACATTCCAAGTGATATTCGGCATGCTAATTACATTGCCGGTTGCGAAATTGCATTATCTCTTATAGTTTCCGAGATATGGACTATCAATAATTTACACCTTAGGCTCTGCTTCTAACTTGGGCCCAAATTGTAAAATGGTCTTATCTATTGGCGATTTCGTTCCAATTCACATTCCAAGTAATATTCGGCATGCTAATTACATTGCCGGTTGCCAAATTGCATTATCTCTTATAGTTTCCGAGATATGGACTATCGATAATTTACACCTTAGGCTCTGCTTCTAACTTGGGCCCAAATTGTAAAATGGTCTTATCTATTGGCGATTTCGTCCCAATTCACATTCCAAGTGATATTCGGCATGCTAATTACATTGCCGGTTGCGAAATTGCATTATCTCTTATAGTTTCCGAGATATGGACTATCAATAATTTACACCTTAGGCTCTGCTTCTAACTTGGGCCCAAATTGTAAAATGGTCTTATCTATTGGCGATTTCGTTCCAATTCACATTCCAAGTAATATTCGGCATGCTAATTATATTGCCGGTTGCCAAATTGCATTATCTCTTATAGTTTCCGAGATATGGACTATCGATAATTTACACCTTAGGCTCTGCTTCTAACTTGGGCCCAAATTGTAAAATGGTCTTATCTATTGGCGATTTCGTTCCAATTCACATTCCAAGTAATATTCGGCATGCTAATTACATTGCCGGTTGCCAAATTGCATTATCTCTTATAGTTTCCGAGATATGGACTATCGATAATTTACACCTTAGGCTCTGCTTCTAACTTGGGCCCAAATTGTAAAATAGTCTTATCTATTGGCGATTTCGTTCCAAATCACATTCCAAGTTATATTCGGCATGCTAATTACATTGCAGGTTGCCAAATTGCATTATCTCTTATAGTTTCCGAGATATGGACTATCGATAATTTACACCTTAGGCTCTGCTTCTAACTTGGGCCCAAATTGTAAAATGGTCTTATCTATTGGCGATTTCGTTCCAATTCACATTCCAAGTAATATTCGGCATGCTAATTACATTGCCGGTTGCCAAATTGCATTATCTCTTATAGTTTCCGAGATATGGACTATCGATTATTTACACCTTAGGCTCTGCTTCTAACTTGGGCCCAAATTGTAAAATGGTCTTATCTATTGGCGATTTCGTTCCAATTCACACTCCAAGTAATATTCGGCATGCTAATTACATTGCCGGTTGCCAAATTGCATTATCTCTTATAGTTTCCGAGATATGGACTATCGATAATTTACACCTTAGGCTCTGCTTCTAACTTGGGCCCAAATTGTAAAATGGTCTTATCTATTGGCGATTTCGTTCCAATTCACATTCCAAGTAATATTCGGCATGCTAATTACATTGCCGGTTGCCAAATTGCATTATCTCTTATAGTTTCCGAGATATGGACTATCGATAATTTACACCTTAGGCTCTGCTTCTAACTTGGGCCCAAATTGTAAAATCGTCTTATCTATTGGCGATTTCGTTCCAATTCACATTCCAAGTAATATTCGGCATGCTAATTACATTGCCGGTTGCCAAATTGCATTATCTCTTATAGTTTCCGAGATATGGACTATCGATAATTTACACCTTAGGCTCTGCTTCTAACTTGGGCCCAAATTGTAAAATGGTCTTATCTATTGGCGATTTCGTTCCAATTCACATTCCAAGTAATATCCGGCATGCTAATTACATTGCCGGTTGCCAAATTGAATTATCTCTTATAGTTTCCGAGATATGGACTATCCATAATTTACACCTTAGGCTCTGCTTCTAACTTGGGCCCAAATTGTAAAATGGTCTTATCTATTGGCGATTTCGTTCCAATTCACATTCCAAGTAATATTCGGCATGCTAATTACATTGCCGGTTGCCAAATTGCATTATCTCTTATAGTTTCCGAGATATGGACTATCGATAATTTACATCTTAGGCTCTGCTTCTAACTTGGGCCCAAATTGTAAAATTGTCTTATTTATTGGCGATTTCGTTCCAATTCACATTCCAAGTAATATTCGGCATGCTAATTACATTGCCGGTTGCCAAATTGCATTATCTCTTATAGTTTCCGAGATATGGACTATCGATAATTTACACCTTAGGCTCTGCTTCTAACTTGGGCCCAAATTGTAAAATGGTCTTATCTATTGGCGATTTCGTCCCAATTCACATTCCAAGTGATATTCGGCATGCTAATTACATTGCCGGTTGCGAAATTGCATTATCTCTTATAGTTTCCGAGATATGGACTATCAATAATTTACACCTTAGGCTCTGCTTCTAACTTGGGCCCAAATTGTGAAATGGTCTTATCTATTGGCGATTTCGTTCCAATTCACATTCTAAGTAATATTCGGCATGCTAATTACATTGCCGGTTGCCAAATTGCATTATCTCTTATAGTTTCCGAGATATGGACTATCGATAATTTACACCTTAGGCTCTGCTTCTAACTTGGGCCCAAATTGTAAAATGGTCTTATCTATTGGCGATTTCGTTCCAATTCACATTCCAAGTAATATTCGGCATGCTAATTACATTACCGGTTGCCAAATTGCATTATCTCTTATAATTTCCGAGATATGGACTATCGATAATTTACACCTTAAGCTCTGCTTCTAACTTGGGCCCAAATTGTAAAATGGTCTTTTCTATTGGCGATTTCGTTCCAATTCACATTCCAAGTAATATTCGGCATGCTAATTACATTGCCGGTTGCCAAATTGCATTATCTCTTATAGTTTCCGAGATATGGACTATCGATAATTTACACCTTAGGCTCTGCTTCTAACTTGGGCCCAAATTGTAAAATGGTCTTATCTATTGGCGATTACGTTCCAATTCACATTCCAAGTAATATTCGGCATGCTAATTACATTGCCGGTTGCCAAATTGCATTATCTCTTATAGTTTCCGAGATATGGACTATCGATAATTTACACCTTAGGCTCTGCTTCTAACTTGGGCCCAAATTGTAAAATGGTCTTATCTATTGGCGATTTCGTTCCAATTCACACTCCAAGTAATATTCGGCATGCTAATTATATTGCCGGTTGCGAAATTGCATTATCTCTTATAGTTTCCGAGATATGGACTATCAATAATTTACACCTTAGGCTCTGCTTCTAACTTGGGCCCAAATTGTAAAATGGTCTTATCTATTGGCGATTTCGTTCCAATTCACATTCCAAGTAATATTCGGCATGCTAATTACATTGCCGGTTGCCAAATTGCATTATCTCTTATAGTTTCCGAGATATGGACTATCGATAATTTACACCTTAGGCTCTGTTTCTAACTTGGGCCCAAACTGTAAAATGGTCTTATCTATTGGCGATTTCGTTCCAATTCACATTCCAAGTAATATTCGGCATGCTAATTACATTGCCGGTTGCCAAATTGCATTATCTCTTATAGTTTCCGAGATATGGACTATCGATAATTTACACCTTAGGCTCTGCTTCTAACTTGGGCCCAAATTGTAAAATGGTCTTACCTATTGGCGATTTCGTTCCAATTCACATTCCAAGTAATATTCGGCATGCTAATTACATTGCCGGTTGCCAAATTGCATTATCTCTTATAGTTTCCGAGATATGGACTATCGATAATTTACACCATAGGCTCTGCTTCTAACTTGGGCCCAAATTGTAAAATGGTCTTATCTATTGGCGATTTCGTTCCAATTCACATTCCAAGTAATATTCGGCATGCTAATTACATTGCCGGTTGCCAAATTGCATTATCTCTTATAGTTTCCGAGATATGGACTATCGATAATTTACACCTTAGGCTCTGCTTCTAACTTGGGCCCAAATTGTAAAATGGTCTTATCTATTGGCGATTTCGTTCCAATTCACATTCCAAGTAATATTCGGCATGCTAATTACATTGCCGGTTGCCAAATTGCATTATCTCTTACAGTTTCCGAGATATGGACTATCGATAATTTACACCATAGGCTCTGCTTCTAACTTGGGCCCAAATTGTAAAATGGTCTTATCTATTGGCGATTTCGTTCCAATTCACATTCCAAGTAATATTCGGCATGCTAATTACATTGCCGGTTGCCAAATTGCATTATCTCTTATAGTTTCCGAGATATGGACTATCGATAATTTACACCTTAGGCTCTGCTTCTAACTTGGGCCCAAATTGTAAAATGGTCTTATCTATTGGCGATTTCGTTCCAATCCACATTCCAAGTAATATTCGGCATGCTAATTACATTGCCGGTTGCCAAATTGCATTATCTCTTATAGTTTCCGAGATATGGACTATCGATAATTTACACCTTAGGCTCTGCTTCTAACTTGGGCCCAAATTGTAAAATGGTCTTACCTATTGGCGATTTCGTTCCAATTCACACTCCAAGTAATATTCGGCATGCTAATTACATTGCCGGTTGCGAAATTGCATTATCTCTTATAGTTTCCGAGATATGGACTATCGATAATTTACACCTTAGGCTCTGCTTCTAACTTGGGCCCAAATTGTAAAATGGTCTTATCTATTGGCGATTTCGTTCCAATTCACATTCCAAGTAATATTCGGCATGCTAATTACATTGCCGGTTGCCAAATTGCATTATCTCTTATAGTTTCCGAGATATGGACTATCGATAATTTACACCTTAGGCTCTGCTTCTAACTTGGGCCCAAATTGTAAAATGGTCTTATCTATTGGCGATTTCGTTCCAATTCACATTCCAAGTAATATTCGGCATGCTAATTACATTGCCGGTTGCCAAATTGCATTATCTCTTATAGTTTCCGAGATATGGACTATCGATAATTTACACCTTAGGCTCTGCTTCTAACTTGGGCCCAAATTGTAAAATGGTCTTATCTATTGGCGATTTCGTTCCAATTCACATTCCAAGTAATATTCGGCATGCTAATTACATTGCCGGTTGCCAAATTGCATTATCTCTTATAGTTTCCGAGATATGGACTATCGATAATTTACACCATAGGCTCTGCTTCTAACTTGGGCCCAAATTGTAAAATGGTCTTATCTATTGGCGATTTCGTTCCAATTCACATTCCAAGTAATATTCGGCATGCTAATTACATTGCCGGTTGCCAAATTGCATTATCTCTTATAGTTTCCGAGATATGGACTATCGATAATTTACACCTTAGGCTCTGCTTCTAACTTGGGCCCAAATTGTAAAATGGTCTTATCTATTGGCGATTTCGTTCCAATTCACATTCCAAGTAATATTCGGCATGCTAATTACATTGCCGGTTGCCAAATTGCATTATCTCTTATAGTTTCCGAGATATGGACTATCGATAATTTACACCTTAGGCTCTGCTTCTAACTCGGGCCCAAATTGTAAAATAGTCTTATCTATTGGCGATTTCGTTCCAATTCACATTCCAAGTTATATTCGGCATGCTAATTACATTGCCGGTTGCCAAATTGAATTATCTCTTATAGTTTCCGAGATATGGACTATCGATAATTTACACCTTAGGCTCTGCTTCTAACTTGGGACCAAATTGTAAAATGGTCTTACCTATTGGCGATTTCGTTCCAATTCACATTCCAAGTAATATTCGGCATGCTAATTACATTGCCGGTTGCCAAATTGCATTATCTCTTATAGTTTCCGAGATATGGACTATCGATAATTTACACCTTAGGCTCTGCTTCTAACTTGGGCCCAAATTGTAAAATGGTCTTATCTATTGGCGATTTCGTTCCAATTCACATTCCAAGTAATATTCGGCATGCTAATTACATTGCCGGTTGCCAAATTGCATTATCTCTTATAGTTTCCGAGATATGGACTATCGATAATTTACACCTTAGGCTCTGCTTCTAACTTGGGACCAAATTGTAAAATGGTCTTACCTATTGGCGATTTCGTTCCAATTCACATTCCAAGTAATATTCGGCATGCTAATTACATTGCCGGTTGCCAAATTGCATTATCTCTTATAGTTTCCGAGATATGGGCTATCGATAATTTATACCTTAGGCTCTGTTTCTAACTTGGGCCCAAATTGTAAAATGGTCTTATCTATTGGCGATTTCGTTCCAATTCACATTCCAAGTAATATTCGGCATGCTAATTACATTGCCGGTTGCCAAATTGCATTATCTCTTATAGTTTCCGAGATATGGACTATCGATAATTTACACCTTAGGCTCTGCTTCTAACTTGGGCCCAAATTGTAAAATGGTCTTATCTATTGGCGATTTCGTTCCAATTCACATTCCAAGTAATATTCGGCATGCTAATTACATTGCCGGTTGCCAAATTGCATTATCTCTTATAGTTTCCGAGATATGGACTATCGATAATTTACACCTTAGGCCCTGCTTCTAACTTGGGCCCAAATTGTAAAATGGTCTTATCTATTGGCGATTTCGTTCCAATTCACATTCCAAGTAATATTCGGCATGCTAATTACATTGCCGGTTGCCAAATTGCATTATCTCTTATAGTTTCCGAGATATGGACTATCGATAATTTACACCTTAGGCTCTGCTTCTAACTTGGGCCCAAATTGTAAAATGGTCTTATCTATTGGCGATTTCGTTCCAATTCACACTACAAGTAATATTCGGCATGCTAATTACATTGCCGGTTGCGAAATTGCATTATCTCTTATAGTTTCCGAGATATGGACTATCGATAATTTACACCTTAGGCTCTGCTTCTAACTTGGGCCCAAATTGTAAAATGGTCTTATCTATTGGCGATTTCGTTCCAATTCACATTCCAAGTAATATTCGGCATGCTAATTACATTGCCGGTTGCCAAATTGCATTATCTCTTATAGTTTCCGAGATATGGACTATCGATAATTTACACCTTAGGCTCTGCTTCTAACTTGGGCCCAAATTGTAAAATGGTCTTATCTATTGGCGATTTCGTTCCAATTCACATTCCAAGTAATATTCGGCATGCTAATTATATTGCCGGTTGCCAAATTGCATTATCTCTTATAGTTTCCGAGATATGGACTATCGATAATTTACACCTTAGGCTCTGCTTCTAACTTGGGCCCAAATTGTAAAATGGTCTTATCTATTGGCGATTTCGTCCCAATTCACATTCCAAGTGATATTCGGCATGCTAATTACATTGCCGGTTGCGAAATTGCATTATCTCTTATAGTTTCCGAGATATGGACTATCAATAATTTACACCTTAGGCTCTGCTTCTAACTTGGGCCCAAATTGTAAAATGGTCTTATCTATTGGCGATTTCGTTCCAATTCACATTCCAAGTAATATTCGGCATGCTAATTACATTGCCGGTTGCCAAATTGCATTATCTCTTATAGTTTCCGAGATATGGACTATCGATAATTTACACCTTAGGCTCTGCTTCTAACTTGGGCCCAAATTGTAAATGGTCTTATCTATTGGCGATTTCGTTCCAATTCACATTCCAAGTAATATTCGGCATGCTAATTACATTGCCGGTTGCCAAATTGCATTATCTCTTATAGTTTCCGAGATATGGACTATCGATAATTTACACCTTAGGCTCTGCTTCTAACTTGGGCCCAAATTGTAAAATGGTCTTATCTATTGGCGATTTCGTTCCAATTCACATTCCAAGTAATATTCGGCATGCTAATTACATTGCCGGTTGCCAAATTGCATTATCTCTTATAGTTTCCGAGATATGGACTATCGATAATTTACACCTTAGGCTCTGCTTCTAACTTGGGCCCAAATTGTAAAATGGTCTTATCTATTGGCGATTTCGTTCCAATTCACATTCCAAGTAATATTCGGCATGCTAATTACATTGCCGGTTGCCAAATTGCATTATCTCTTATAGTTTCCGAGATATGGACTATCGATAATTTACACCTTAGGCTCTGCTTCTAACTTGGGCCCAAATTGTAAAATGGTCTTATCTATTGGCGATTTCGTTCCAATTCACATTCCAAGTAATATTCGGCATGCTAATTACATTGCCGGTTGCCAAATTGCATTATCTCTTATAGTTTCCGAGATATGGACTATCGATAATTTACACCTTAGGCTCTGCTTCTAACTTGGGCCCAAATTGTAAAATGGTCTTACCTATTGGGGATTTCGTTCCAATTCACACTCCAAGTAATATTCGGCATGCTAATTACATTGCCGGTTGCGAAATTGCATTATCTCTTATAGTTTCCGAGATATGGACTATCGATAATTTACACCTTAGGCTCTGCTTCTAACTTGGGCCCAAATTGTAAAATGGTCTTATCTATTGGCGATTTCGTTCCAATTCACATTCCAAGTAATATTCGGCATGCTAATTACATTGCCGGTTGCCAAATTGCATTATCTCTTATAGTTTCCGAGATATGGACTATCGATAATTTACACCTTAGGCTCTGCTTCTAACTTGGGCCCAAATTGTAAAATGGTCTTACCTATTGGCGATTTCGTTCCAATTCACATTCCAAATAATATTCGGCATGCTAATTACATTGCCGGTTGCCAAATTGCATTATCTCTTATAGTTTCCGAGATATGGACTATCGATAATTTACACCTTAGGCTCTGCTTCTAACTTGGGCCCAAATTGTAAAATGGTCTTATCTATTGGCGATTTCGTCCCAATTCACATTCCAAGTGATATTCGGCATGCTAATTACATTGCCGGTTGCGAAATTGCATTATCTCTTATAGTTTCCGAGATATGGACTATCAATAATTTACACCTTAGGCTCTGCTTCTAACTTGGGCCCAAATTGTAAAATGGTCTTATCTATTGGCGATTTCGTTCCAATTCACATTCCAAGTAATATTCGGCATGCTAATTATATTGCCGGTTGCCAAATTGCATTATCTCTTATAGTTTCCGAGATATGGACTATCGATAATTTACACCTTAGGCTCTGCTTCTAACTTGGGCCCAAATTGTAAAATGGTCTTATCTATTGGCGATTTCGTTCCAATTCACATTCCAAGTAATATTCGGCATGCTAATTACATTGCCGGTTGCCAAATTGCATTATCTCTTATAGTTTCCGAGATATGGACTATCGATATTTTACACCTTAGGCTCTGCTTCTAACTTGGGCCCAAATTGTAAAATAGTCTTATCTATTGGCGATTTCGTTCCAATTCACATTCCAAGTAATATTCGGCATGCTAATTACATTGCCGGTTGCCAAATTGCATTATCTCTTATAGTTTCCGAGATATGGACTATCGATAATTTACACCTTAGGCTCTGCTTCTAACTTGGGCCCAAATTGTAAAATGGTCTTATCTATTGGCGATTTCGTTCCAATTCACACTCCAAGTAATATTCGGCATGCTAATTACATTGCCGGTTGCCAAATTGCATTATCTCTTATAGTTTCCGAGATATGGACTATCGATAATTTACACCTTAGGCTCTGCTTCTAACTTGGGCCCAAATTGTAAAATGGTCTTATCTATTGGCGATTTCGTTCCAATTCACATTCCAAGTAATATTCGGCATGCTAATTACATTGCCGGTTGCCAAATTGCATTATCTCTTATAGTTTCCGAGATATGGACTATCGATAATTTACACCTTAGGCTCTGCTTCTAACTTGGGCCCAAATTGTAAAATCGTCTTATCTATTGGCGATTTCGTTCCAATTCACATTCCAAGTAATATTCGGCATGCTAATTACATTGCCGGTTGCCAAATTGCATTATCTCTTATAGTTTCCGAGATATGGACTATCGATAATTTACACCTTAGGCCCTGCTTCTAACTTGGGCCCAAATTGTAAAATGGTCTTATCTATTGGCGATTTCGTTCCAATTCACATTCCAAGTAATATTCGGCATGCTAATTACATTGCCGGTTGCCAAATTGCATTATCTCTTATAGTTTCCGAGATATGGACTATCGATAATTTACACCTTAGGCTCTGCTTCTAACTTGGGCCCAAATTGTAAAATGGTCTTATCTATTGGCGATTTCGTTCCAATTCACACTACAAGTAATATTCGGCATGCTAATTGCATTGCCGGTTGCGAAATTGCATTATCTCTTATAGTTTCCGAGATATGGACTATCGATAATTTACACCTTAGTCTCTGCTTCTAACTTGGGCCCAAATTGTAAAATGGTCTTATCTATTGGCGATTTCGTTCCAATTCACATTCCAAGTAATATTCGGCATGCTAATTACATTGCCGGTTGCCAAATTGCATTATCTCTTATAGTTTCCGAGATATGGACTATCGATAATTTACACCTTAGGCTCTGCTTCTAACTTGGGCCCAAATTGTAAAATGGTCTTATCTATTGGCGATTTCGTTCCAATTCACATTCCAAGTAATATTCGGCATGCTAATTATATTGCCGGTTGCCAAATTGCATTATCTCTTATAGTTTCCGAGATATGGACTATCGATAATTTACACCTTAGGCTCTGCTTCTAACTTGGGCCCAAATTGTAAAATGGTCTTATCTATTGGCGATTTCGTCCCAATTCACATTCCAAGTGATATTCGGCATGCTAATTACATTGCCGGTTGCGAAATTGCATTATCTCTTATAGTTTCCGAGATATGGACTATCAATAATTTACACCTTAGGCTCTGCTTCTAACTTGGGCCCAAATTGTAAAATGGTCTTATCTATTGGCGATTTCTTTCCAATTCACATTCCAAGTAATATTCGGCATGCTAATTACATTGCCGGTTGCCAAATTGCATTATCTCTTATAGTTTCCGAGATATGGACTATCGATAATTTACACCTTAGGCTCTGCTTCTAACTTGGGCCCAAATTGTAAAATGGTCTTATCTATTGGCGATTTCGTTCCAATTCACATTCCAAGTAATATTCGGCATGCTAATTACATTGCCGGTTGCCAAATTGCATTTTCTCTTATAGTTTCCGAGATATGGACTATCGATAATTTACACCATAAGCTCTGCTTCTAACTTGGGCCCAAATTGTAAAATGGTCTTATCTATTGGCGATTTCGTTCCAATTCACATTCCAAGTAATATTCGGCATGCTAATTACATTGCCGGTTGCCAAATTGCATTATCTCTTATAGTTTCCGAGATATGGACTATCGATAATTTACACCTTAGGCTCTGCTTCTAACTTGGGCCCAAATTGTAAAATGGTCTTATCTATTGGCGATTTCGTTCCAATTCACATTCCAAGTAATATTCGGCATGCTAATTACATTGCCGGTTGCCAAATTGCATTATCTCTTATAGTTTCCGAGATATGGACTATCGATAATTTACACCTTGGCTCTGCTTCTAACTTGGGCCCAAATTGTAAAATGGTCTTATCTATTGGCGATTTCGTTCCAATTCACATTCCAAGTAATATTCGGCATGCTAATTACATTGCCGGTTGCCAAATTGCATTATCTCTTATAGTTTCCGAGATATGGACTATCGATAATTTACACCTTAGGCTCTGCTTCTAACTTGGGCCCAAATTGTAAAATGGTCTTATCTATTGGCGATTTCGTTCCAATTCACATTCCAAGTAATATTCGGCATGCTAATTACATTGCCGGTTGCCAAATTGCATTATCTCTTATAGTTTCCGAGATATGGACTATCGATAATTTACACCTTAGGCTCTGCTTCTAACTTGGGCCCAAATTGCAAAATCGTCTTATCTATTGGCGATTTCGTTCCAATTCACATTCCAAGTAATATTCGGCATGCTAATTACATTGCCGGTTGCCAAATTGCATTATCTCTTATAGTTTCCGAGATATGGACTATCGATAATTTACACCTTAGGCCCTGCTTCTAACTTGGGCCCAAATTGTAAAATGGTCTTATCTATTGGCGATTTCGTTCCAATTCACATTCCAAGTAATATTCGGCATGCTAATTACATTGCCGGTTGCCAAATTGCATTATCTCTTATAGTTTCCGAGATATGGACTATCGATAATTTACACCTTAGGCTCTGCTTCTAACTTGGGCCCAAATTGTAAAATGGTCTTATCTATTGGCGATTTCGTTCCAATTCACACTACAAGTAATATTCGGCATGCTAATTGCATTGCCGGTTGCGAAATTGCATTATCTCTTATAGTTTCCGAGATATGGACTATCGATAATTTACACCTTAGGCTCTGCTTCTAACTTGGGCCCAAATTGTAAAATGGTCTTATCTATTGGCGATTTCGTTCCAATTCACATTCCAAGTAATATTCGGCATGCTAATTACATTGCCGGTTGCCAAATTGCATTATCTCTTATAGTTTCCGAGATATGGACTATCGATAATTTACACCTTAGGCTCTGCTTCTAACTTGGGCCCAAATTGTAAAATGGTCTTATCTATTGGCGATTTCGTTCCAATTCACACTACAAGTAATATTCGGCATGCTAATTGCATTGCCGGTTGCGAAATTGCATTATCTCTTATAGTTTCCGAGATATGGACTATCGATAATTTACACCTTAGGCTCTGCTTCTAACTTGGGCCCAAATTGTAAAATGGTCTTATCTATTGGCGATTTCGTTCCAATTCACATTCCAAGTAATATTCGGCATGCTAATTACATTGCCGGTTGCCAAATTGCATTATCTCTTATAGTTTCCGAGATATGGACTATCGATAATTTACACCTTAGGCTCTGCTTCTAACTTGGGCCCAAATTGTAAAATGGTCTTATCTATTGGCGATTTCGTTCCAATTCACATTCCAAGTAATATTCGGCATGCTAATTATATTGCCGGTTGCCAAATTGCATTATCTCTTATAGTTTCCGAGATATGGACTATCGATAATTTACACCTTAGGCTCTGCTTCTAACTTGGGCCCAAATTGTAAAATGGTCTTATCTATTGGCGATTTCGTCCCAATTCACATTCCAAGTGATATTCGGCATGCTAATTACATTGCCGGTTGCGAAATTGCATTATCTCTTATAGTTTCCGAGATATGGACTATCAATAATTTACACCTTAGGCTCTGCTTCTAACTTGGGCCCAAATTGTAAAATGGTCTTATCTATTGGCGATTTCTTTCCAATTCACATTCCAAGTAATATTCGGCATGCTAATTACATTGCCGGTTGCCAAATTGCATTATCTCTTATAGTTTCCGAGATATGGACTATCGATAATTTACACCTTAGGCTCTGCTTCTAACTTGGGCCCAAATTGTAAAATGGTCTTATCTATTGGCGATTTCGTTCCAATTCACATTCCAAGTAATATTCGGCATGCTAATTACATTGCCGGTTGCCAAATTGCATTTTCTCTTATAGTTTCCGAGATATGGACTATCGATAATTTACACCATAAGCTCTGCTTCTAACTTGGGCCCAAATTGTAAAATGGTCTTATCTATTGGCGATTTCGTTCCAATTCACATTCCAAGTAATATTCGGCATGCTAATTACATTGCCGGTTGCCAAATTGCATTATCTCTTATAGTTTCCGAGATATGGACTATCGATAATTTACACCTTAGGCTCTGCTTCTAACTTGGGCCCAAATTGTAAAATAGTCTTATCTATTGGCGATTTCGTTCCAATTCACATTCCAAGTAATATTCGGCATGCTAATTACATTGCCGGTTGCCAAATTGCATTATCTCTTATAGTTTCCGAGATATGGACTATCGATAATTTACACCTTAGGCTCTGCTTCTAACTTGGGCCCAAATTGTAAAATGGTCTTATCTATTGGCGATTTCGTTCCAATTCACACTCCAAGTAATATTCGGCATGCTAATTACATTGCCGGTTGCCAAATTGCATTATCTCTTATAGTTTCCGAGATATGGACTATCGATAATTTACACCTTAGGCTCTGCTTCTAACTTGGGCCCAAATTGTAAAATGGTCTTATCTATTGGCGATTTCGTTCCAATTCACATTCCAAGTAATATTCGGCATGCTAATTACATTGCCGGTTGCCAAATTGCATTATCTCTTATAGTTTCCGAGATATGGACTATCGATAATTTACACCTTAGGCTCTGCTTCTAACTTGGGCCCAAATTGTAAAATCGTCTTATCTATTGGCGATTTCGTTCCAATTCACATTCCAAGTAATATTCGGCATGCTAATTACATTGCCGGTTGCCAAATTGCATTATCTCTTATAGTTTCCGAGATATGGACTATCGATAATTTACACCTTAGGCCCTGCTTCTAACTTGGGCCCAAATTGTAAAATGGTCTTATCTATTGGCGATTTCGTTCCAATTCACATTCCAAGTAATATTCGGCATGCTAATTACATTGCCGGTTGCCAAATTGCATTATCTCTTATAGTTTCCGTGATATGGACTATCGATAATTTACACCTTAGGCTCTGCTTCTAACTTGGGCCCAAATTGTAAAATGGTCTTATCTATTGGCGATTTCGTTCCAATTCACACTACAAGTAATATTCGGCATGCTAATTGCATTGCCGGTTGCGAAATTGCATTATCTCTTATAGTTTCCGAGATATGGACTATCGATAATTTACACCTTAGGCTCTGCTTCTAACTTGGGCCCAAATTGTAAAATGGTCTTATCTATTGGCGATTTCGTTCCAATTCACATTCCAAGTAATATTCGGCATGCTAATTACATTGCCGGTTGCCAAATTGCATTATCTCTTATAGTTTCCGAGATATGGACTATCGATAATTTACACCTTAGGCTCTGCTTCTAACTTGGGCCCAAATTGTAAAATGGTCTTATCTATTGGCGATTTCGTTCCAATTCACATTCCAAGTAATATTCGGCATGCTAATTATATTGCCGGTTGCCAAATTGCATTATCTCTTATAGTTTCCGAGATATGGACTATCGATAATTTACACCTTAGGCTCTGCTTCTAACTTGGGCCCAAATTGTAAAATGGTCTTATCTATTGGCGATTTCGTCCCAATTCACATTCCAAGTGATATTCGGCATGCTAATTACATTGCCGGTTGCGAAATTGCATTATCTCTTATAGTTTCCGAGATATGGACTATCAATAATTTACACCTTAGGCTCTGCTTCTAACTTGGGCCCAAATTGTAAAATGGTCTTATCTATTGGCGATTTCTTTCCAATTCACATTCCAAGTAATATTCGGCATGCTAATTACATTGCCGGTTGCCAAATTGCATTATCTCTTATAGTTTCCGAGATATGGACTATCGATAATTTACACCTTAGGCTCTGCTTCTAACTTGGGCCCAAATTGTAAAATGGTCTTATCTATTGGCGATTTCGTTCCAATTCACATTCCAAGTAATATTCGGCATGCGAATTACATTGCCGGTTGCCAAATTGCATTTTCTCTTATAGTTTCCGAGATATGGACTATCGATAATTTACACCATAAGCTCTGCTTCTAACTTGGGCCCAAATTGTAAAATGGTCTTATCTATTGGCGATTTCGTTCCAATTCACATTCCAAGTAATATTCGGCATGCTAATTACATTGCCGGTTGCCAAATTGCATTATCTCTTATAGTTTCCGAGATATGGACTATCGATAATTTACACCTTAGGCTCTGCTTCTAACTTGGGCCCAAATTGTAAAATGATCTTATCTATTGGCGATTTCGTTCCAATTCACATTCCAAGTAATATTCGGCATGCTAATTACATTGCCGGTTGCCAAATTGCATTATCTCTTATAGTTTCCGAGATATGGACTATCGATAATTTACACCTTGGCTCTGCTTCTAACTTGGGCCCAAATTGTAAAATGGTCTTATCTATTGGCGATTTCGTTCCAATTCACATTCCAAGTAATATTCGGCATGCTAATTACATTGCCGGTTGCCAAATTGCATTATCTCTTATAGTTTCCGAGATATGGACTATCGATAATTTACACCTTAGGCTCTGCTTCTAACTTGGGCCCAAATTGTAAAATGGTCTTATCTATTGGCGATTTCGTTCCAATTCACAATCCAAGTAATATTCGGCATGCTAATTACATTGCCGGTTGCCAAATTGCATTATCTCTTATAGTTTCCGAGATATGGACTATCGATAATTTACACCTTAGGCTCTGCTTCTAACTTGGGCCCAAATTGTAAAATGGTCTTATCTATTGGCGATTTCGTTCCAATTCACACTACAAGTAATATTCGGCATGCTAATTGCATTGCCGGTTGCGAAATTGCATTATCTCTTATAGTTTCCGAGATATGGACTATCGATAATTTACACCTTAGGCTCTGCTTCTAACTTGGGCCCAAATTGTAAAATGGTCTTATCTATTGGCGATTTCGTTCCAATTCACATTCCAAGTAATATTCGGCATGCTAATTACATTGCCGGTTGCCAAATTGCATTATCTCTTATAGTTTCCGAGATATGGACTATCGATAATTTACACCTTAGGCTCTGCTTCTAACTTGGGCCCAAATTGTAAAATGGTCTTATCTATTGGCGATTTCGTTCCAATTCACACTACAAGTAATATTCGGCATGCTAATTGCATTGCCGGTTGCGAAATTGCATTATCTCTTATAGTTTCCGAGATATGGACTATCGATAATTTACACCTTAGGCTCTGCTTCTAACTTGGGCCCAAATTGTAAAATGGTCTTATCTATTGGCGATTTCGTTCCAATTCACATTCCAAGTAATATTCGGCATGCTAATTACATTGCCGGTTGCCAAATTGCATTATCTCTTATAGTTTCCGAGATATGGACTATCGATAATTTACACCTTAGGCTCTGCTTCTAACTTGGGCCCAAATTGTAAAATGGTCTTATCTATTGGCGATTTCGTTCCAATTCACATTCCAAGTAATATTCGGCATGCTAATTATATTGCCGGTTGCCAAATTGCATTATCTCTTATAGTTTCCGAGATATGGACTATCGATAATTTACACCTTAGGCTCTGCTTCTAACTTGGGCCCAAATTGTAAAATGGTCTTATCTATTGGCGATTTCGTCCCAATTCACATTCCAAGTGATATTCGGCATGCTAATTACATTGCCGGTTGCGAAATTGCATTATCTCTTATAGTTTCCGAGATATGGACTATCAATAATTTACACCTTAGGCTCTGCTTCTAACTTGGGCCCAAATTGTAAAATGGTCTTATCTATTGGCGATTTCTTTCCAATTCACATTCCAAGTAATATTCGGCATGCTAATTACATTGCCGGTTGCCAAATTGCATTATCTCTTATAGTTTCCGAGATATGGACTATCGATAATTTACACCTTAGGCTCTGCTTCTAACTTGGGCCCAAATTGTAAAATGGTCTTATCTATTGGCGATTTCGTTCCAATTCACATTCCAAGTAATATTCGGCATGCTAATTACATTGCCGGTTGCCAAATTGCATTTTCTCTTATAGTTTCCGAGATATGGACTATCGATAATTTACACCATAAGCTCTGCTTCTAACTTGGGCCCAAATTGTAAAATGGTCTTATCTATTGGCGATTTCGTTCCAATTCACATTCCAAGTAATATTCGGCATGCTAATTACATTGCCGGTTGCCAAATTGCATTATCTCTTATAGTTTCCGAGATATGGACTATCGATAATTTACACCTTAGGCTCTGCTTCTAACTTGGGCCCAAATTGTAAAATGGTCTTACCTATTGGCGATTTCGTTCCAATTCACACTCCAAGTAATATTCGGCATGCTAATTACATTGCCGGTTGCGAAATTGCATTATCTCTTATAGTTTCCGAGATATGGACTATCGATAATTTACACCTTAGGCTCTGCTTCTAACTTGGGCCCAAATTGTAAAATGGTCTTATCTATTGGCGATTTCGTTCCAATTCACATTCCAAGTAATATTCGGCATGCTAATTACATTGCCGGTTGCCAAATTGCATTATCTCTTATAGTTTCCGAGATATGGACTATCGATAATTTACACCTTAGGCTCTGCTTCTAACTTGGGCCCAAATTGTAAAATGGTCTTACCTATTGGCGATTTCGTTCCAATTCACATTCCAAGTAATATTCGGCATGCTAATTACATTGCCGGTTGCCAAATTGCATTATCTCTTATAGTTTCCGAGATATGGACTATCGATAATTTACACCTTAGGCTCTGCTTCTAACTTGGGCCCAAATTGTAAAATGGTCTTATCTATTGGCGATTTCGTCCCAATTCACATTCCAAGTGATATTCGGCATGCTAATTACATTGCCGGTTGCGAAATTGCATTATCTCTTATAGTTTCCGAGATATGGACTATCAATAATTTACACCTTAGGCTCTGCTTCTAACTTGGGCCCAAATTGTAAAATGGTCTTATCTATTGGCGATTTCGTTCCAATTCACATTCCAAGTAATATTCGGCATGCTAATTATATTGCCGGTTGCCAAATTGCATTATCTCTTATAGTTTCCGAGATATGGACTATCGATAATTTACACCTTAGGCTCTGCTTCTAACTTGGGCCCAAATTGTAAAATGGTCTTATCTATTGGCGATTTCGTTCCAATTCACATTCCAAGTAATATTCGGCATGCTAATTACATTGCCGGTTGCCAAATTGCATTATCTCTTATAGTTTCCGAGATATGGACTATCGATAATTTACACCTTAGGCTCTGCTTCTAACTTGGGCCCAAATTGTAAAATAGTCTTATCTATTGGCGATTTCGTTCCAATTCACATTCCAAGTAATATTCGGCATGCTAATTACATTGCCGGTTGCCAAATTGCATTATCTCTTATAGTTTCCGAGATATGGACTATCGATAATTTACACCTTAGGCTCTGCTTCTAACTTGGGCCCAAATTGTAAAATGGTCTTATCTATTGGCGATTTCGTTCCAATTCACACTCCAAGTAATATTCGGCATGCTAATTACATTGCCGGTTGCCAAATTGCATTATCTCTTATAGTTTCCGAGATATGGACTATCGATAATTTACACCTTAGGCTCTGCTTCTAACTTGGGCCCAAATTGTAAAATGGTCTTATCTATTGGCGATTTCGTTCCAATTCACATTCCAAGTAATATTCGGCATGCTAATTACATTGCCGGTTGCCAAATTGCATTATCTCTTATAGTTTCCGAGATATGGACTATCGATAATTTACACCTTAGGCTCTTCTTCTAACTTGGGCCCAAATTGTAAAATCGTCTTATCTATTGGCGATTTCGTTCCAATTCACATTCCAAGTAATATTCGGCATGCTAATTACATTGCCGGTTGCCAAATTGCATTATCTCTTATAGTTTCCGAGATATGGACTATCGATAATTTACACCTTAGGCTTGCTTCTAACTTGGGCCCAAATTGTAAAATGGTCTTATCTATTGGCGATTTCGTTCCAATTCACATTCCAAGTAATATCCGGCATGCTAATTACATTGCCGGTTGCCAAATTGCATTATCTCTTATAGTTTCCGAGATATGGACTATCGATAATTTACACCTTAGGCTCTGCTTCTAACTTGGGCCCAAATTGTAAAATGGTCTTACCTATTGGCGATTTCGTTCCAATTCACATTCCAAGTAATATTCGGCATGCTAATTACATTGCCGGTTGCCAAATTGCATTATCTCTTATAGTTTCCGAGATATGGACTATCGATAATTTACACCTTAGGCTCTGCTTCTAACTTGGGC
Organism: Rhynchophorus ferrugineus; assembly: GCF_030347505.1. Lineage (NCBI taxonomy): Eukaryota > Metazoa > Arthropoda > Insecta > Coleoptera > Curculionidae > Rhynchophorus > Rhynchophorus ferrugineus. The sequence goes on along the minus strand of NW_027472649.1, from coordinate 324,556 downwards.
CCAAATTGTAAAATGGTCTTACCTATTGGCGATTTCGTTCCAATTCACATTCCAAGTAATATTCGGCATGCTAATTACATTGCCGGTTGCCAAATTGCATTTTCTCTTATAGTTTCCGAGATATGGACTATCGCTAATTTACACCATAAGCTCTGCTTCTAACTTGGGCCCAAATTGTAAAATGGTCTTATCTATTGGCGATTTCGTTCCAATTCACATTCCAAGTAATATTCGGCATGCTAATTACATTGCCGGTTGCCAAATTGCATTATCTCTTATAGTTTCCGAGATATGGACTATCGATAATTTACACCTTAGGCTCTGCTTCTAACTTGGGCCCAAATTGTAAAATGGTCTTACCTATTGGCGATTTCGTTCCAATTCACACTCCAAGTAATATTCGGCATGCTAATTACATTGCCGGTTGCGAAATTGCATTATCTCTTATAGTTTCCGAGATATGGACTATCGATAATTTACACCTTAGGCTCTGCTTCTAACTTGGGCCCAAATTGTAAAATGGTCTTATCTATTGGCGATTTCGTTCCAATTCACATTCCAAGTAATATTCGGCATGCTAATTACATTGCCGGTTGCCAAATTGCATTATCTCTTATAGTTTCCGAGATATGGACTATCGATAATTTACACCTTAGGCTCTGCTTCTAACTTGGGCCCAAATTGTAAAATGGTCTTACCTATTGGCGATTTCGTTCCAATTCACATTCCAAGTAATATTCGGCATGCTAATTACATTGCCGGTTGCCAAATTGCATTATCTCTTATAGTTTCCGAGATATGGACTATCGATAATTTACACCTTAGGCTCTGCTTCTAACTTGGGCCCAAATTGTAAAATGGTCTTATCTATTGGCGATTTCGTCCCAATTCACATTCCAAGTGATAATCGGCATGCTAATTACATTGCCGGTTGCGAAATTGCATTATCTCTTATAGTTTCCGAGATATGGACTATCAATAATTTACACCTTAGGCTCTGCTTCTAACTTGGGCCCAAATTGTAAAATGGTCTTATCTATTGGCGATTTCGTTCCAATTCACATTCCAAGTAATATTCGGCATGCTAATTATATTGCCGGTTGCCAAATTGCATTATCTCTTATAGTTTCCGAGATATGGACTATCGATAATTTACACCTTAGGCTCTGCTTCTAACTTGGGCCCAAATTGTAAAATGGTCTTATCTATTGGCGATTTCGTTCCAATTCACATTCCAAGTAATATTCGGCATGCTAATTACATTGCCGGTTGCCAAATTGCATTATCTCTTATAGTTTCCGAGATATGGACTATCGATAATTTACACCTTAGGCTCTGCTTCTAACTTGGGCCCAAATTGTAAAATAGTCTTATCTATTGGCGATTTCGTTCCAATTCACATTCCAAGTAATATTCGGCATGCTAATTACATTGCCGGTTGCCAAATTGCATTATCTCTTATAGTTTCCGAGATATGGACTATCGATAATTTACACCTTAGGCTCTGCTTCTAACTTGGGCCCAAATTGTAAAATGGTCTTATCTATTGGCGATTTCGTTCCAATTCACACTCCAAGTAATATTCGGCATGCTAATTACATTGCCGGTTGCCAAATTGCATTATCTCTTATAGTTTCCGAGATATGGACTATCGATAATTTACACCTTAGGCTCTGCTTCTAACTTGGGCCCAAATTGTAAAATGGTCTTATCTATTGGCGATTTCGTTCCAATTCACATTCCAAGTAATATTCGGCATGCTAATTACATTGCCGGTTGCCAAATTGCATTATCTCTTATAGTTTCCGAGATATGGACTATCGATAATTTACACCTTAGGCTCTGCTTCTAACTTGGGCCCAAATTGTAAAATCGTCTTATCTATTGGCGATTTCGTTCCAATTCACATTCCAAGTAATATTCGGCATGCTAATTACATTGCCGGTTGCCAAATTGCATTATCTCTTATAGTTTCCGAGATATGGACTATCGATAATTTACACCTTAGGCTTGCTTCTAACTTGGGCCCAAATTGTAAAATGGTCTTATCTATTGGCGATTTCGTTCCAATTCACATTCCAAGTAATATCCGGCATGCTAATTACATTGCCGGTTGCCAAATTGAATTATCTCTTATAGTTTCCGAGATATGGACTATCGATAATTTACACCTTAGGCTCTGCTTCTAACTTGGGCCCAAATTGTAAAATGGTCTTATCTATTGGCGATTTCGTTCTAATTCACATTCCAAGTAATATTCGGCATGCTAATTACATTGCCGGTTGCCAAATTGCATTATCTCTTATAGTTTCCGAGATATGGACTATCGATAATTTACATCTTAGGCTCTGCTTCTAACTTGGGCCCAAATTGTAAAATGGTCTTATTTATTGGCGATTTCGTTCCAATTCACATTCCAAGTAATATTCGGCATGCTAATTACATTGCCGGTTGCCAAATTGCATTATCTCTTATAGTTTCCGAGATATGGACTATCGATAATTTACACCTTAGGCTCTGCTTCTAACTTCGGCACAAATTGTAAAATGGTCTTATCTATTGGCGATTTCGTCCCAATTCACATTCCAAGTGATATTCGGCATGCTAATTACATTGCCGGTTGCGAAATTGCATTATCTCTTATAGTTTCCGAGATATGGACTATCAATAATTTACACCTTAGGCTCTGCTTCTAACTTGGGCCCAAATTGTGAAATGGTCTTATCTATTGGCGATTTCGTTCCAATTCACATTCCAAGTAATATTCGGCATGCTAATTACATTGCCGGTTGCCAAATTGCATTATCTCTTATAGTTTCCGAGATATGGACTATCGATAATATACACCTTAGGCTCTGCTTCTAACTTGGGCCCAAATTGTAAAATGGTCTTATCTATTGGCGATTTCGTTCCAATTCACATTCCAAGTAATATTCGGCATGCTAATTACATTACCGGTTGCCAAATTGCATTATCTCTTATAATTTCCGAGATATGGACTATCGATAATTTACACCTTAAGCTCTGCTTCTAACTTGGGCCCAAATTGTAAAATGGTCTTTTCTATTGGCGATTTCGTTCCAATTCACATTCCAAGTAATATTCGGCATGCTAATTACATTGCCGGTTGCCAAATTGCATTATCTCTTATAGTTTCCGAGATATGGACTATCGATAATTTACACCTTAGGCTCTGCTTCTAACTTGGGCCCAAATTGTAAAATGGTCTTATCTATTGGCGATTTCGTTCCAATTCACATTCCAAGTAATATTCGGCATGCTAATTACATTGCCGGTTGCCAAATTGCATTATCTCTTATAGTTTCCGAGATATGGACTATCGATAATTTACACCTTAGGCTCTGCTTCTAACTTGGGCCCAAATTGTAAAATGGTCTTATCTATTGGCGATTTCGGTCCAATTCACACTCCAAGTAATATTCGGCATGCTAATTACATTGCCGGTTGCGAAATTGCATTATCTCTTATAGTTTCCGAGATATGGACTATCAATAATTTACACCTTAGGCTCTGCTTCTAACTTGGGCCCAAATTGTAAAATGGTCTTATCTATTGGCGATTTCGTTCCAATTCACATTCCAAGTAATATTCGGCATGCTAATTACATTGCCGGTTGCCAAATTGCATTATCTCTTATAGTTTCCGAGATATGGACTATCGATAATTTACACCTTAGGCTCTGCTTCTAACTTGGGCCCAAACTGTAAAATGGTCTTATCTATTGGCGATTTCGTTCCAATTCACATTCCAAGTAATATTCGGCATGCTAATTACATTGCCGGTTGCCAAATTGCATTATCTCTTATAGTTTCCGAGATATGGACTATCGATAATTTACACCTTAGGCTCTGCTTCTAACTTGGGCCCAAATTGTAAAATGGTCTTATCTATTGGCGATTTCGTTCCAATTCACATTCCAAGTAATATTCGGCATGCTAATTACATTGCCGGTTGCCAAATTGCATTATCTCTTATAGTTTCCGAGATATGGACTATCGATAATTTACACCTTAGGCTCTGCTTCTAACTTGGGCCCAAATTGTAAAATGGCCTTCTCTATTGGCGATTTCGTTCCAATTCACATTCCAAGTAATATTCGGCATGCTAATTACATTGCCGGTTGCCAAATTGCATTATCTCTTATAGTTTCCGAGATATGGACTATCGATAATTTACACCTTAGGCTCTGCTTCTAACTTGGGCCCAAATTGTAAAATGGTCTTATCTATTGGCGATTTCGTTCCAATTCACATTCCAAGTAATATTCGGCATGCTAATTACATTGCCGGTTGCCAAATTGCATTATCTCTTATAGTTTCCGAGATATGGACTATCAATAATTTACACCTTAGGCTCTGCTTCTAACTTGGGCCCAAATTGTAAAATGGTCTTATCTATTGGCGATTTCGTTCCAATTCACATTCCAAGTAATATTCGGCATGCTAATTACATTGCCGGTTGCCAAATTGAATTATCTCTTATAGTTTCCGAGATATGGACTATCGATAATTTACACCTTAGGCTCTGCTTCTAACTTGGGCCCAAATTGTAAAATGGTCTTACCTATTGGCGATTTCGTTCCAATTCACATTCCAAGTAATATTCGGCATGCTAATTACATTGCCGGTTGCCAAATTGCATTATCTCTTATAGTTTCCGAGATATGGACTATCGATAATTTACACCTTAGGCTCTGCTTCTAACTTGGGCCCAAATTGTAAAATGGTCTTATCTATTGGCGATTTCGTTCCAATTCACATTCCAAGTAATATTCGGCATGCTAATTACATTGCCGGTTGCCAAATTGCATTATCTCTTATAGTTTCCGAGATATGGACTATCGATCATTTACACCTTAGGCTCTGCTTCTAACTTGGGCCCAAATTGTAAAATGGTCTTACCTATTGGCGATTTCGTTCCAATTCACATTCCAAGTAATATTCGGCATGCTAATTACATTGCCGGTTGCCAAATTGCATTATCTCTTATAGTTTCCGAGATATGGACTATCGATCATTTACACCTTAGGCTCTGCTTCTAACTTGGGCCCAAATTGTAAAATGGTCTTATCTATTGGCGATTTCGTTCCAATTCACATTCCAATTAATATTCGGCATGCTAATTACATTGCCGGTTGCCAAATTGCATTATCTCTTATAGTTTCCGAGATATGGACTATCGATAATTTACACCTTAGGCTCTGCTTCTAACTTGGGCCCAAATTGTAAAATGGTCTTATCTATTGGCGATTTCGTTCCAATTCACATTCCAAGTAATATTCGGCATGCTAATTACATTGCCGGTTGTCAAATTGCATTATCTCTTATAGTTTCCGAGATATGGACTATCGATAATTTACACCTTAGGCTCTGCTTCTAACTTGGGCCCAAATTGTAAAATGGTCTTATCTATTGGCGATTTCGTTCCAATTCACATTCCAAGTAATATTCGGCATGCTAATTACATTGCCGGTTGCCAAATTGCATTATCTCTTATAGTTTCCGAGATATGGACTATCGATAATTTACACCTTAGGCTCTGCTTCTAACTTGGGCCCAAATTGTAAAATGGTCTTATCTATTGGCGATTTCGTTCCAATTCACATTCCAAGTAATATTCGGCATGCTAATTACATTGCCGGTTGCCAAATTGCATTATCTCTTATAGTTTCCGAGATATGGACTATCGATAATTTACACCCTAGGCTCTGCTTCTAACTTGGGCCCAAATTGTAAAATGGTCTTATCTATTGGCGATTTCGTTCCAATTCACATTCCAAGTAATATTCGGCATGCTAATTACATTGCCGGTTGCCAAATTGCATTATCTCTTATAGTTTCCGAGATATGGACTATCGATAATTTACACCTTAGGCTCTGCTTCTAACTTGGGCCCAAATTGTAAAATGGTCTTATCTATTGGCGATTTCGTTCCAATTCACATTCCAAGTAATATTCGGCATGCTAATTACATTGCCGGTTGCCAAATTGCATTATCTCTTATAGTTTCCGAGATATGGACTATCGATAATTTACACCTTAGGCTCTGCTTCTAACTTGGGACCAAATTGTAAAATGGTCTTACCTATTGGCGATTTCGTTCCAATTCACATTCCAAGTAATATTCGGCATGCTAATTACATTGCCGGTTGCCAAATTGCATTATCTCTTATAGTTTCCGAGATATGGGCTATCGATAATTTATACCTTAGGCTCTGTTTCTAACTTGGGCCCAAATTGTAAAATGGTCTTATCTATTGGCGATTTCGTTCCAATTCACATTCCAAGTAATATTCGGCATGCTAATTACATTGCCGGTTGCCAAATTGCATTATCTCTTATAGTTTCCGAGATATGGACTATCGATAATTTACACCTTAGGCTCTGCTTCTAACTTGGGCCCAAATTGTAAAATGGTCTTATCTATTGGCGATTTCGTTCCAATTCACATTCCAAGTAATATTCGGCATGCTAATTACATTGCCGGTTGCCAAATTGCATTATCTCTTATAGTTTCCGAGATATGGACTATCGATAATTTACACCTTAGGCCCTGCTTCTAACTTGGGCCCAAATTGTAAAATGGTCTTATCTATTGGCGATTTCGTTCCAATTCACATTCCAAGTAATATTCGGCATGCTAATTACATTGCCGGTTGCCAAATTGCATTATCTCTTATAGTTTCCGAGATATGGACTATCGATAATTTACACCTTAGGCTCTGCTTCTAACTTGGGCCCAAATTGTAAAATGGTCTTATCTATTGGCGATTTCGTTCCAATTCACACTACAAATAATATTCGGCATGCTAATTACATTGCCGGTTGCGAAATTGCATTATCTCTTATAGTTTCCGAGATATGGACTATCGATAATTTACACCTTAGGCTCTGCTTCTAACTTGGGCCCAAATTGTAAAATGGTCTTATCTATTGGCGATTTCGTTCCAATTCACATTCCAAGTAATATTCGGCATGCTAATTACATTGCCGGTTGCCAAATTGCATTATCTCTTATAGTTTCCGAGATATGGACTATCGATAATTTACACCTTAGGCTCTGCTTCTAACTTGGGCCCAAATTGTAAAATGGTCTTATCTATTGGCGATTTCGTTCCAATTCACATTCCAAGTAATATTCGGCATGCTAATTATATTGCCGGTTGCCAAATTGCATTATCTCTTATAGTTTCCGAGATATGGACTATCGATAATTTACACCTTAGGCTCTGCTTCTAACTTGGGCCCAAATTGTAAAATGGTCTTATCTATTGGCGATTTCGTCCCAATTCACATTCCAAGTGATATTCGGCATGCTAATTACATTGCCGGTTGCGAAATTGCATTATCTCTTATAGTTTCCGATATATGGACTATCAATAATTTACACCTTAGGCTCTGCTTCTAACTTGGGCCCAAATTGTAAAATGGTCATATCTATTGGCGATTTCGTTCCAATTCACACTACAAATAATATTCGGCATGCTAATTATATTGCCGGTTGCCAAATTGCATTATCTCTTATAGTTTCCGAGATATGGACTATCGATAATTTACACCTTAGGCTCTGCTTCTAACTTGGGCCCAAATTGTAAAATGGTCTTATCTATTGGCGATTTCGTTCCAATTCACATTCCAAGTAATATTCGGCATGCTAATTACATTGCCGGTTGCCAAATTGCATTATCTCTTATAGTTTCCGAGATATGGACTATCGATAATTTACACCTTAGGCTCTGCTTCTAACTTGGGCCCAAATTGTAAAATGGTCTTATCTATTGGCGATTTCGTTCCAATTCACATTCCAAGTAATATTCGGCATGCTAATTATATTGCCGGTTGCCAAATTGCATTATCTCTTATAGTTTCCGAGATATGGACTATCGATAATTTACACCTTAGGCTCTGCTTCTAACTTGGGCCCAAATTGTAAAATGGTCTTATCTATTGGCGATTTCGTCCCAATTCACATTCCAAGTGATATTCGGCATGCTAATTACATTGCCGGTTGCGAAATTGCATTATCTCTTATAGTTTCCGAGATATGGACTATCAATAATTTACACCTTAGGCTCTGCTTCTAACTTGGGCCCAAATTGTAAAATGGTCATATCTATTGGCGATTTCGTTCCAATTCACATTCCAAGTAATATTCGGCATGCTAATTACATTGCCGGTTGCCAAATTGCATTATCTCTTATAGTTTCCGAGATATGGACTATCGATAATTTACACCTTAGGCTCTGCTTCTAACTTGGGCCCAAACTGTAAAATGGTCTTATCTATTGGCGATTTCGTTCCAATTCACATTCCAAGTAATATTCGGCATGCTAATTACATTGCCGGTTGCCAAATTGCATTATCTCTTATAGTTTCCGAGATATGGACTATCGATAATTTACACCTTAGGCTCTGCTTCTAACTTGGGCCCAAATTGTAAAATGGTCTTATCTATTGGCGATTTCGTTCCAATTCACATTCCAAGTAATATTCGGCATGCTAATTACATTGCCGGTTGCCAAATTGCATTATCTCTTATAGTTTCCGAGATATGGACTATCGATAATTTACACCTTAGGCTCTGCTTCTAACTTGGGCCCAAATTGTAAAATGGTCTTCTCTATTGGCGATTTCGTTCCAATTCACATTCCAAGTAATATTCGGCATGCTAATTACATTGCCGGTTGCCAAATTGCATTATCTCTTATAGTTTCCGAGATATGGACTATCGATAATTTACACCTTAGGCTCTGCTTCTAACTTGGGCCCAAATTGTAAAATGGTCTTATCTATTGGCGATTTCGTTCCAATTCACATTCCAAGTAATATTCGGCATGCTAATTACATTGCCGGTTGCCAAATTGCATTATCTCTTATAGTTTCCGAGATATGGACTATCAATAATTTACACCTTAGGCTCTGCTTCTAACTTGGGCCCAAATTGTAAAATGGTCTTATCTATTGGCGATTTCGTTCCAATTCACATTCCAAGTAATATTCGGCATGCTAATTACATTGCCGGTTGCCAAATTGAATTATCTCTTATAGTTTCCGAGATATGGACTATCGATAATTTACACCTTAGGCTCTGCTTCTAACTTGGGCCCAAATTGTAAAATGGTCTTACCTATTGGCGATTTCGTTCCAATTCACATTCCAAGTAATATTCGGCATGCTAATTACATTGCCGGTTGCCAAATTGCATTATCTCTTATAGTTTCCGAGATATGGACTATCGATAATTTACACCTTAGGCTCTGCTTCTAACTTGGGCCCAAATTGTAAAATGGTCTTATCTATTGGCGATTTCGTTCCAATTCACATTCCAAGTAATATTCGGCATGCTAATTACATTGCCGGTTGCCAAATTGCATTATCTCTTATAGTTTCCGAGATATGGACTATCGATCATTTACACCTTAGGCTCTGCTTCTAACTTGGGCCCAAATTGTAAAATGGTCTTACCTATTGGCGATTTCGTTCCAATTCACATTCCAAGTAATATTCGGCATGCTAATTACATTGCCGGTTGCCAAATTGCATTATCTCTTATAGTTTCCGAGATATGGACTATCGATCATTTACACCTTAGGCTCTGCTTCTAACTTGGGCCCAAATTGTAAAATGGTCTTATCTATTGGCGATTTCGTTCCAATTCACATTCCAATTAATATTCGGCATGCTAATTACATTGCCGGTTGCCAAATTGCATTATCTCTTATAGTTTCCGAGATATGGACTATCGATAATTTACACCTTAGGCTCTGCTTCTAACTTGGGCCCAAATTGTAAAATGGTCTTATCTATTGGCGATTTCGTTCCAATTCACATTCCAAGTAATATTCGGCATGCTAATTACATTGCCGGTTGCCAAATTGCATTATCTCTTATAGTTTCCGAGATATGGACTATCGATAATTTACACCTTAGGCTCTGCTTCTAACTTGGGCCCAAATTGTAAAATGGTCTTATCTATTGGCGATTTCGTTCCAATTCACATTCCAAGTAATATTCGGCATGCTAATTACATTGCCGGTTGCCAAATTGCATTATCTCTTATAGTTTCCGAGATATGGACTATCGATAATTTACACCCTAGGCTCTGCTTCTAACTTGGGCCCAAATTGTAAAATGGTCTTATCTATTGGCGATTTCGTTCCAATTCACATTCCAAGTAATATTCGGCATGCTAATTACATTGCCGGTTGCCAAATTGCATTATCTCTTATAGTTTCCGAGATATGGACTATCGATAATTTACACCTTAGGCTCTGCTTCTAACTTGGGACCAAATTGTAAAATGGTCTTACCTATTGGCGATTTCGTTCCAATTCACATTCCAAGTAATATTCGGCATGCTAATTACATTGCCGGTTGCCAAATTGCATTATCTCTTATAGTTTCCGAGATATGGGCTATCGATAATTTATACCTTAGGCTCTGTTTCTAACTTGGGCCCAAATTGTAAAATGGTCTTATCTATTGGCGATTTCGTTCCAATTCACATTCCAAGTAATATTCGGCATGCTAATTACATTGCCGGTTGCCAAATTGCATTATCTCTTATAGTTTCCGAGATATGGACTATCGATAATTTACACCTTAGGCTCTGCTTCTAACTTGGGCCCAAATTGTAAAATGGTCTTATCTATTGGCGATTTCGTTCCAATTCACATTCCAAGTAATATTCGGCATGCTAATTACATTGCCGGTTGCCAAATTGCATTATCTCTTATAGTTTCCGAGATATGGACTATCGATAATTTACACCTTAGGCCCTGCTTCTAACTTGGGCCCAAATTGTAAAATGGTCTTATCTATTGGCGATTTCGTTCCAATTCACATTCCAAGTAATATTCGGCATGCTAATTACATTGCCGGTTGCCAAATTGCATTATCTCTTATAGTTTCCGAGATATGGACTATCGATAATTTACACCTTAGGCTCTGCTTCTAACTTGGGCCCAAATTGTAAAATGGTCTTATCTATTGGCGATTTCGTTCCAATTCACACTACAAATAATATTCGGCATGCTAATTACATTGCCGGTTGCGAAATTGCATTATCTCTTATAGTTTCCGAGATATGGACTATCGATAATTTACACCTTAGGCTCTGCTTCTAACTTGGGCCCAAATTGTAAAATGGTCTTATCTATTGGCGATTTCGTTCCAATTCACATTCCAAGTAATATTCGGCATGCTAATTACATTGCCGGTTGCCAAATTGCATTATCTCTTATAGTTTCCGAGATATGGACTATCGATAATTTACACCTTAGGCTCTGCTTCTAACTTGGGCCCAAATTGTAAAATGGTCTTATCTATTGGCGATTTCGTTCCAATTCACATTCCAAGTAATATTCGGCATGCTAATTATATTGCCGGTTGCCAAATTGCATTATCTCTTATAGTTTCCGAGATATGGACTATCGATAATTTACACCTTAGGCTCTGCTTCTAACTTGGGCCCAAATTGTAAAATGGTCTTATCTATTGGCGATTTCGTCCCAATTCACATTCCAAGTGATATTCGGCATGCTAATTACATTGCCGGTTGCGAAATTGCATTATCTCTTATAGTTTCCGAGATATGGACTATCAATAATTTACACCTTAGGCTCTGCTTCTAACTTGGGCCCAAATTGTAAAATGGTCATATCTATTGGCGATTTCGTTCCAATTCACATTCCAAGTAATATTCGGCATGCTAATTACATTGCCGGTTGCCAAATTGCATTATCTCTTATAGTTTCCGAGATATGGACTATCGATAATTTACACCTTAGGCTCTGCTTCTAACTTGGGCCCAAATTGTAAAATGGTCTTATCTATTGGCGATTTCGTTCCAATTCACATTCCAAGTAATATTCGGCATGCTAATTACATTGCCGGTTGCCAAATTGCATTTTCTCTTATAGTTTCCGAGATATGGACTATCGATAATTTACACCATAGGCTCTGCTTCTAACTTGGGCCCAAATTGTAAAATGGTCTTATCTATTGGCGATTTCGTTCCAATTCACATTCCAAGTAATATTCGGCATGCTAATTACATTGCCGGTTGCCAAATTGCATTATCTCTTATAGTTTCCGAGATATGGACTATCGATAATTTACACCTTAGGCTCTGCTTCTAACTTGGGCCCAAATTGTAAAATGGTCTTATCTATTGGCGATTTCGTTCCAATTCACATTCCAAGTAATATTCGGCATGCTAATTACATTGCCGGTTGCCAAATTGCATTATCTCTTATAGTTTCCGAGATATGGACTATCGATAATTTACACCTTAGGCTCTGCTTCTAACTTGGGCCCAAATTGTAAAATGGTCTTATCTATTGGCGATTTCGTTCCAATTCACATTCCAAGTAATATTCGGCATGCTAATTACATTGCCGGTTGCCAAATTGCATTATCTCTTATAGTTTCCGAGATATGGACTATCGATAATTTACACCTTGGCTCTGCTTCTAACTTGGGCCCAAATTGTAAAATGGTCTTATCTATTGGCGATTTCGTTCCAATTCACATTCCAAGTAATATTCGGCATGCTAATTACATTGCCGGTTGCCAAATTGCATTATCTCTTATAGTTTCCGAGATATGGACTATCGATAATTTACACCTTAGGCTCTGCTTCTAACTTGGGCCCAAATTGTAAAATGGTCTTACCTATTGGCGATTTCGTTCCAATTCACACTCCAAGTAATATTCGGCATGCTAATTACATTGCCGGTTGCGAAATTGCATTATCTCTTATAGTTTCCGAGATATGGACTATCGATAATTTACACCTTAGGCTCTGCTTCTAACTTGGGCCCAAATTGTAAAATGGTCTTATCTATTGGCGATTTCGTTCCAATTCACATTCCAAGTAATATTCGGCATGCTAATTACATTGCCGGTTGCCAAATTGCATTATCTCTTATAGTTTCCGAGATATGGACTATCGATAATTTACACCTTAGGCTCTGCTTCTAACTTGGGCCCAAATTGTAAAATGGTCTTACCTATTGGCGATTTCGTTCCAATTCACATTCCAAGTAATATTCGGCATGCTAATTACATTGCCGGTTGCCAAATTGCATTATCTCTTATAGTTTCCGAGATATGGACTATCGATAATTTACACCTTAGGCTCTGCTTCTAACTTGGGCCCAAATTGTAAAATGGTCTTATCTATTGGCGATTTCGTCCCAATTCACATTCCAAGTGATATTCGGCATGCTAATTACATTGCCGGTTGCGAAATTGCATTATCTCTTATAGTTTCCGAGATATGGACTATCAATAATTTACACCTTAGGCTCTGCTTCTAACTTGGGCCCAAATTGTAAAATGGTCTTATCTATTGGCGATTTCGTTCCAATTCACATTCCAAGTAATATTCGGCATGCTAATTATATTGCCGGTTGCCAAATTGCATTATCTCTTATAGTTTCCGAGATATGGACTATCGATAATTTACACCTTAGGCTCTGCTTCTAACTTGGGCCCAAATTGTAAAATGGTCTTATCTATTGGCGATTTCGTTCCAATTCACATTCCAAGTAATATTCGGCATGCTAATTATATTGCCGGTTGCCAAATTGCATTATCTCTTATAGTTTCCGAGATATGGACTATCGATAATTTACACCTTAGGCTCTGCTTCTAACTTGGGCCCAAATTGTAAAATGGTCTTATCTATTGGCGATTTCGTTCCAATTCACATTCCAAGTAATATTCGGCATGCTAATTACATTGCCGGTTGCCAAATTGCATTATCTCTTATAGTTTCCGAGATATGGACTATCGATAATTTACACCTTAGGCTCTGCTTCTAACTTGGGCCCAAATTGTAAAATAGTCTTATCTATTGGCGATTTCGTTCCAATTCACATTCCAAGTAATATTCGGCATGCTAATTACATTGCCGGTTGCCAAATTGCATTATCTCTTATAGTTTCCGAGATATGGACTATCGATAATTTACACCTTAGGCTCTGCTTCTAACTTGGGCCCAAATTGTAAAATGGTCTTATCTATTGGCGATTTCGTTCCAATTCACACTCCAAGTAATATTCGGCATGCTAATTACATTGCCGGTTGCCAAATTGCATTATCTCTTATAGTTTCCGAGATATGGACTATCGATAATTTACACCTTAGGCTCTGCTTCTAACTTGGGCCCAAATTGTAAAATGGTCTTATCTATTGGCGATTTCGTTCCAATTCACATTCCAAGTAATATTCGGCATGCTAATTACATTGCCGGTTGCCAAATTGCATTATCTCTTATAGTTTCCGAGATATGGACTATCGATAATTTACACCTTAGGCTCTTCTTCTAACTTGGGCCCAAATTGTAAAATCGTCTTATCTATTGGCGATTTCGTTCCAATTCACATTCCAAGTAATATTCGGCATGCTAATTACATTGCCGGTTGCCAAATTGCATTATCTCTTATAGTTTCCGAGATATGGACTATCGATAATTTACACCTTAGGCTCTGCTTCTAACTTGGGCCCAAATTGTAAAATGGTCTTATCTATTGGCGATTTCGTTCCAATTCACATTCCAAGTAATATCCGGCATGCTAATTACATTGCCGGTTGCCAAATTGCATTATCTCTTATAGTTTCCGAGATATGGACTATCGATAATTTACACCTTAGGCTCTGCTTCTAACTTGGGCCCAAATTGTAAAATGGTCTTACCTATTGGCGATTTCGTTCCAATTCACATTCCAAGTAATATTCGGCATGCTAATTACATTGCCGGTTGCCAAATTGCATTATCTCTTATAGTTTCCGAGATATGGACTATCGATAATTTACACCTTAGGCTCTGCTTCTAACTTGGGCCCAAATTGTAAAATGGTCTTACCTATTGGCGATTTCGTTCCAATTCACATTCCAAGTAATATTCGGCATGCTAATTACATTGCCGGTTGCCAAATTGCATTTTCTCTTATAGTTTCCGAGATATGGACTATCGCTAATTTACACCATAAGCTCTGCTTCTAACTTGGGCCCAAATTGTAAAATGGTCTTATCTATTGGCGATTTCGTTCCAATTCACATTCCAAGTAATATTCGGCATGCTAATTACATTGCCGGTTGCCAAATTGCATTATCTCTTATAGTTTCCGAGATATGGACTATCGATAATTTACACCTTAGGCTCTGCTTCTAACTTGGGCCCAAATTGTAAAATGGTCTTACCTATTGGCGATTTCGTTCCAATTCACACTCCAAGTAATATTCGGCATGCTAATTACATTGCCGGTTGCGAAATTGCATTATCTCTTATAGTTTCCGAGATATGGACTATCGATAATTTACACCTTAGGCTCTGCTTCTAACTTGGGCCCAAATTGTAAAATGGTCTTATCTATTGGCGATTTCGTTCCAATTCACATTCCAAGTAATATTCGGCATGCTAATTACATTGCCGGTTGCCAAATTGCATTATCTCTTATAGTTTCCGAGATATGGACTATCGATAATTTACACCTTAGGCTCTGCTTCTAACTTGGGCCCAAATTGTAAAATGGCCTTACCTATTGGCGATTTCGTTCCAATTCACATTCCAAGTAATATTCGGCATGCTAATTACATTGCCGGTTGCCAAATTGCATTATCTCTTATAGTTTCCGAGATATGGACTATCGATAATTTACACCTTAGGCTCTGCTTCTAACTTGGGCCCAAATTGTAAAATGGTCTTATCTATTGGCGATTTCGTCCCAATTCACATTCCAAGTGATATTCGGCATGCTAATTACATTGCCGGTTGCGAAATTGCATTATCTCTTATAGTTTCCGAGATATGGACTATCAATAATTTACACCTTAGGCTCTGCTTCTAACTTGGGCCCAAATTGTAAAATGGTTTTATCTATTGGCGATTTCGTTCCAATTCACATTCCAAGTAATATTCGGCATGCTAATTATATTGCCGGTTGCCAAATTGCATTATCTCTTATAGTTTCCGAGATATGGACTATCGATAATTTACACCTTAGGCTCTGCTTCTAACTTGGGCCCAAATTGTAAAATGGTCTTATCTATTGGCGATTTCGTTCCAATTCACATTCCAAGTAATATTCGGCATGCTAATTACATTGCCGGTTGCCAAATTGCATTATCTCTTATAGTTTCCGAGATATGGACTATCGATAATTTACACCTTAGGCTCTGCTTCTAACTTGGGCCCAAATTGTAAAATAGTCTTATCTATTGGCGATTTCGTTCCAATTCACATTCCAAGTAATATTCGGCATGCTAATTACATTGCCGGTTGCCAAATTGCATTATCTCTTATAGTTTCCGAGATATGGACTATCGATAATTTACACCTTAGGCTCTGCTTCTAACTTGGGCCCAAATTGTAAAATGGTCTTATCTATTGGCGATTTCGTTCCAATTCACACTCCAAGTAATATTCGGCATGCTAATTACATTGCCGGTTGCCAAATTGCATTATCTCTTATAGTTTCCGAGATATGGACTATCGATAATTTACACCTTAGGCTCTGCTTCTAACTTGGGCCCAAATTGTAAAATGGTCTTATCTATTGGCGATTTCGTTCCAATTCACATTCCAAGTAATATTCGGCATGCTAATTACATTGCCGGTTGCCAAATTGCATTATCTCTTATAGTTTCCGAGATATGGACTATCGATAATTTACACCTTAGGCTCTGCTTCTAACTTGGGCCCAAATTGTAAAATCGTCTTATCTATTGGCGATTTCGTTCCAATTCACATTCCAAGTAATATTCGGCATGCTAATTACATTGCCGGTTGCCAAATTGCATTATCTCT
Organism: Rhynchophorus ferrugineus; assembly: GCF_030347505.1. NCBI lineage: Eukaryota > Metazoa > Arthropoda > Insecta > Coleoptera > Curculionidae > Rhynchophorus > Rhynchophorus ferrugineus. The sequence goes on along the minus strand of NW_027472649.1, from coordinate 307,720 downwards.
TATAGTTTCCGAGATATGGACTATCGATAATTTACACCTTAGGCTCTGCTTCTAACTTGGGCCCAAATTGTAAAATGGTCTTATCTATTGGCGATTTCGTTCCAATTCACATTCCAAGTAATATCCGGCATGCTAATTACATTGCCGGTTGCCAAATTGAATTATCTCTTATAGTTTCCGAGATATGGACTATCGATAATTTACACCTTAGGCTCTGCTTCTAACTTGGGCCCAAATTGTAAAATGGTCTTATCTATTGGCGATTTCGTTCTAATTCACATTCCAAGTAATATTCGGCATGCTAATTACATTGCCGGTTGCCAAATTGCATTATCTCTTATAGTTTCCGAGATATGGACTATCGATAATTTACATCTTAGGCTCTGCTTCTAACTTGGGCCCAAATTGTAAAATGGTCTTATTTATTGGCGATTTCGTTCCAATTCACATTCCAAGTAATATTCGGCATGCTAATTACATTGCCGGTTGCCAAATTGCATTATCTCTTATAGTTTCCGAGATATGGACTATCGATAATTTACACCTTAGGCTCTGCTTCTAACTTCGGCACAAATTGTAAAATGGTCTTATCTATTGGCGATTTCGTCCCAATTCACATTCCAAGTGATATTCGGCATGCTAATTACATTGCCGGTTGCGAAATTGCATTATCTCTTATAGTTTCCGAGATATGGACTATCAATAATTTACACCTTAGGCTCTGCTTCTAACTTGGGCCCAAATTGTGAAATGGTCTTATCTATTGGCGATTTCGTTCCAATTCACATTCCAAGTAATATTCGGCATGCTAATTACATTGCCGGTTGCCAAATTGCATTATCTCTTATAGTTTCCGAGATATGGACTATCGATAATATACACCTTAGGCTCTGCTTCTAACTTGGGCCCAAATTGTAAAATGGTCTTATCTATTGGCGATTTCGTTCCAATTCACATTCCAAGTAATATTCGGCATGCTAATTACATTACCGGTTGCCAAATTGCATTATCTCTTATAATTTCCGAGATATGGACTATCGATAATTTACACCTTAAGCTCTGCTTCTAACTTGGGCCCAAATTGTAAAATGGTCTTTTCTATTGGCGATTTCGTTCCAATTCACATTCCAAGTAATATTCGGCATGCTAATTACATTGCCGGTTGCCAAATTGCATTATCTCTTATAGTTTCCGAGATATGGACTATCGATAATTTACACCTTAGGCTCTGCTTCTAACTTGGGCCCAAATTGTAAAATGGTCTTATCTATTGGCGATTTCGTTCCAATTCACATTCCAAGTAATATTCGGCATGCTAATTACATTGCCGGTTGCCAAATTGCATTATCTCTTATAGTTTCCGAGATATGGACTATCGATAATTTACACCTTAGGCTCTGCTTCTAACTTGGGCCCAAATTGTAAAATGGTCTTATCTATTGGCGATTTCGGTCCAATTCACACTCCAAGTAATATTCGGCATGCTAATTACATTGCCGGTTGCGAAATTGCATTATCTCTTATAGTTTCCGAGATATGGACTATCAATAATTTACACCTTAGGCTCTGCTTCTAACTTGGGCCCAAATTGTAAAATGGTCTTATCTATTGGCGATTTCGTTCCAATTCACATTCCAAGTAATATTCGGCATGCTAATTACATTGCCGGTTGCCAAATTGCATTATCTCTTATAGTTTCCGAGATATGGACTATCGATAATTTACACCTTAGGCTCTGCTTCTAACTTGGGCCCAAACTGTAAAATGGTCTTATCTATTGGCGATTTCGTTCCAATTCACATTCCAAGTAATATTCGGCATGCTAATTACATTGCCGGTTGCCAAATTGCATTATCTCTTATAGTTTCCGAGATATGGACTATCGATAATTTACACCTTAGGCTCTGCTTCTAACTTGGGCCCAAATTGTAAAATGGTCTTATCTATTGGCGATTTCGTTCCAATTCACATTCCAAGTAATATTCGGCATGCTAATTACATTGCCGGTTGCCAAATTGCATTATCTCTTATAGTTTCCGAGATATGGACTATCGATAATTTACACCTTAGGCTCTGCTTCTAACTTGGGCCCAAATTGTAAAATGGCCTTCTCTATTGGCGATTTCGTTCCAATTCACATTCCAAGTAATATTCGGCATGCTAATTACATTGCCGGTTGCCAAATTGCATTATCTCTTATAGTTTCCGAGATATGGACTATCGATAATTTACACCTTAGGCTCTGCTTCTAACTTGGGCCCAAATTGTAAAATGGTCTTATCTATTGGCGATTTCGTTCCAATTCACATTCCAAGTAATATTCGGCATGCTAATTACATTGCCGGTTGCCAAATTGCATTATCTCTTATAGTTTCCGAGATATGGACTATCAATAATTTACACCTTAGGCTCTGCTTCTAACTTGGGCCCAAATTGTAAAATGGTCTTATCTATTGGCGATTTCGTTCCAATTCACATTCCAAGTAATATTCGGCATGCTAATTACATTGCCGGTTGCCAAATTGAATTATCTCTTATAGTTTCCGAGATATGGACTATCGATAATTTACACCTTAGGCTCTGCTTCTAACTTGGGCCCAAATTGTAAAATGGTCTTACCTATTGGCGATTTCGTTCCAATTCACATTCCAAGTAATATTCGGCATGCTAATTACATTGCCGGTTGCCAAATTGCATTATCTCTTATAGTTTCCGAGATATGGACTATCGATAATTTACACCTTAGGCTCTGCTTCTAACTTGGGCCCAAATTGTAAAATGGTCTTATCTATTGGCGATTTCGTTCCAATTCACATTCCAAGTAATATTCGGCATGCTAATTACATTGCCGGTTGCCAAATTGCATTATCTCTTATAGTTTCCGAGATATGGACTATCGATCATTTACACCTTAGGCTCTGCTTCTAACTTGGGCCCAAATTGTAAAATGGTCTTACCTATTGGCGATTTCGTTCCAATTCACATTCCAAGTAATATTCGGCATGCTAATTACATTGCCGGTTGCCAAATTGCATTATCTCTTATAGTTTCCGAGATATGGACTATCGATCATTTACACCTTAGGCTCTGCTTCTAACTTGGGCCCAAATTGTAAAATGGTCTTATCTATTGGCGATTTCGTTCCAATTCACATTCCAATTAATATTCGGCATGCTAATTACATTGCCGGTTGCCAAATTGCATTATCTCTTATAGTTTCCGAGATATGGACTATCGATAATTTACACCTTAGGCTCTGCTTCTAACTTGGGCCCAAATTGTAAAATGGTCTTATCTATTGGCGATTTCGTTCCAATTCACATTCCAAGTAATATTCGGCATGCTAATTACATTGCCGGTTGTCAAATTGCATTATCTCTTATAGTTTCCGAGATATGGACTATCGATAATTTACACCTTAGGCTCTGCTTCTAACTTGGGCCCAAATTGTAAAATGGTCTTATCTATTGGCGATTTCGTTCCAATTCACATTCCAAGTAATATTCGGCATGCTAATTACATTGCCGGTTGCCAAATTGCATTATCTCTTATAGTTTCCGAGATATGGACTATCGATAATTTACACCTTAGGCTCTGCTTCTAACTTGGGCCCAAATTGTAAAATGGTCTTATCTATTGGCGATTTCGTTCCAATTCACATTCCAAGTAATATTCGGCATGCTAATTACATTGCCGGTTGCCAAATTGCATTATCTCTTATAGTTTCCGAGATATGGACTATCGATAATTTACACCCTAGGCTCTGCTTCTAACGTGGGCCCAAATTGTAAAATGGTCTTATCTATTGGCGATTTCGTTCCAATTCACATTCCAAGTAATATTCGGCATGCTAATTACATTGCCGGTTGCCAAATTGCATTATCTCTTATAGTTTCCGAGATATGGACTATCGATAATTTACACCTTAGGCTCTGCTTCTAACTTGGGCCCAAATTGTAAAATGGTCTTATCTATTGGCGATTTCGTTCCAATTCACATTCCAAGTAATATTCGGCATGCTAATTACATTGCCGGTTGCCAAATTGCATTATCTCTTATAGTTTCCGAGATATGGACTATCGATAATTTACACCTTAGGCTCTGCTTCTAACTTGGGACCAAATTGTAAAATGGTCTTACCTATTGGCGATTTCGTTCCAATTCACATTCCAAGTAATATTCGGCATGCTAATTACATTGCCGGTTGCCAAATTGCATTATCTCTTATAGTTTCCGAGATATGGGCTATCGATAATTTATACCTTAGGCTCTGTTTCTAACTTGGGCCCAAATTGTAAAATGGTCTTATCTATTGGCGATTTCGTTCCAATTCACATTCCAAGTAATATTCGGCATGCTAATTACATTGCCGGTTGCCAAATTGCATTATCTCTTATAGTTTCCGAGATATGGACTATCGATAATTTACACCTTAGGCTCTGCTTCTAACTTGGGCCCAAATTGTAAAATGGTCTTATCTATTGGCGATTTCGTTCCAATTCACATTCCAAGTAATATTCGGCATGCTAATTACATTGCCGGTTGCCAAATTGCATTATCTCTTATAGTTTCCGAGATATGGACTATCGATAATTTACACCTTAGGCCCTGCTTCTAACTTGGGCCCAAATTGTAAAATGGTCTTATCTATTGGCGATTTCGTTCCAATTCACATTCCAAGTAATATTCGGCATGCTAATTACATTGCCGGTTGCCAAATTGCATTATCTCTTATAGTTTCCGAGATATGGACTATCGATAATTTACACCTTAGGCTCTGCTTCTAACTTGGGCCCAAATTGTAAAATGGTCTTATCTATTGGCGATTTCGTTCCAATTCACACTACAAATAATATTCGGCATGCTAATTACATTGCCGGTTGCGAAATTGCATTATCTCTTATAGTTTCCGAGATATGGACTATCGATAATTTACACCTTAGGCTCTGCTTCTAACTTGGGCCCAAATTGTAAAATGGTCTTATCTATTGGCGATTTCGTTCCAATTCACATTCCAAGTAATATTCGGCATGCTAATTACATTGCCGGTTGCCAAATTGCATTATCTCTTATAGTTTCCGAGATATGGACTATCGATAATTTACACCTTAGGCTCTGCTTCTAACTTGGGCCCAAATTGTAAAATGGTCTTATCTATTGGCGATTTCGTTCCAATTCACATTCCAAGTAATATTCGGCATGCTAATTATATTGCCGGTTGCCAAATTGCATTATCTCTTATAGTTTCCGAGATATGGACTATCGATAATTTACACCTTAGGCTCTGCTTCTAACTTGGGCCCAAATTGTAAAATGGTCTTATCTATTGGCGATTTCGTCCCAATTCACATTCCAAGTGATATTCGGCATGCTAATTACATTGCCGGTTGCGAAATTGCATTATCTCTTATAGTTTCCGATATATGGACTATCAATAATTTACACCTTAGGCTCTGCTTCTAACTTGGGCCCAAATTGTAAAATGGTCATATCTATTGGCGATTTCGTTCCAATTCACACTACAAATAATATTCGGCATGCTAATTATATTGCCGGTTGCCAAATTGCATTATCTCTTATAGTTTCCGAGATATGGACTATCGATAATTTACACCTTAGGCTCTGCTTCTAACTTGGGCCCAAATTGTAAAATGGTCTTATCTATTGGCGATTTCGTTCCAATTCACATTCCAAGTAATATTCGGCATGCTAATTACATTGCCGGTTGCCAAATTGCATTATCTCTTATAGTTTCCGAGATATGGACTATCGATAATTTACACCTTAGGCTCTGCTTCTAACTTGGGCCCAAATTGTAAAATGGTCTTATCTATTGGCGATTTCGTTCCAATTCACATTCCAAGTAATATTCGGCATGCTAATTATATTGCCGGTTGCCAAATTGCATTATCTCTTATAGTTTCCGAGATATGGACTATCGATAATTTACACCTTAGGCTCTGCTTCTAACTTGGGCCCAAATTGTAAAATGGTCTTATCTATTGGCGATTTCGTCCCAATTCACATTCCAAGTGATATTCGGCATGCTAATTACATTGCCGGTTGCGAAATTGCATTATCTCTTATAGTTTCCGAGATATGGACTATCAATAATTTACACCTTAGGCTCTGCTTCTAACTTGGGCCCAAATTGTAAAATGGTCATATCTATTGGCGATTTCGTTCCAATTCACATTCCAAGTAATATTCGGCATGCTAATTACATTGCCGGTTGCCAAATTGCATTATCTCTTATAGTTTCCGAGATATGGACTATCGATAATTTACACCTTAGGCTCTGCTTCTAACTTGGGCCCAAACTGTAAAATGGTCTTATCTATTGGCGATTTCGTTCCAATTCACATTCCAAGTAATATTCGGCATGCTAATTACATTGCCGGTTGCCAAATTGCATTATCTCTTATAGTTTCCGAGATATGGACTATCGATAATTTACACCTTAGGCTCTGCTTCTAACTTGGGCCCAAATTGTAAAATGGTCTTATCTATTGGCGATTTCGTTCCAATTCACATTCCAAGTAATATTCGGCATGCTAATTACATTGCCGGTTGCCAAATTGCATTATCTCTTATAGTTTCCGAGATATGGACTATCGATAATTTACACCTTAGGCTCTGCTTCTAACTTGGGCCCAAATTGTAAAATGGTCTTCTCTATTGGCGATTTCGTTCCAATTCACATTCCAAGTAATATTCGGCATGCTAATTACATTGCCGGTTGCCAAATTGCATTATCTCTTATAGTTTCCGAGATATGGACTATCGATAATTTACACCTTAGGCTCTGCTTCTAACTTGGGCCCAAATTGTAAAATGGTCTTATCTATTGGCGATTTCGTTCCAATTCACATTCCAAGTAATATTCGGCATGCTAATTACATTGCCGGTTGCCAAATTGCATTATCTCTTATAGTTTCCGAGATATGGACTATCAATAATTTACACCTTAGGCTCTGCTTCTAACTTGGGCCCAAATTGTAAAATGGTCTTATCTATTGGCGATTTCGTTCCAATTCACATTCCAAGTAATATTCGGCATGCTAATTACATTGCCGGTTGCCAAATTGAATTATCTCTTATAGTTTCCGAGATATGGACTATCGATAATTTACACCTTAGGCTCTGCTTCTAACTTGGGCCCAAATTGTAAAATGGTCTTACCTATTGGCGATTTCGTTCCAATTCACATTCCAAGTAATATTCGGCATGCTAATTACATTGCCGGTTGCCAAATTGCATTATCTCTTATAGTTTCCGAGATATGGACTATCGATAATTTACACCTTAGGCTCTGCTTCTAACTTGGGCCCAAATTGTAAAATGGTCTTATCTATTGGCGATTTCGTTCCAATTCACATTCCAAGTAATATTCGGCATGCTAATTACATTGCCGGTTGCCAAATTGCATTATCTCTTATAGTTTCCGAGATATGGACTATCGATCATTTACACCTTAGGCTCTGCTTCTAACTTGGGCCCAAATTGTAAAATGGTCTTACCTATTGGCGATTTCGTTCCAATTCACATTCCAAGTAATATTCGGCATGCTAATTACATTGCCGGTTGCCAAATTGCATTATCTCTTATAGTTTCCGAGATATGGACTATCGATCATTTACACCTTAGGCTCTGCTTCTAACTTGGGCCCAAATTGTAAAATGGTCTTATCTATTGGCGATTTCGTTCCAATTCACATTCCAATTAATATTCGGCATGCTAATTACATTGCCGGTTGCCAAATTGCATTATCTCTTATAGTTTCCGAGATATGGACTATCGATAATTTACACCTTAGGCTCTGCTTCTAACTTGGGCCCAAATTGTAAAATGGTCTTATCTATTGGCGATTTCGTTCCAATTCACATTCCAAGTAATATTCGGCATGCTAATTACATTGCCGGTTGCCAAATTGCATTATCTCTTATAGTTTCCGAGATATGGACTATCGATAATTTACACCTTAGGCTCTGCTTCTAACTTGGGCCCAAATTGTAAAATGGTCTTATCTATTGGCGATTTCGTTCCAATTCACATTCCAAGTAATATTCGGCATGCTAATTACATTGCCGGTTGCCAAATTGCATTATCTCTTATAGTTTCCGAGATATGGACTATCGATAATTTACACCCTAGGCTCTGCTTCTAACTTGGGCCCAAATTGTAAAATGGTCTTATCTATTGGCGATTTCGTTCCAATTCACATTCCAAGTAATATTCGGCATGCTAATTACATTGCCGGTTGCCAAATTGCATTATCTCTTATAGTTTCCGAGATATGGACTATCGATAATTTACACCTTAGGCTCTGCTTCTAACTTGGGACCAAATTGTAAAATGGTCTTACCTATTGGCGATTTCGTTCCAATTCACATTCCAAGTAATATTCGGCATGCTAATTACATTGCCGGTTGCCAAATTGCATTATCTCTTATAGTTTCCGAGATATGGGCTATCGATAATTTATACCTTAGGCTCTGTTTCTAACTTGGGCCCAAATTGTAAAATGGTCTTATCTATTGGCGATTTCGTTCCAATTCACATTCCAAGTAATATTCGGCATGCTAATTACATTGCCGGTTGCCAAATTGCATTATCTCTTATAGTTTCCGAGATATGGACTATCGATAATTTACACCTTAGGCTCTGCTTCTAACTTGGGCCCAAATTGTAAAATGGTCTTATCTATTGGCGATTTCGTTCCAATTCACATTCCAAGTAATATTCGGCATGCTAATTACATTGCCGGTTGCCAAATTGCATTATCTCTTATAGTTTCCGAGATATGGACTATCGATAATTTACACCTTAGGCCCTGCTTCTAACTTGGGCCCAAATTGTAAAATGGTCTTATCTATTGGCGATTTCGTTCCAATTCACATTCCAAGTAATATTCGGCATGCTAATTACATTGCCGGTTGCCAAATTGCATTATCTCTTATAGTTTCCGAGATATGGACTATCGATAATTTACACCTTAGGCTCTGCTTCTAACTTGGGCCCAAATTGTAAAATGGTCTTATCTATTGGCGATTTCGTTCCAATTCACACTACAAATAATATTCGGCATGCTAATTACATTGCCGGTTGCGAAATTGCATTATCTCTTATAGTTTCCGAGATATGGACTATCGATAATTTACACCTTAGGCTCTGCTTCTAACTTGGGCCCAAATTGTAAAATGGTCTTATCTATTGGCGATTTCGTTCCAATTCACATTCCAAGTAATATTCGGCATGCTAATTACATTGCCGGTTGCCAAATTGCATTATCTCTTATAGTTTCCGAGATATGGACTATCGATAATTTACACCTTAGGCTCTGCTTCTAACTTGGGCCCAAATTGTAAAATGGTCTTATCTATTGGCGATTTCGTTCCAATTCACATTCCAAGTAATATTCGGCATGCTAATTATATTGCCGGTTGCCAAATTGCATTATCTCTTATAGTTTCCGAGATATGGACTATCGATAATTTACACCTTAGGCTCTGCTTCTAACTTGGGCCCAAATTGTAAAATGGTCTTATCTATTGGCGATTTCGTCCCAATTCACATTCCAAGTGATATTCGGCATGCTAATTACATTGCCGGTTGCGAAATTGCATTATCTCTTATAGTTTCCGAGATATGGACTATCAATAATTTACACCTTAGGCTCTGCTTCTAACTTGGGCCCAAATTGTAAAATGGTCATATCTATTGGCGATTTCGTTCCAATTCACATTCCAAGTAATATTCGGCATGCTAATTACATTGCCGGTTGCCAAATTGCATTATCTCTTATAGTTTCCGAGATATGGACTATCGATAATTTACACCTTAGGCTCTGCTTCTAACTTGGGCCCAAATTGTAAAATGGTCTTATCTATTGGCGATTTCGTTCCAATTCACATTCCAAGTAATATTCGGCATGCTAATTACATTGCCGGTTGCCAAATTGCATTTTCTCTTATAGTTTCCGAGATATGGACTATCGATAATTTACACCATAGGCTCTGCTTCTAACTTGGGCCCAAATTGTAAAATGGTCTTATCTATTGGCGATTTCGTTCCAATTCACATTCCAAGTAATATTCGGCATGCTAATTACATTGCCGGTTGCCAAATTGCATTATCTCTTATAGTTTCCGAGATATGGACTATCGATAATTTACACCTTAGGCTCTGCTTCTAACTTGGGCCCAAATTGTAAAATGGTCTTATCTATTGGCGATTTCGTTCCAATTCACATTCCAAGTAATATTCGGCATGCTAATTACATTGCCGGTTGCCAAATTGCATTATCTCTTATAGTTTCCGAGATATGGACTATCGATAATTTACACCTTAGGCTCTGCTTCTAACTTGGGCCCAAATTGTAAAATGGTCTTATCTATTGGCGATTTCGTTCCAATTCACATTCCAAGTAATATTCGGCATGCTAATTACATTGCCGGTTGCCAAATTGCATTATCTCTTATAGTTTCCGAGATATGGACTATCGATAATTTACACCTTGGCTCTGCTTCTAACTTGGGCCCAAATTGTAAAATGGTCTTATCTATTGGCGATTTCGTTCCAATTCACATTCCAAGTAATATTCGGCATGCTAATTACATTGCCGGTTGCCAAATTGCATTATCTCTTATAGTTTCCGAGATATGGACTATCGATAATTTACACCTTAGGCTCTGCTTCTAACTTGGGCCCAAATTGTAAAATGGTCTTACCTATTGGCGATTTCGTTCCAATTCACACTCCAAGTAATATTCGGCATGCTAATTACATTGCCGGTTGCGAAATTGCATTATCTCTTATAGTTTCCGAGATATGGACTATCGATAATTTACACCTTAGGCTCTGCTTCTAACTTGGGCCCAAATTGTAAAATGGTCTTATCTATTGGCGATTTCGTTCCAATTCACATTCCAAGTAATATTCGGCATGCTAATTACATTGCCGGTTGCCAAATTGCATTATCTCTTATAGTTTCCGAGATATGGACTATCGATAATTTACACCTTAGGCTCTGCTTCTAACTTGGGCCCAAATTGTAAAATGGTCTTACCTATTGGCGATTTCGTTCCAATTCACATTCCAAGTAATATTCGGCATGCTAATTACATTGCCGGTTGCCAAATTGCATTATCTCTTATAGTTTCCGAGATATGGACTATCGATAATTTACACCTTAGGCTCTGCTTCTAACTTGGGCCCAAATTGTAAAATGGTCTTATCTATTGGCGATTTCGTCCCAATTCACATTCCAAGTGATATTCGGCATGCTAATTACATTGCCGGTTGCGAAATTGCATTATCTCTTATAGTTTCCGAGATATGGACTATCAATAATTTACACCTTAGGCTCTGCTTCTAACTTGGGCCCAAATTGTAAAATGGTCTTATCTATTGGCGATTTCGTTCCAATTCACATTCCAAGTAATATTCGGCATGCTAATTATATTGCCGGTTGCCAAATTGCATTATCTCTTATAGTTTCCGAGATATGGACTATCGATAATTTACACCTTAGGCTCTGCTTCTAACTTGGGCCCAAATTGTAAAATGGTCTTATCTATTGGCGATTTCGTTCCAATTCACATTCCAAGTAATATTCGGCATGCTAATTACATTGCCGGTTGCCAAATTGCATTATCTCTTATAGTTTCCGAGATATGGACTATCGATAATTTACACCTTAGGCTCTGCATCTAACTTGGGCCCAAATTGTAAAATAGTCTTATCTATTGGCGATTTCGTTCCAATTCACATTCCAAGTAATATTCGGCATGCTAATTACATTGCCGGTTGCCAAATTGCATTATCTCTTATAGTTTCCGAGATATGGACTATCGATAATTTACACCTTAGGCTCTGCTTCTAACTTGGGCCCAAATTGTAAAATGGTCTTATCTATTGGCGATTTCGTTCCAATTCACACTCCAAGTAATATTCGGCATGCTAATTACATTGCCGGTTGCCAAATTGCATTATCTCTTATAGTTTCCGAGATATGGACTATCGATAATTTACACCTTAGGCTCTGCTTCTAACTTGGGCCCAAATTGTAAAATGGTCTTATCTATTGGCGATTTCGTTCCAATTCACATTCCAAGTAATATTCGGCATGCTAATTACATTGCCGGTTGCCAAATTGCATTATCTCTTATAGTTTCCGAGATATGGACTATCGATCATTTACACCTTAGGCTCTGCTTCTAACTTGGGCCCAAATTGTAAAATGGTCTTACCTATTGGCGATTTCGTTCCAATTCACATTCCAAGTAATATTCGGCATGCTAATTACATTGCCGGTTGCCAAATTGCATTATCTCTTATAGTTTCCGAGATATGGACTATCGATCATTTACACCTTAGGCTCTGCTTCTAACTTGGGCCCAAATTGTAAAATGGTCTTATCTATTGGCGATTTCGTTCCAATTCACATTCCAATTAATATTCGGCATGCTAATTACATTGCCGGTTGCCAAATTGCATTATCTCTTATAGTTTCCGAGATATGGACTATCGATAATTTACACCTTAGGCTCTGCTTCTAACTTGGGCCCAAATTGTAAAATGGTCTTATCTATTGGCGATTTCGTTCCAATTCACATTCCAAGTAATATTCGGCATGCTAATTACATTGCCGGTTGTCAAATTGCATTATCTCTTATAGTTTCCGAGATATGGACTATCGATAATTTACACCTTAGGCTCTGCTTCTAACTTGGGCCCAAATTGTAAAATGGTCTTATCTATTGGCGATTTCGTTCCAATTCACATTCCAAGTAATATTCGGCATGCTAATTACATTGCCGGTTGCCAAATTGCATTATCTCTTATAGTTTCCGAGATATGGACTATCGATAATTTACACCTTAGGCTCTGCTTCTAACTTGGGCCCAAATTGTAAAATGGTCTTATCTATTGGCGATTTCGTTCCAATTCACATTCCAAGTAATATTCGGCATGCTAATTACATTGCCGGTTGCCAAATTGCATTATCTCTTATAGTTTCCGAGATATGGACTATCGATAATTTACACCCTAGGCTCTGCTTCTAACTTGGGCCCAAATTGTAAAATGGTCTTATCTATTGGCGATTTCGTTCCAATTCACATTCCAAGTAATATTCGGCATGCTAATTACATTGCCGGTTGCCAAATTGCATTATCTCTTATAGTTTCCGAGATATGGACTATCGATAATTTACACCTTAGGCTCTGCTTCTAACTTGGGCCCAAATTGTAAAATGGTCTTATCTATTGGCGATTTCGTTCCAATTCACATTCCAAGTAATATTCGGCATGCTAATTACATTGCCGGTTGCCAAATTGCATTATCTCTTATAGTTTCCGAGATATGGACTATCGATAATTTACACCTTAGGCTCTGCTTCTAACTTGGGACCAAATTGTAAAATGGTCTTACCTATTGGCGATTTCGTTCCAATTCACATTCCAAGTAATATTCGGCATGCTAATTACATTGCCGGTTGCCAAATTGCATTATCTCTTATAGTTTCCGAGATATGGGCTATCGATAATTTATACCTTAGGCTCTGTTTCTAACTTGGGCCCAAATTGTAAAATGGTCTTATCTATTGGCGATTTCGTTCCAATTCACATTCCAAGTAATATTCGGCATGCTAATTACATTGCCGGTTGCCAAATTGCATTATCTCTTATAGTTTCCGAGATATGGACTATCGATAATTTACACCTTAGGCTCTGCTTCTAACTTGGGCCCAAATTGTAAAATGGTCTTATCTATTGGCGATTTCGTTCCAATTCACATTCCAAGTAATATTCGGCATGCTAATTACATTGCCGGTTGCCAAATTGCATTATCTCTTATAGTTTCCGAGATATGGACTATCGATAATTTACACCTTAGGCCCTGCTTCTAACTTGGGCCCAAATTGTAAAATGGTCTTATCTATTGGCGATTTCGTTCCAATTCACATTCCAAGTAATATTCGGCATGCTAATTACATTGCCGGTTGCCAAATTGCATTATCTCTTATAGTTTCCGAGATATGGACTATCGATAATTTACACCTTAGGCTCTGCTTCTAACTTGGGCCCAAATTGTAAAATGGTCTTATCTATTGGCGATTTCGTTCCAATTCACACTACAAATAATATTCGGCATGCTAATTACATTGCCGGTTGCGAAATTGCATTATCTCTTATAGTTTCCGAGATATGGACTATCGATAATTTACACCTTAGGCTCTGCTTCTAACTTGGGCCCAAATTGTAAAATGGTCTTATCTATTGGCGATTTCGTTCCAATTCACATTCCAAGTAATATTCGGCATGCTAATTACATTGCCGGTTGCCAAATTGCATTATCTCTTATAGTTTCCGAGATATGGACTATCGATAATTTACACCTTAGGCTCTGCTTCTAACTTGGGCCCAAATTGTAAAATGGTCTTATCTATTGGCGATTTCGTTCCAATTCACATTCCAAGTAATATTCGGCATGCTAATTATATTGCCGGTTGCCAAATTGCATTATCTCTTATAGTTTCCGAGATATGGACTATCGATAATTTACACCTTAGGCTCTGCTTCTAACTTGGGCCCAAATTGTAAAATGGTCTTATCTATTGGCGATTTCGTCCCAATTCACATTCCAAGTGATATTCGGCATGCTAATTACATTGCCGGTTGCGAAATTGCATTATCTCTTATAGTTTCCGATATATGGACTATCAATAATTTACACCTTAGGCTCTGCTTCTAACTTGGGCCCAAATTGTAAAATGGTCATATCTATTGGCGATTTCGTTCCAATTCACACTACAAATAATATTCGGCATGCTAATTATATTGCCGGTTGCCAAATTGCATTATCTCTTATAGTTTCCGAGATATGGACTATCGATAATTTACACCTTAGGCTCTGCTTCTAACTTGGGCCCAAATTGTAAAATGGTCTTATCTATTGGCGATTTCGTTCCAATTCACATTCCAAGTAATATTCGGCATGCTAATTACATTGCCGGTTGCCAAATTGCATTATCTCTTATAGTTTCCGAGATATGGACTATCGATAATTTACACCTTAGGCTCTGCTTCTAACTTGGGCCCAAATTGTAAAATGGTCTTATCTATTGGCGATTTCGTTCCAATTCACATTCCAAGTAATATTCGGCATGCTAATTATATTGCCGGTTGCCAAATTGCATTATCTCTTATAGTTTCCGAGATATGGACTATCGATAATTTACACCTTAGGCTCTGCTTCTAACTTGGGCCCAAATTGTAAAATGGTCTTATCTATTGGCGATTTCGTCCCAATTCACATTCCAAGTGATATTCGGCATGCTAATTACATTGCCGGTTGCGAAATTGCATTATCTCTTATAGTTTCCGAGATATGGACTATCAATAATTTACACCTTAGGCTCTGCTTCTAACTTGGGCCCAAATTGTAAAATGGTCATATCTATTGGCGATTTCGTTCCAATTCACATTCCAAGTAATATTCGGCATGCTAATTACATTGCCGGTTGCCAAATTGCATTATCTCTTATAGTTTCCGAGATATGGACTATCGATAATTTACACCTTAGGCTCTGCTTCTAACTTGGGCCCAAACTGTAAAATGGTCTTATCTATTGGCGATTTCGTTCCAATTCACATTCCAAGTAATATTCGGCATGCTAATTACATTGCCGGTTGCCAAATTGCATTATCTCTTATAGTTTCCGAGATATGGACTATCGATAATTTACACCTTAGGCTCTGCTTCTAACTTGGGCCCAAATTGTAAAATGGTCTTATCTATTGGCGATTTCGTTCCAATTCACATTCCAAGTAATATTCGGCATGCTAATTACATTGCCGGTTGCCAAATTGCATTATCTCTTATAGTTTCCGAGATATGGACTATCGATAATTTACACCTTAGGCTCTGCTTCTAACTTGGGCCCAAATTGTAAAATGGTCTTCTCTATTGGCGATTTCGTTCCAATTCACATTCCAAGTAATATTCGGCATGCTAATTACATTGCCGGTTGCCAAATTGCATTATCTCTTATAGTTTCCGAGATATGGACTATCGATAATTTACACCTTAGGCTCTGCTTCTAACTTGGGCCCAAATTGTAAAATGGTCTTATCTATTGGCGATTTCGTTCCAATTCACATTCCAAGTAATATTCGGCATGCTAATTACATTGCCGGTTGCCAAATTGCATTATCTCTTATAGTTTCCGAGATATGGACTATCAATAATTTACACCTTAGGCTCTGCTTCTAACTTGGGCCCAAATTGTAAAATGGTCTTATCTATTGGCGATTTCGTTCCAATTCACATTCCAAGTAATATTCGGCATGCTAATTACATTGCCGGTTGCCAAATTGAATTATCTCTTATAGTTTCCGAGATATGGACTATCGATAATTTACACCTTAGGCTCTGCTTCTAACTTGGGCCCAAATTGTAAAATGGTCTTACCTATTGGCGATTTCGTTCCAATTCACATTCCAAGTAATATTCGGCATGCTAATTACATTGCCGGTTGCCAAATTGCATTATCTCTTATAGTTTCCGAGATATGGACTATCGATAATTTACACCTTAGGCTCTGCTTCTAACTTGGGCCCAAATTGTAAAATGGTCTTATCTATTGGCGATTTCGTTCCAATTCACATTCCAAGTAATATTCGGCATGCTAATTACATTGCCGGTTGCCAAATTGCATTATCTCTTATAGTTTCCGAGATATGGACTATCGATCATTTACACCTTAGGCTCTGCTTCTAACTTGGGCCCAAATTGTAAAATGGTCTTACCTATTGGCGATTTCGTTCCAATTCACATTCCAAGTAATATTCGGCATGCTAATTACATTGCCGGTTGCCAAATTGCATTATCTCTTATAGTTTCCGAGATATGGACTATCGATCATTTACACCTTAGGCTCTGCTTCTAACTTGGGCCCAAATTGTAAAATGGTCTTATCTATTGGCGATTTCGTTCCAATTCACATTCCAATTAATATTCGGCATGCTAATTACATTGCCGGTTGCCAAATTGCATTATCTCTTATAGTTTCCGAGATATGGACTATCGATAATTTACACCTTAGGCTCTGCTTCTAACTTGGGCCCAAATTGTAAAATGGTCTTATCTATTGGCGATTTCGTTCCAATTCACATTCCAAGTAATATTCGGCATGCTAATTACATTGCCGGTTGTCAAATTGCATTATCTCTTATAGTTTCCGAGATATGGACTATCGATAATTTACACCTTAGGCTCTGCTTCTAACTTGGGCCCAAATTGTAAAATGGTCTTATCTATTGGCGATTTCGTTCCAATTCACATTCCAAGTAATATTCGGCATGCTAATTACATTGCCGGTTGCCAAATTGCATTATCTCTTATAGTTTCCGAGATATGGACTATCGATAATTTACACCTTAGGCTCTGCTTCTAACTTGGGCCCAAATTGTAAAATGGTCTTATCTATTGGCGATTTCGTTCCAATTCACATTCCAAGTAATATTCGGCATGCTAATTACATTGCCGGTTGCCAAATTGCATTATCTCTTATAGTTTCCGAGATATGGACTATCGATAATTTACACCCTAGGCTCTGCTTCTAACTTGGGCCCAAATTGTAAAATGGTCTTATCTATTGGCGATTTCGTTCCAATTCACATTCCAAGTAATATTCGGCATGCTAATTACATTGCCGGTTGCCAAATTGCATTATCTCTTATAGTTTCCGAGATATGGACTATCGATAATTTACACCTTAGGCTCTGCTTCTAACTTGGGCCCAAATTGTAAAATGGTCTTATCTATTGGCGATTTCGTTCCAATTCACATTCCAAGTAATATTCGGCATGCTAATTACATTGCCGGTTGCCAAATTGCATTATCTCTTATAGTTTCCGAGATATGGACTATCGATAATTTACACCTTAGGCTCTGCTTCTAACTTGGGACCAAATTGTAAAATGGTCTTACCTATTGGCGATTTCGTTCCAATTCACATTCCAAGTAATATTCGGCATGCTAATTACATTGCCGGTTGCCAAATTGCATTATCTCTTATAGTTTCCGAGATATGGGCTATCGATAATTTATACCTTAGGCTCTGTTTCTAACTTGGGCCCAAATTGTAAAATGGTCTTATCTATTGGCGATTTCGTTCCAATTCACATTCCAAGTAATATTCGGCATGCTAATTACATTGCCGGTTGCCAAATTGCATTATCTCTTATAGTTTCCGAGATATGGACTATCGATAATTTACACCTTAGGCTCTGCTTCTAACTTGGGCCCAAATTGTAAAATGGTCTTATCTATTGGCGATTTCGTTCCAATTCACATTCCAAGTAATATTCGGCATGCTAATTACATTGCCGGTTGCCAAATTGCATTATCTCTTATAGTTTCCGAGATATGGACTATCGATAATTTACACCTTAGGCCCTGCTTCTAACTTGGGCCCAAATTGTAAAATGGTCTTATCTATTGGCGATTTCGTTCCAATTCACATTCCAAGTAATATTCGGCATGCTAATTACATTGCCGGTTGCCAAATTGCATTATCTCTTATAGTTTCCGAGATATGGACTATCGATAATTTACACCTTAGGCTCTGCTTCTAACTTGGGCCCAAATTGTAAAATGGTCTTATCTATTGGCGATTTCGTTCCAATTCACACTACAAATAATATTCGGCATGCTAATTACATTGCCGGTTGCGAAATTGCATTATCTCTTATAGTTTCCGAGATATGGACTATCGATAATTTACACCTTAGGCTCTGCTTCTAACTTGGGCCCAAATTGTAAAATGGTCTTATCTATTGGCGATTTCGTTCCAATTCACATTCCAAGTAATATTCGGCATGCTAATTACATTGCCGGTTGCCAAATTGCATTATCTCTTATAGTTTCCGAGATATGGACTATCGATAATTTACACCTTAGGCTCTGCTTCTAACTTGGGCCCAAATTGTAAAATGGTCTTATCTATTGGCGATTTCGTTCCAATTCACATTCCAAGTAATATTCGGCATGCTAATTATATTGCCGGTTGCCAAATTGCATTATCTCTTATAGTTTCCGAGATATGGACTATCGATAATTTACACCTTAGGCTCTGCTTCTAACTTGGGCCCAAATTGTAAAATGGTCTTATCTATTGGCGATTTCGTCCCAATTCACATTCCAAGTGATATTCGGCATGCTAATTACATTGCCGGTTGCGAAATTGCATTATCTCTTATAGTTTCCGAGATATGGACTATCAATAATTTACACCTTAGGCTCTGCTTCTAACTTGGGCCCAAATTGTAAAATGGTCATATCTATTGGCGATTTCGTTCCAATTCACATTCCAAGTAATATTCGGCATGCTAATTACATTGCCGGTTGCCAAATTGCATTATCTCTTATAGTTTCCGAGATATGGACTATCGATAATTTACACCTTAGGCTCTGCTTCTAACTTGGGCCCAAATTGTAAAATGGTCTTATCTATTGGCGATTTCGTTCAAATTCACATTCCAAGTAATATTCGGCATGCTAATTACATTGCCGGTTGCCAAATTGCATTTTCTCTTATAGTTTCCGAGATATGGACTATCGATAATTTACACCATAGGCTCTGCTTCTAACTTGGGCCCAAATTGTAAAATGGTCTTATCTATTGGCGATTTCGTTCCAATTCACATTCCAAGTAATATTCGGCATGCTAATTACATTGCCGGTTGCCAAATTGCATTATCTCTTATAGTTTCCGAGATATGGACTATCGATAATTTACACCTTAGGCTCTGCTTCTAACTTGGGCCCAAATTGTAAAATGGTCTTATCTATTGGCGATTTCGTTCCAATTCACATTCCAAGTAATATTCGGCATGCTAATTACATTGCCGGTTGCCAAATTGCATTATCTCTTATAGTTTCCGAGATATGGACTATCGATAATTTACACCTTAGGCTCTGCTTCTAACTTGGGCCCAAATTGTAAAATGGTCTTATCTATTGGCGATTTCGTTCCAATTCACATTCCAAGTAATATTCGGCATGCTAATTACATTG
Organism: Rhynchophorus ferrugineus; assembly: GCF_030347505.1. Lineage (NCBI taxonomy): Eukaryota > Metazoa > Arthropoda > Insecta > Coleoptera > Curculionidae > Rhynchophorus > Rhynchophorus ferrugineus. Next base: position 287,635 of record NW_027472649.1, on the reverse strand, counting down.
CCGGTTGCCAAATTGCATTATCTCTTATAGTTTCCGAGATATGGACTATCGATAATTTACACCTTGGCTCTGCTTCTAACTTGGGCCCAAATTGTAAAATGGTCTTATCTATTGGCGATTTCGTTCCAATTCACATTCCAAGTAATATTCGGCATGCTAATTACATTGCCGGTTGCCAAATTGCATTATCTCTTATAGTTTCCGAGATATGGACTATCGATAATTTACACCTTAGGCTCTGCTTCTAACTTGGGCCCAAATTGTAAAATGGTCTTACCTATTGGCGATTTCGTTCCAATTCACACTCCAAGTAATATTCGGCATGCTAATTACATTGCCGGTTGCGAAATTGCATTATCTCTTATAGTTTCCGAGATATGGACTATCGATAATTTACACCTTAGGCTCTGCTTCTAACTTGGGCCCAAATTGTAAAATGGTCTTATCTATTGGCGATTTCGTTCCAATTCACATTCCAAGTAATATTCGGCATGCTAATTACATTGCCGGTTGCCAAATTGCATTATCTCTTATAGTTTCCGAGATATGGACTATCGATAATTTACACCTTAGGCTCTGCTTCTAACTTGGGCCCAAATTGTAAAATGGTCTTACCTATTGGCGATTTCGTTCCAATTCACATTCCAAGTAATATTCGGCATGCTAATTACATTGCCGGTTGCCAAATTGCATTATCTCTTATAGTTTCCGAGATATGGACTATCGATAATTTACACCTTAGGCTCTGCTTCTAACTTGGGCCCAAATTGTAAAATGGTCTTATCTATTGGCGATTTCGTCCCAATTCACATTCCAAGTGATATTCGGCATGCTAATTACATTGCCGGTTGCGAAATTGCATTATCTCTTATAGTTTCCGAGATATGGACTATCAATAATTTACACCTTAGGCTCTGCTTCTAACTTGGGCCCAAATTGTAAAATGGTCTTATCTATTGGCGATTTCGTTCCAATTCACATTCCAAGTAATATTCGGCATGCTAATTATATTGCCGGTTGCCAAATTGCATTATCTCTTATAGTTTCCGAGATATGGACTATCGATAATTTACACCTTAGGCTCTGCTTCTAACTTGGGCCCAAATTGTAAAATGGTCTTATCTATTGGCGATTTCGTTCCAATTCACATTCCAAGTAATATTCGGCATGCTAATTACATTGCCGGTTGCCAAATTGCATTATCTCTTATAGTTTCCGAGATATGGACTATCGATAATTTACACCTTAGGCTCTGCATCTAACTTGGGCCCAAATTGTAAAATAGTCTTATCTATTGGCGATTTCGTTCCAATTCACATTCCAAGTAATATTCGGCATGCTAATTACATTGCCGGTTGCCAAATTGCATTATCTCTTATAGTTTCCGAGATATGGACTATCGATAATTTACACCTTAGGCTCTGCTTCTAACTTGGGCCCAAATTGTAAAATGGTCTTATCTATTGGCGATTTCGTTCCAATTCACACTCCAAGTAATATTCGGCATGCTAATTACATTGCCGGTTGCCAAATTGCATTATCTCTTATAGTTTCCGAGATATGGACTATCGATAATTTACACCTTAGGCTCTGCTTCTAACTTGGGCCCAAATTGTAAAATGGTCTTATCTATTGGCGATTTCGTTCCAATTCACATTCCAAGTAATATTCGGCATGCTAATTACATTGCCGGTTGCCAAATTGCATTATCTCTTATAGTTTCCGAGATATGGACTATCGATAATTTACACCTTAGGCTCTGCTTCTAACTTGGGCCCAAATTGTAAAATCGTCTTATCTATTGGCGATTTCGTTCCAATTCACATTCCAAGTAATATTCGGCATGCTAATTACATTGCCGGTTGCCAAATTGCATTATCTCTTATAGTTTCCGAGATATGGACTATCGATAATTTACACCTTAGGCTCTGCTTCTAACTTGGGCCCAAATTGTAAAATGGTCTTATCTATTGGCGATTTCGTTCCAATTCACATTCCAAGTAATATCCGGCATGCTAATTACATTGCCGGTTGCCAAATTGAATTATCTCTTATAGTTTCCGAGATATGGACTATCGATAATTTACACCTTAGGCTCTGCTTCTAACTTGGGCCCAAATTGTAAAATGGTCTTATCTATTGGCGATTTCGTTCCAATTCACATTCCAAGTAATATTCGGCATGCTAATTACATTGCCGGTTGCCAAATTGCATTATCTCTTATAGTTTCCGAGATATGGACTATCGATAATTTACACCTTAGGCTCTGCTTCTAACTTGGGCCCAAATTGTAAAATGGTCTTATCTATTGGCGATTTCGTCCCAATTCACATTCCAAGTGATATTCGGCATGCTAATTACATTGCCGGTTGCGAAATTGCATTATCTCTTATAGTTTCCGAGATATGGACTATCAATAATTTACACCTTAGGCTCTGCTTCTAACTTGGGCCCAAATTGTGAAATGGTCTTATCTATTGGCGATTTCGTTCCAATTCACATTCCAAGTAATATTCGGCATGCTAATTACATTGCCGGTTGTAAAATTGCATTATCTCTTATAGTTTCCGAGATATGGACTATCGATAATTTACACCTTAGGCTCTGCTTCTAACTTGGGCCCAAATTGTAAAATGGTCTTATCTATTGGCGATTTCGTTCCAATTCACATTCCAAGTAATATTAGGCATGCTAATTACATTACCGGTTGCCAAATTGCATTATCTCTTATAATTTCCGAGATATGGACTATCGATAATTTACACCTTAAGCTCTGCTTCTAACTTGGGCCCAAATTGTAAAATGGTCTTTTCTATTGGCGATTTCGTTCCAATTCACATTCCAAGTAATATTCGGCATGCTAATTACATTGCCGGTTGCCAAATTGCATTATCTCTTATAGTTTCCGAGATATGGACTATCGATAATTTACACCTTAGGCTCTGCTTCTAACTTGGGCCCAAATTGTAAAATGGTCTTATCTATTGGCGATTTCGTTCCAATTCACATTCCAAGTAATATTCGGCATGCTAATTACATTGCCGGTTGCCAAATTGCATTATCTCTTATTGTTTCCGAGATATGGACTATCGATAATTTACACCTTAGGCTCTGCTTCTAACTTGGGCCCAAATTGTAAAATGGTCTTATCTATTGGCGATTTCGGTCCAATTCACACTCCAAGTAATATTCGGCATGCTAATTACATTGCCGGTTGCGAAATTGCATTATCTCTTATAGTTTCCGAGATATGGACTATCAATAATTTACACCTTAGGCTCTGCTTCTAACTTGGGCCCAAATTGTAAAATGGTCTTATCTATTGGCAATTTCGTTCCAATTCACATTCCAAGTAATATTCGGCATGCTAATTACATTGCCGGTTGCCAAATTGCATTATCTCTTATAGTTTCCGAGATATGGACTATCGATAATTTACACCTTAGGCTCTGCTTCTAACTTGGGCCCAAACTGTAAAATGGTCTTATCTATTGGCGATTTCGTTCCAATTCACATTCCAAGTAATATTCGGCATGCTAATTACATTGCCGGTTGCCAAATTGCATTATCTCTTATAGTTTCCGAGATATGGACTATCGATAATTTACACCTAAGGCTCTGCTTCTAACTTGGGCCCAAATTGTAAAATGGTCTTATCTATTGGCGATTTCGTTCCAATTCACATTCCAAGTAATATTCGGCATGCTAATTACATTGCCGGTTGCCAAATTGCATTATCTCTTATAGTTTCCGAGATATGGACTATCGATAATTTACACCTTAGGCTCTGCTTCTAACTTGGGCCCAAATTGTAAAATGGTCTTCTCTATTGGCGATTTCGTTCCAATTCACATTCCAAGTAATATTCGGCATGCTAATTACATTGCCGGTTGCCAAATTGCATTATCTCTTATAGTTTCCGAGATATGGACTATCGATAATTTACACCTTAGGCTCTGCTTCTAACTTGGGCCCAAATTGTAAAATGGTCTTATCTATTGGCGATTTCGTTCCAATTCACATTCCAAGTAATATTCGGCATGCTAATTACATTGCCGGTTGCCAAATTGCATTATCTCTTATAGTTTCCGAGATATGGACTATCAATAATTTACACCTTAGGCTCTGCTTCTAACTTGGGCCCAAATTGTAAAATGGTCTTATCTATTGGCGATTTCGTTCCAATTCACATTCCAAGTAATATTCGGCATGCTAATTACATTGCCGGTTGCCAAATTGAATTATCTCTTATAGTTTCCGAGATATGGACTATCGATAATTTACACCTTAGGCTCTGCTTCTAACTTGGGCCCAAATTGTAAAATGGTCTTACCTATTGGCGATTTCGTTCCAATTCACATTCCAAGTAATATTCGGCATGCTAATTGCATTGCCGGTTGCCAAATTGCATTATCTCTTATAGTTTCCGAGATATGGACTATCGATAATTTACACCTTAGGCTCTGCTTCTAACTTGGGCCCAAATTGTAAAATGGTCTTACCTATTGGCGATTTTGTTCCAATTCACATTCCAAGTAATATTCGGCATGCTAATTACATTGCCGGTTGCCAAATTGCATTATCTCTTATAGTTTTCGAGATATGGACTATCGATCATTTACACCTTAGGCTCTGCTTCTAACTTGGGCCCAAATTGTAAAATGGTCTTACCTATTGGCGATTTCGTTCCAATTCACATTCCAAGTAATATTCGGCATGCTAATTACATTGCCGGTTGCCAAATTGCATTATCTCTTATAGTTTCCGAGATATGGACTATCGATCATTTACACCTTAGGCTCTGCTTCTAACTTGGGCCCAAATTGTAAAATGGTCTTATCTATTGGCAATTTCGTTCCAATTCACATTCCAATTAATATTCGGCATGCTAATTACATTGCCGGTTGCCAAATTGCATTATCTCTTATAGTTTCCGAGATATGGACTATCGATAATTTACACCTTAGGCTCTGCTTCTAACTTGGGCCCAAATTGTAAAATGGTCTTATCTATTGGCGATTTCGTTCCAATTCACATTCCAAGTAATATTCGGCATGCTAATTACATTGCCGGTTGTCAAATTGCATTATCTCTTATAGTTTCCGAGATATGGACTATCGATAATTTACACCTTAGGCTCTGCTTCTAACTTGGGCCCAAATTGTAAAATGGTCTTATCTATTGGCGATTTCGTTCCAATTCACATTCCAAGTAATATTCGGCATGCTAATTACATTGCCGGTTGCCAAATTGCATTATCTCTTATAGTTTCCGAGATATGGACTATCGATAATTTACACCTTAGGCTCTGCTTCTAACTTGGGCCCAAATTGTAAAATGGTCTTATCTATTGGCGATTTCGTTCCAATTCACATTCCAAGTAATATTCGGCATGCTAATTACATTGCCGGTTGCCAAATTGCATTATCTCTTATAGTTTCCGAGATATGGACTATCGATAATTTACACCTTAGGCTCTGCTTCTAACTTGGGCCAAAATTGTAAAATGGTCTTATCTATTGGCGATTTCGTTCCAATTCACATTCCAAGTAATATTCGGCATGCTAATTACATTGCCGGTTGCGAAATTGCATTATCTCTTATAGTTTCCGAGATATGGACTATCAATAATTTACACCTTAGGCTCTGCTTCTAACTTGGGCCCAAATTGTAAAATGGTCTTATCTATTGGCGATTTCGTTCCAATTCACATTCCAAGTAATATTCGGCATGCTAATTACATTGCCGGTTGCCAAATTGCATTATCTCTTATAGTTTCCGAGATATGGACTATCGATAATTTACACCTTAGGCTCTGCTTCTAACTTGGGCCCAAATTGTAAAATGGTCTTATCTATTGGCGATTTCGTTCCAATTCACATTCCAAGTAATATTCGGCATGCTAATTACATTGCCGGTTGCCAAATTGCATTATCTCTTATAGTTTCCGAGATATGGACTATCGATAATTTACACCTTAGGCTCTGCTTCTAACTTGGGCCCAAATTGTAAAATGGTCTTATCTATTGGCGATTTCGTTCCAATTCACATTCCAAGTAATATTCGGCATACTAATTACATTGCCGGTTGCCAAATTGCATTATCTCTTATAGTTTCCGAGATATGGACTATCGATAATTTACACCTTAGGCTCTGCTTCTAACTTGGGCCCAAATTGTAAAATGGTCTTATCTATTGGCGATTTCGTTCCAATTCACATTCCAAGTAATATTCGGCATGCTAATTACATTGCCGGTTGCCAAATTGCATTATCTCTTATAGTTTCCGAGATATGGACTATCGATAATTTACACCTTAGGCTCTGCTTCTAACTTGGGCCCAAATTGTAAAATGGTCTTATCTATTGGCGATTCCGTTCCAATTCACATTCCAAGTAATATTCGGCATGCTAATTACATTGCCGGTTGCCAAATTGCATTATCTCTTATAGTTTCCGAGATATGGACTATCGATAATTTACACCTTAGGCTCTGCTTCTAACTTGGGCCCAAATTGTAAAATGGTCTTACCTATTGGTGATTTCGTTCCAATTCACATTCCAAGTAATATTCGGCATGCTAATTACATTGCCGGTTGCCAAATTGCATTATCTCTTATAGTTTCCGAGATATGGACTATCGATAATTTACACCTTAGGCTCTGCTTCTAACTTGGGCCCAAATTGTAAAATGGTCTTCTCTATTGGCGATTTCGTTCCAATTCACATTCCAAGTAATATTCGGCATGCTAATTACATTGCCGGTTGCCAAATTGCATTATCTCTTATAGTTTCCGAGATATGGACTATCGATAATTTACAGCTTAGGCTCTGCTTCTAACTTGGGCCCAAATTGTAAAATGGTCTTATCTATTGGCGATTTCGTTCCAATTCACATTCCAAGTAATATCCGGCATGCTAATTACATTGCCGGTTGCCAAATTGAATTATCTCTTATAGTTTCCGAGATATGGACTACCGATAATTTACACCTTAGGCTCTGCTTCTAACTTGGGCCCAAATTGTAAAATGGTCTTATCTATTGGCGATTTCGTTCCAATTCACATTCCAAGTAATATTCGGCATGCTAATTACATTGCCGGTTGCCAAATTGCATTATCTCTTATAGTTTCCGAGATATGGACTATCGATAATTTACATCTTAGGCTCTGCTTCTAACTTGGGCCCAAATTGTAAAATGGTCTTATCTATTGGCGATTTCGTTCCAATTCACATTCCAAGTAATATTCGGCATGCTAATTACATTGCCGGTTGCCAAATTGCATTATCTCTTATAGTTTCCGAGATATGGACTATCGATAATTTACACCTTAGGCTCTGCTTCTAACTTGGGCCCAAATTGTAAAATGGCCTTATCTATTGGCGATTTCGTTCCAATTCACATTCCAAGTAATATTCGGCATGCTAATTACATTGCCGGTTGCCAAATTGCATTATCTCTTATAGTTTCCGAGATATGGACTATCGATAATTTACACCTTAGGCTCTGCTTCTAACTAGTGCCCAAATTGTAAAATGGTCTTCTCTATTGGCGATTTCGTTCCAATTCACATTCCAAGTAATATTCGGCATGCTAATTACATTGCCGGTTGCCAAATTGCATTATCTCTTATAGTTTCCGAGATATGGACTATCGATAATTTACACCTTAGGCTCTGCTTCTAACTTGGGCCCAAATTGTAAAATGGTCTTATCTATTAACGATTTCGTTCCAATTCACATTCCAAGTAATATCCGGCATGCTAATTACATTGCCGGTTGCCAAATTGAATTATCTCTTATAGTTTCCGAGATATGGACTGTCGATAATTTACACCTTAGGCTCTGCTTCTAACTTGGGCCCAAATTGTAAAATGGTCTTATCTATTGGCGATTTCGTTCCAATTCACATTCCAAGTAATATTCGGCATGCTAATTACATTGCCGGTTGCCAAATTGCATTATCTCTTATAGTTTCCGAGATATGGACTATCGATAATTTACACCTTGGGCTCTGCTTCTAACTTGGGCCCAAATTGTAAAATAGTCTTATCTATTGGCGATTTCGTCCCAATTCACATTCCAAGTGATATTCGGCATGCTAATTACATTGCCGGTTGCGAAATTGCATTATCTCTTATAGTTTCCGAGATATGGACTATCAATAATTTACACCTTAGGCTCTGCTTCTAACTTGGGCCCAAATTGTGAAATGGTCTTATCTATTGGCGATTTCGTTCCAATTCACATTCCAAGTAATATTCGGCATGCTAATTACATTGCCGGTTGCCAAATTGCATTATCTCTTATAGTTTCCGAGATATGGACTATCGATAATTTACACCTTAGGCTCTGCTTCTAACTTGGGCCCAAATTGTAAAATGGTCTTATCTATTGGCGATTTCGTTCCAATTCACATTCCAAGTAATATTCGGCATGCTAATTACATTACCGGTTGCCAAATTGCATTATCTCTTATAATTTCCGAGATATGGACTATCGATAATTTACACCTTAAGCTCTGCTTCTAACTTGGGCCCAAATTGTAAAATGGTCTTTTCTATTGGCGATTTCGTTCCAATTCACATTCCAAGTAATATTCGGCATGCTAATTACATTGCCGGTTGCCAAATTGCATTATCTCTTATAGTTTCCGATATATGGACTATCGATAATTTACACCTTAGGCTCTGCTTCTAACTTGGGCCCAAATTGTAAAATGGTCTTATCTATTGGCGATTTCGTTCCAATTCACATTCCAAGTAATATTCGGCATGCTAATTACATTGCCGGTTGCCAAATTGCATTATCTCTTATAGTTTCCGAGATATGGACTATCGATAATTTACACCTTAGGCTCTGCTTCTAACTTGTGCCCAAATTGTAAAATGGTCTTATCTATTGGCGATTTCGTTCCAATTCACACTCCAAGTAATATTCGGCATGCTAATTACATTGCCGGTTGCGAAATTGCATTATCTTTTATAGTTTCCGAGATATGGACTATCAATAATTTACACCTTAGGCTCTGCTTCTAACTTGGGCCCAAATTGTAAAATGGTCTTATCTATTGGCGATTTCGTTCCAATTCACATTCCAAGTAATATTCGGCATGCTAATTACATTGCCCGTTGCCAAATTGCATTATCTCTTATAGTTTCCGAGATATGGACTATCGATAATTTACACCTTAGGCTCTGCTTCTAACTTGGGCCCAAATTGTAAAATGGTCTTCTCTATTGGCGATTTCGTTCCAATTCACATTCCAAGTAATATTCGGCATGCTAATTACATTGCCGGTTGCCAAATTGCATTATCTCTTATAGTTTCCGAGATATGGACTATCGATAATTTACACCTTAGGCTCTGCTTCTAACTTGGGCCCAAATTGTGAAATGGTCTTATCTATTGGCGATTTCGTTCCAATTCACATTCCAAGTAATATTCGGCATGCTAATTACATTGCCGGTTGCCAAATTGCATTATCTCTTATAGTTTCCGAGATATGGACTATCGATAATTTACACCTTAGGCTCTGCTTCTAACTTGGGCCCAAATTGTAAAATGGTCTTATCTATTGGCGATTTCGTTCCAATTCACATTCCAAGTAATATTCGGCATGCTAATTACATTACCGGTTGCCAAATTGCATTATCTCTTATAATTTCCGAGATATGGACTATCGATAATTTACACCTTAAGCTCTGCTTCTAACTTGGGCCCAAATTGTAAAATGGTCTTTTCTATTGGCGATTTCGTTCCAATTCACATTCCAAGTAATATTCGGCATGCTAATTACATTGCCGGTTGCCAAATTGCATTATCTCTTATAGTTTCCGATATATGGACTATCGATAATTTACACCTTAGGCTCTGCTTCTAACTTGGGCCCAAATTGTAAAATGGTCTTATCTATTGGCGATTTCGTTCCAATTCACATTCCAAGTAATATTCGGCATGCTAATTACATTGCCGGTTGCCAAATTGCATTATCTCTTATAGTTTCCGAGATATGGACTATCGATAATTTACACCTTAGGCTCTGCTTCTAACTTGTGCCCAAATTGTAAAATGGTCTTATCTATTGGCGATTTCGTTCCAATTCACACTCCAAGTAATATTCGGCATGCTAATTACATTGCCGGTTGCGAAATTGCATTATCTTTTATAGTTTCCGAGATATGGACTATCAATAATTTACACCTTAGGCTCTGCTTCTAACTTGGGCCCAAATTGTAAAATGGTCTTATCTATTGGCGATTTCGTTCCAATTCACATTCCAAGTAATATTCGGCATGCTAATTACATTGCCCGTTGCCAAATTGCATTATCTCTTATAGTTTCCGAGATATGGACTATCGATAATTTACACCTTAGGCTCTGCTTCTAACTTGGGCCCAAATTGTAAAATGGTCTTCTCTATTGGCGATTTCGTTCCAATTCACATTCCAAGTAATATTCGGCATGCTAATTACATTGCCGGTTGCCAAATTGCATTATCTCTTATAGTTTCCGAGATATGGACTATCGATAATTTACACCTTAGGCTCTGCTTCTAACTTGGGCCCAAATTGTAAAATGGTCTTCTCTGTTGGCGATTTCGTTCCAATTCACATTCCAAGTAATATTCGGCATGCTAATTACACTGCCGGTTGCCAAATTGCATTATCTCTTATAGTTTCCGAGATATGGACTATCAATAATTTACACCTTAGGCTCTGCTTCTAACTTGGGCCCAAATTGTAAAATGGTCTTATCTATTGGCGATTTCGTTCCAATTCACATTCCAAGTAATATTCGGCATGCTAATTACATTGCCGGTTGCCAAATTGAATTATCTCTTATAGTTTCCGAGATATGGACTATCGATAATTTACACCTTAGGCTCTGCTTCTAACTTGGGCCCAAATTGTAAAATGGTCTTATCTATTGGCGATTTCGTTCCAATTCACATTCCAAGTAATATTCGGCATGCTAATTACATTGCCGGTTGCCAAATTGCATTATCTCTTATAGTTTCCGAGATATGGACTATCGATAATTTACACCTTAGGCTCTGCTTCTAACTTGGGCCCAAATTGTAAAATGGTCTTATCTATTGGCGATTTCGTTCCAATTCACATTCCAAGTAATATTCGGCATGCTAATTACATTGCCGGTTGCCAAATTGCATTATCTCTTATAGTTTCCGAGATATGGACTATCGATAATTTACACCTTAGGCTCTGCTTCTAACTTGGGCCCAAATTGTAAAATGGTCTTATCTATTGGCGATTTCGTTCCAATTCACATTCCAAGTAATATTCGGCATACTAATTACATTGCCGGTTGCCAAATTGCATTATCTCTTATAGTTTCCGAGATATGGACTATCGATAATTTACACCTTAGGCTCTGCTTCTAACTTGGGCCCAAATTGTAAAATGGTCTTATCTATTGGCGATTTCGTTCCAATTCACATTCCAAGTAATATTCGGCATGCTAATTACATTGCCGGTTGCCAAATTGCATTATCTCTTATAGTTTCCGAGATATGGACTATCGATAATTTACACCTTAGGCTCTGCTTCTAACTTGGGCCCAAATTGTAAAATGGTCTTATCTATTGGCGATTTCGTTCCAATTCACATTCCAAGTAATATTCGGCATGCTAATTACATTGCCGGTTGCCAAATTGCATTATCTCTTATAGTTTCCGAGATATGGACTATCGATAATTTACACCTTAGGCTCTGCTTCTAACTTGGGCCCAAATTGTAAAATGGTCTTATCTATTGGCGATTTCGTTCCAATTCACACTACAAGTAATATTCGGCATGCTAATTATATTGCCGGTTGCGAAATTGCATTATCTCTTATAGTTTCCGAGATATGGACTATCGATAATTTACACCTTAGGCTCTGCTTCTAACTTGGGCCCAAATTGTAAAATGGTTTTATCTATTGGCGATTTCGTTCCAATTCACATTCCAAGTAATATTCGGCATGCTAATTACATTGCCGGTTGCCAAATTGCATTATCTCTTATAGTTTCCGAGATATGGACTATCGATAATTTACACCTTAGGCTCTGCTTCTAACTTGGGCCCAAATTGTAAAATGGTCTTATCTATTGGCGATTTCGTTCCAATTCACATTCCAAGTAATATTCGGCATGCTAATTATATTGCCGGTTGCCAAATTGCATTATCTCTTATAGTTTTCGAGATATGGACTATCGATAATTTACACCTTAGGCTCTGCTTCTAACTTGGGCCCAAATTGTAAAATGGTCTTATCTATTGGCGATTTCGTCCCAATTCACATTCCAAGTGATATTCGGCATGCTAATTACATTGCCGGTTGCGAAATTGCATTATCTCTTATAGTTTCCGAGATATGGACTATCCATAATTTACACCTTAGGCTCTGCTTCTAACTTGGGCCCAAATTGTAAAATGGTCTTATCTATTGGCGATTTCGTTCCAATTCACATTCCAAGTAATATTCGGCATGCTAATTACATTGCCGGTTGCCAAATTGCATTATCTCTTATAGTTTCCGAGATATGGACTATCGATAATTTACACCTTAGGCTCTGCTTCTAACTTGGGCCCAAATTGTAAAATGGTCTTATCTATTGGCGATTTCGTTCCAATTCACATTCCAAGTAATATTCGGCATGCTAATTACATTGCCGGTTGCCAAATTGCATTATCTCTTATAGTTTCCGAGATATGGACTATCGATAATTTACACCTTAGGTTCTGATTCTAACTTGGGCCCAAATTGTAAAATGGTCTTATCTATTGGCGATTTCGTTCCAATTCACATTCCAAGTAATATTCGGCATGCTAATTACATTGCCGGTTGCCAAATTGCATTATCTCTTATAGTTTCCGAGATATGGACTATCGATAATTTACACCATAGGCTCTGCTTCTAACTTGGACCCAAATTGTAAAATGGTCTTATCTATTGGCGATTTCGTTCCAATTCACATTCCAAGTAATATTCGGCATGCTAATTACATTGCCGGTTGCCAAATTGCATTATCTCTTATAGTTTCCGAGATATGGACTATCGATAATTTACACCTTAGGCTCTGCTTCTAACTTGGGCCCAAATTGTAAAATGGTCTTATCTATTGGCGATTTCGTTCCAATTCACATTCCAAGTAATATTCGGCATGCTAATTACATTGCCGGTTGCCAAATTGCATTATCTCTTATAGTTTCCGAGATATGGACTATCGATAATTTACACCTTAGGCTCTGCTTCTAACTTGTGCCCAAATTGTAAAATGGTCTTATCTATTGGCGATTTCGTTCCAATTCACACTCCAAGTAATATTCGGCATGCTAATTACATTGCCGGTTGCGAAATTGCATTATCTTTTATAGTTTCCGAGATATGGACTATCAATAATTTACACCTTAGGCTCTGCTTCTAACTTGGGCCCAAATTGTAAAATGGTCTTATCTATTGGCGATTTCGTTCCAATTCACATTCCAAGTAATATTCGGCATGCTAATTACATTGCCCGTTGCCAAATTGCATTATCTCTTATAGTTTCCGAGATATGGACTATCGATAATTTACACCTTAGGCTCTGCTTCTAACTTGGGCCCAAATTGTAAAATGGTCTTCTCTATTGGCGATTTCGTTCCAATTCACATTCCAAGTAATATTCGGCATGCTAATTACATTGCCGGTTGCCAAATTGCATTATCTCTTATAGTTTCCGAGATATGGACTATCGATAATTTACACCTTAGGCTCTGCTTCTAACTTGGGCCCAAATTGTAAAATGGTCTTCTCTGTTGGCGATTTCGTTCCAATTCACATTCCAAGTAATATTCGGCATGCTAATTACACTGCCGGTTGCCAAATTGCATTATCTCTTATAGTTTCCGAGATATGGACTATCAATAATTTACACCTTAGGCTCTGCTTCTAACTTGGGCCCAAATTGTAAAATGGTCTTATCTATTGGCGATTTCGTTCCAATTCACATTCCAAGTAATATTCGGCATGCTAATTACATTGCCGGTTGCCAAATTGAATTATCTCTTATAGTTTCCGAGATATGGACTATCGATAATTTACACCTTAGGCTCTGCTTCTAACTTGGGCCCAAATTGTAAAATGGTCTTATCTATTGGCGATTTCGTTCCAATTCACATTCCAAGTAATATTCGGCATGCTAATTACATTGCCGGTTGCCAAATTGCATTATCTCTTATAGTTTCCGAGATATGGACTATCGATAATTTACACCTTAGGCTCTGCTTCTAACTTGGGCCCAAATTGTAAAATGGTCTTATCTATTGGCGATTTCGTTCCAATTCACATTCCAAGTAATATTCGGCATGCTAATTACATTGCCGGTTGCCAAATTGCATTATCTCTTATAGTTTCCGAGATATGGACTATCGATAATTTACACCTTAGGCTCTGCTTCTAACTTGGGCCCAAATTGTAAAATGGTCTTATCTATTGGCGATTTCGTTCCAATTCACATTCCAAGTAATATTCGGCATACTAATTACATTGCCGGTTGCCAAATTGCATTATCTCTTATAGTTTCCGAGATATGGACTATCGATAATTTACACCTTAGGCTCTGCTTCTAACTTGGGCCCAAATTGTAAAATGGTCTTATCTATTGGCGATTTCGTTCCAATTCACATTCCAAGTAATATTCGGCATGCTAATTACATTGCCGGTTGCCAAATTGCATTATCTCTTATAGTTTCCGAGATATGGACTATCGATAATTTACACCTTAGGCTCTGCTTCTAACTTGGGCCCAAATTGTAAAATGGTCTTATCTATTGGCGATTTCGTTCCAATTCACATTCCAAGTAATATTCGGCATGCTAATTACATTGCCGGTTGCCAAATTGCATTATCTCTTATAGTTTCCGAGATATGGACTATCGATAATTTACACCTTAGGCTCTGCTTCTAACTTGGGCCCAAATTGTAAAATGGTCTTATCTATTGGCGATTTCGTTCCAATTCACACTACAAGTAATATTCGGCATGCTAATTATATTGCCGGTTGCGAAATTGCATTATCTATTATAGTTTCCGAGATATGGACTATCGATAATTTACACCTTAGGCTCTGCTTCTAACTTGGGCCCAAATTGTAAAATGGTTTTATCTATTGGCGATTTCGTTCCAATTCACATTCCAAGTAATATTCGGCATGCTAATTACATTGCCGGTTGCCAAATTGCATTATCTCTTATAGTTTCCGAGATATGGACTATCGATAATTTACACCTTAGGCTCTGCTTCTAACTTGGGCCCAAATTGTAAAATGGTCTTATCTATTGGCGATTTCGTTCCAATTCACATTCCAAGTAATATTCGGCATGCTAATTATATTGCCGGTTGCCAAATTGCATTATCTCTTATAGTTTTCGAGATATGGACTATCGATAATTTACACCTTAGGCTCTGCTTCTAACTTGGGCCCAAATTGTAAAATGGTCTTATCTATTGGCGATTTCGTCCCAATTCACATTCCAAGTGATATTCGGCATGCTAATTACATTGCCGGTTGCGAAATTGCATTATCTCTTATAGTTTCCGAGATATGGACTATCCATAATTTACACCTTAGGCTCTGCTTCTAACTTGGGCCCAAATTGTAAAATGGTCTTATCTATTGGCGATTTCGTTCCAATTCACATTCCAAGTAATATTCGGCATGCTAATTACATTGCCGGTTGCCAAATTGCATTATCTCTTATAGTTTCCGAGATATGGACTATCGATAATTTACACCTTAGGCTCTGCTTCTAACTTGGGCCCAAATTGTAAAATGGTCTTATCTATTGGCGATTTCGTTCCAATTCACATTCCAAGTAATATTCGGCATGCTAATTACATTGCCGGTTGCCAAATTGCATTATCTCTTATAGTTTCCGAGATATGGACTATCGATAATTTACACCTTAGGTTCTGATTCTAACTTGGGCCCAAATTGTAAAATGGTCTTATCTATTGGCGATTTCGTTCCAATTCACATTCCAAGTAATATTCGGCATGCTAATTACATTGCCGGTTGCCAAATTGCATTATCTCTTATAGTTTCCGAGATATGGACTATCGATAATTTACACCATAGGCTCTGCTTCTAACTTGGACCCAAATTGTAAAATGGTCTTATCTATTGGCGATTTCGTTCCAATTCACATTCCAAGTAATATTCGGCATGCTAATTACATTGCCGGTTGCCAAATTGCATTATCTCTTATAGTTTCCGAGATATGGACTATCGATAATTTACACCTTAGGCTCTGCTTCTAACTTGGGCCCAAATTGTAAAATGGTCTTATCTATTGGCGATTTCGTTCCAATTCACATTCCAAGTAATATTCGGCATGCTAATTACATTGCCGGTTGCCAAATTGCATTATCTCTTATAGTTTCCGAGATATGGACTATCGATAATTTACACCTTAGGCTCTGCTTCTAACTTGGGCCCAAATTGTAAAATGGTCTTATCTATTGGCGATTTCGTTCCAATTCACATTCCAAGTAATATTCGGCATGCTAATTACATTGCCGGTTGCCAAATTGCATTATCTCTTATAGTTTCCGAGATATGGACTATCGATAATTTACACCTTAGGCTCTGCTTCTAACTTGGGCCCAAATTGTAAAATGGTCTTATCTATTGGCGATTTCGTTCCAATTCACATTCTAAGTAATATTCGGCATGCTAATTACATTGCCGGTTGCCAAATTGCATTATCTCTTATAGTTTCCGAGATATGGACTATCGATAATTTACACCTTAGGCTCTGCTTCTAACTTGGGCCCAAATTGTAAAATGGTCTTATCTATTGGCGATTTCGTTCCAATTCACATTCCAAGTAATATTCGGCATGCTAATTACATTGCCGGTTGCCAAATTGCATTATCTCTTATAGTTTCCGAGATATGGGCTATCGATAATTTACACCTTAGGCTCTGCTTCTAACTTGGGCCCAAATTGTAAAATGGTCTTACCTATTGGCGATTTCGTTCCAATTCACATTCCAAGTAATATTCGGCATGCTAATTACATTGCCGGTTGCCAAATTGCATTATCTCTTATAGTTTCCGAGATATGGACTATCGATAATTTACACCTTAGGCTCTGCTTCTAACTTGGGCCCAAATTGTAAAATGGTCTTATCTATTGGCGATTTCGTTCCAATTCACATTCCAAGTAATATTCGGCATGCTAATTACATTGCCGGTTGCCAAACTGCATTATCTCTTATAGTTTCCGAGATATGGACTATCGATAATTTACACCTTAGGCTCTGCTTCTAACTTGGGCCCAAATTGTAAAATGGTCTTATCTATTGGCGATTTCGTTCCAATTCACATTCCAAGTAATATTCGGCATGCTAATTACATTGCCGGTTGCCAAATTGCATTATCTCTTATAGTTTCCGAGATATGGACTATCGATAATTTACACCATAGGCTCTGCTTCTAACTTGGGCCCAAATTGTAAAATGGTCTTATCTATTGGCGATTTCGTTCCAATTCACATTCCAAGTAATATTCGGCATGCTAATTACATTGCCGGTTGCCAAATTGCATTATCTCTTATAGTTTCCGAGATATGGACTATCGATAATTTACACCATAGGCTCTGCTTCTAACTTGGGCCCAAATTGTAAAATGGTCTTATCTATTGGCGATTTCGTTCCAATTCACATTCCAAGTAATATTCGGCATGCTAATTACATTGCCGGTTGCCAAATTGCATTATCTCTTATAGTTTCCGAGATATGGACTATCGATAATTTGCACCTTAGGCTCTGCTTCTAACTTGCTCCCAAATTGTAAAATGGTCTTATCTATTGGCGATTTCGTTCCAATTCACATTCCAAGTAATATTCGGCATGCTAATTACATTGCCGGTTGCCGAATTGCATTATCTCTTATAGTTTCCGAGATATGGACTATCGATAATTTACACCTTAGGCTCTGCTTCTAACTTGGGCCCAAATTGTAAAATGGTCTTATCTATTAGCGATTTCGTTCCAATTCACATTCCAAGTAATATTCGGCATGCTAATTACATTGCCGGTTGCCAAATTGAATTAACTCTTATAGTTTCCGAGATATGGACTATCGATAATTTACACCTTAGGCTCTGCTTCTAACTTGGGACCAAATTGTAAAATGGTCTTACCTATTGGCGATTTCGTTCCAATTCACATTCCAAGTAATATTCGGCATGCTAATTACATTGCCGGTTGCCAAATTGCATTATCTCTTATAGTTTCCGAGATATGGACTATCGATAATTTACACCTTAGGCTCTGCTTCTAACTTGGGCCCAAATTGTAAAATGGTCTTATCTATTGGCGAATTCGTTCCAATTCACATTCCAAGTAATATTCGGCATGCTAATTACATTGCCGGTTGCCAAATTGCATTATCTCTTATAGTTTCCGAGATATGGACTATCGATAATTTACACCTTGGGCTCTGCTTCTAACTTGGGCCCAAATTGTAAAATAGTCTTATCTATTGGCGATTTCGTCCCAATTCACATTCCAAGTGATATTCGGCATGCTAATTACATTGCCGGTTGCGAAATTGCATTATCTCTTATAGTTTCCGAGATATGGACTATCAATAATTTACACCTTAGGCTCTGCTTCTAACTTGGGCCCAAATTGTGAAATGGTCTTATCTATTGGCGATTTCGTTCCAATTCACATTCCAAGTAATATTCGGCATGCTAATTACATTGCCGGTTGCCAAATTGCATTATCTCTTATAGTTTCCGAGATATGGACTATCGATAATTTACACCTTAGGCTCTGCTTCTAACTTGGGCCCAAATTGTAAAATGGTCTTATCTATTGGCGATTTCGTTCCAATTCACATTCCAAGTAATATTCGGCATGCTAATTACATTGCCCGTTGCCAAATTGCATTATCTCTTATAGTTTCCGAGATATGGACTATCGATAATTTACACCTTAGGCTCTGCTTCTAACTTGGGCCCAAATTGTAAAATGGTCTTCTCTATTGGCGATTTCGTTCCAATTCACATTCCAAGTAATATTCGGCATGCTAATTACATTGCCGGTTGCCAAATTGCATTATCTCTTATAGTTTCCGAGATATGGACTATCGATAATTTACACCTTAGGCTCTGCTTCTAACTTGGGCCCAAATTGTAAAATGGTCTTCTCTGTTGGCGATTTCGTTCCAATTCACATTCCAAGTAATATTCGGCATGCTAATTACACTGCCGGTTGCCAAATTGCATTATCTCTTATAGTTTCCGAGATATGGACTATCAATAATTTACACCTTAGGCTCTGCTTCTAACTTGGGCCCAAATTGTAAAATGGTCTTATCTATTGGCGATTTCGTTCCAATTCACATTCCAAGTAATATTCGGCATGCTAATTACATTGCCGGTTGCCAAATTGAATTATCTCTTATAGTTTCCGAGATATGGACTATCGATAATTTACACCTTAGGCTCTGCTTCTAACTTGGGCCCAAATTGTAAAATGGTCTTATCTATTGGCGATTTCGTTCCAATTCACATTCCAAGTAATATTCGGCATGCTAATTACATTGCCGGTTGCCAAATTGCATTATCTCTTATAGTTTCCGAGATATGGACTATCGATAATTTACACCTTAGGCTCTGCTTCTAACTTGGGCCCAAATTGTAAAATGGTCTTATCTATTGGCGATTTCGTTCCAATTCACATTCCAAGTAATATTCGGCATGCTAATTACATTGCCGGTTGCCAAATTGCATTATCTCTTATAGTTTCCGAGATATGGACTATCGATAATTTACACCTTAGGCTCTGCTTCTAACTTGGGCCCAAATTGTAAAATGGTCTTATCTATTGGCGATTTCGTTCCAATTCACATTCCAAGTAATATTCGGCATACTAATTACATTGCCGGTTGCCAAATTGCATTATCTCTTTTAGTTTCCGAGATATGGACTATCGATAATTTACACCTTAGGCTCTGCTTCTAACTTGGGCCCAAATTGTAAAATGGTCTTATCTATTGGCGATTTCGTTCCAATTCACATTCCAAGTAATATTCGGCATGCTAATTACATTGCCGGTTGCCAAATTGCATTATCTCTTATAGTTTCCGAGATATGGACTATCGATAATTTACACCTTAGGCTCTGCTTCTAACTTGGGCCCAAATTGTAAAATGGTCTTATCTATTGGCGATTTCGTTCCAATTCACATTCCAAGTAATATTCGGCATGCTAATTACATTGCCGGTTGCCAAATTGCATTATCTCTTATAGTTTCCGAGATATGGACTATCGATAATTTACACCTTAGGCTCTGCTTCTAACTTGGGCCCAAATTGTAAAATGGTCTTATCTATTGGCGATTTCGTTCCAATTCACACTACAAGTAATATTCGGCATGCTAATTACATTGCCGGTTGCGAAATTGCATTATCTCTTATAGTTTCCGAGATATGGACTATCGATAATTTACACCTTAGGCTCTGCTTCTAACTTGGGCCCAAATTGTAAAATGGTTTTATCTATTGGCGATTTCGTTCCAATTCACATTCCAAGTAATATTCGGCATGCTAATTACATTGCCGGTTGCCAAATTGCATTATCTCTTATAGTTTCCGAGATATGGACTATCGATAATTTACACCTTAGGCTCTGCTTCTAACTTGGGCCCAAATTGTAAAATGGTCTTATCTATTGGCGATTTCGTTCCAATTCACATTCCAAGTAATATTCGGCATGCTAATTATATTGCCGGTTGCCAAATTGCATTATCTCTTATAGTTTTCGAGATATGGACTATCGATAATTTACACCTTAGGCTCTGCTTCTAACTTGGGCCCAAATTGTAAAATGGTCTTATCTATTGGCGATTTCGTCCCAATTCACATTCCAAGTGATATTCGGCATGCTAATTACATTGCCGGTTGCGAAATTGCATTATCTCTTATAGTTTCCGAGATATGGACTATCCATAATTTACACCTTAGGCTCTGCTTCTAACTTGGGCCCAAATTGTAAAATGGTCTTATCTATTGGCGATTTCGTTCCAATTCACATTCCAAGTAATATTCGGCATGCTAATTACATTGCCGGTTGCCAAATTGCATTATCTCTTATAGTTTCCGAGATATGGACTATCGATAATTTACACCTTAGGCTCTGCTTCTAACTTGGGCCCAAATTGTAAAATGGTCTTATCTATTGGCGATTTCGTTCCAATTCACATTCCAAGTAATATTCGGCATGCTAATTACATTGCCGGTTGCCAAATTGCATTATCTCTTATAGTTTCCGAGATATGGACTATCGATAATTTACACCTTAGGTTCTGCTTCTAACTTGGGCCCAAATTGTAAAATGGTCTTATCTATTGGCGATTTCGTTCCAATTCACATTCCAAGTAATATTCGGCATGCTAATTACATTGCCGGTTGCCAAATTGCATTATCTCTTATAGTTTCCGAGATATGGACTATCGATAATTTACACCATAGGCTCTGCTTCTAACTTGGACCCAAATTGTAAAATGGTCTTATCTATTGGCGATTTCGTTCCAATTCACATTCCAAGTAATATTCGGCATGCTAATTACATTGCCGGTTGCCAAATTGCATTATCTCTTATAGTTTCCGAGATATGGACTATCGATAATTTACACCTTAGGCTCTGCTTCTAACTTGGGCCCAAATTGTAAAATGGTCTTATCTATTGGCGATTTCGTTCCAATTCACATTCCAAGTAATATTCGGCATGCTAATTACATTGCCGGTTGCCAAATTGCATTATCTCTTATAGTTTCCGAGATATGGACTATCGATAATTTACACCTTAGGCTCTGCTTCTAACTTGGGCCCAAATTGTAAAATGGTCTTATCTATTGGCGATTTCGTTCCAATTCACATTCCAAGTAATATTCGGCATGCTAATTACATTGCCGGTTGCCAAATTGCATTATCTCTTATAGTTTCCGAGATATGGACTATCGATAATTTACACCTTAGGCTCTGCTTCTAACTTGGGCCCAAATTGTAAAATGGTCTTATCTATTGGCGATTTCGTTCCAATTCACATTCTAAGTAATATTCGGCATGCTAATTACATTGCCGGTTGCCAAATTGCATTATCTCTTATAGTTTCCGAGATATGGACTATCGATAATTTACACCTTAGGCTCTGCTTCTAACTTGGGCCCAAATTGTAAAATGGTCTTATCTATTGGCGATTTCGTTCCAATTCACATTCCAAGTAATATTCGGCATGCTAATTACATTGCCGGTTGCCAAATTGCATTATCTCTTATAGTTTCCGAGATATGGGCTATCGATAATTTACACCTTAGGCTCTGCTTCTAACTTGGGCCCAAATTGTAAAATGGTCTTACCTATTGGCGATTTCGTTCCAATTCACATTCCAAGTAATATTCGGCATGCTAATTACATTGCCGGTTGCCAAATTGCATTATCTCTTATAGTTTCCGAGATATGGACTATCGATAATTTACACCTTAGGCTCTGCTTCTAACTTGGGCCCAAATTGTAAAATGGTCTTATCTATTGGCGATTTCGTTCCAATTCACATTCCAAGTAATATTCGGCATGCTAATTACATTGCCGGTTGCCAAACTGCATTATCTCTTATAGTTTCCGAGATATGGACTATCGATAATTTACACCTTAGGCTCTGCTTCTAACTTGGGCCCAAATTGTAAAATGGTCTTATCTATTGGCGATTTCGTTCCAATTCACATTCCAAGTAATATTCGGCATGCTAATTACATTGCCGGTTGCCAAATTGCATTATCTCTTATAGTTTCCGAGATATGGACTATCGATAATTTACACCATAGGCTCTGCTTCTAACTTGGGCCCAAATTGTAAAATGGTCTTATCTATTGGCGATTTCGTTCCAATTCACATTCCAAGTAATATTCGGCATGCAAATTACATTGCCGGTTGCCAAATTGCATTATCTCTTATAGTTTCCGAGATATGGACTATCGATAATTTACACCATAGGCTCTGCTTCTAACTTGGGCCCAAATTGTAAAATGGTCTTATCTATTGGCGATTTCGTTCCAATTCACATTCCAAGTAATATTCGGCATGCTAATTACATTGCCGGTTGCCAAATTGCATTATCTCTTATAGTTTCCGAGATATGGACTATCGATAATTTGCACCTTAGGCTCTGCTTCTAACTTGCTCCCAAATTGTAAAATGGTCTTATCTATTGGCGATTTCGTTCCAATTCACATTCCAAGTAATATTCGGCATGCTAATTACATTGCCGGTTGCCGAATTGCATTATCTCTTATAGTTTCCGAGATATGGACTATCGATAATTTACACCTTAGGCTCTGCTTCTAACTTGGGCCCAAATTGTAAAATGGTCTTATCTATTAGCGATTTCGTTCCAATTCACATTCCAAGTAATATTCGGCATGCTAATTACATTGCCGGTTGCCAAATTGAATTAACTCTTATAGTTTCCGAGATATGGACTATCGATAATTTACACCTTAGGCTCTGCTTCTAACTTGGGACCAAATTGTAAAATGGTCTTACCTATTGGCGATTTCGTTCCAATTCACATTCCAAGTAATATTCGGCATGCTAATTACATTGCCGGTTGCCAAATTGCATTATCTCTTATAGTTTCCGAGATATGGACTATCGATAATTTACACCTTAGGCTCTGCTTCTAACTTCTGCCCAAATTGTAAAATGGTCTTATCTATTGGCGAATTCGTTCCAATTCACATTCCAAGTAATATTCGGCATGCTAATTACATTGCCGGTTGCCAAATTGCATTATCTCTTATAGTTTCCGAGATATGGACTATCGATAATTTACACCTTAGGCTCTGCTTCTAACTTGGGCCCAAATTGTAAAATGGTCTTATCTATTGGCGATTTCGTTCCAATTCACATTCCAAGTAATATTCGGCATGCTAATTACATTGCCGGTTGCCAAATTGCATTATCTCTTATAGTTTCCGAGATATGGACTATCGATAATTTACACCTTAGGCTCTGCTTCTAACTTGGGCCCAAATTGTAAAATGGTCTTATCTATTGGCGATTTCGTTCCAATTCACATTCCAAGTAATATTCGGCATGCTAATTACATTGCCGGTTGCCAAATTGCATTATCTCTTATAGTTTCCGAGATATGGACTATCGATAATTTACACCTTAGGCTCTGCTTCTAACTTGGGCCCAAATTGTAAAATGGTCTTATCTATTGGCGATTTCGTTCCAATTCACATTCTAAGTAATATTCGGCATGCTAATTACATTGCCGGTTGCCAAATTGCATTATCTCTTATAGTTTCCGAGATATGGACTATCGATAATTTACACCTTAGGCTCTGCTTCTAACTTGGGCCCAAATTGTAAAATGGTCTTATCTATTGGCGATTTCGTTCCAATTCACATTCCAAGTAATATTCGGCATGCTAATTACATTGCCGGTTGCCAAATTGCATTATCTCTTATAGTTTCCGAGATATGGGCTATCGATAATTTACACCTTAGGCTCTGCTTCTAACTTGGGCCCAAATTGTAAAATGGTCTTACCTATTGGCGTTTTCGTTCCAATTCACATTCCAAGTAATATTCGGCATGCTAATTACATTGCCGGTTGCCAAATTGCATTATCTCTTATAGTTTCCGAGATATGGACTATCGATAATTTACACCTTAGGCTCTGCTTCTAACTTGGGCCCAAATTGTAAAATGGTCTTATCTATTGGCGATTTCGTTCCAATTCACATTCCAAGTAATATTCGGCATGCTAATTACATTGCCGGTTGCCAAACTGCATTATCTCTTATAGTTTCCGAGATATGGACTATCGATAATTTACACCTTAGGCTCTGCTTCTAACTTGGGCCCAAATTGTAAAATGGTCTTATCTATTGGCGATTTCGTTCCAATTCACATTCCAAGTAATATTCGGCATGCTAATTACATTGCCGGTTGCCAAATTGCATTATCTCTTATAGTTTCCGAGATATGGACTATCGATAATTTACACCATAGGCTCTGCTTCTAACTTGGGCCCAAATTGTAAAATGGTCTTATCTATTGGCGATTTCGTTCCAATTCACATTCCAAGTAATATTCGGCATGCTAATTACATTGCCGGTTGCCAAATTGCATTATCTCTTATAGTTTCCGAGATATGGACTATCGATAATTTACACCATAGGCTCTGCTTCTAACTTGGGCCCAAATTGTAAAATGGTCTTATCTATTGGCGATTTCGTTCCAATTCACATTCCAAGTAATATTCGGCATGCTAATTACATTGCCGGTTGCCAAATTGCATTATCTCTTATAGTTTCCGAGATATGGACTATCGATAATTTGCACCTTAGGCTCTGCTTCTAACTTGCTCCCAAATTGTAAAATGGTCTTATCTATTGGCGATTTCGTTCCAATTCACATTCCAAGTAATATTCGGCATGCTAATTACATTGCCGGTTGCCGAATTGCATTATCTCTTATAGTTTCCGAGATATGGACTATCGATAATTTACACCTTAGGCTCTGCTTCTAACTTGGGCCCAAATTGTAAAATGGTCTTATCTATTAGCGATTTCGTTCCAATTCACATTCCAAGTAATATTCGGCATGCTAATTACATTGCCGGTTGCCAAATTGAATTAACTCTTATAGTTTCCGAGATATGGACTATCGATAATTTACACCTTAGGCTCTGCTTCTAACTTGGGACCAAATTGTAAAATGGTCTTACCTATTGGCGATTTCGTTCCAATTCACATTCCAAGTAATATTCGGCATGCTAATTACATTGCCGGTTGCCAAATTGCATTATCTCTTATAGTTTCCGAGATATGGACTATCGATAATTTACACCTTAGGCTCTGCTTCTAACTTCTGCCCAAATTGTAAAATGGTCTTATCTATTGGCGAATTCGTTCCAATTCACATTCCAAGTAATATTCGGCATGCTAATTACATTGCCGGTTGCCAAATTGCATTATCTCTTATAGTTTCCGAGATATGGACTATCGATAATTTACACCTTAGGCTCTGCTTCTAACTTGGGCCCAAATTGTAAAATGGTCTTATCTATTGGCGATTTCGTTCCAATTCACATTCCAAGTAATATTCGGCATGCTAATTACATTGCCGGTTGCCAAATTGCATTATCTCTAATAGTTTCCGAGATATGGACTATCGATAATTTACACCTTAGGCTCTGCTTCTAACTTGGGCCCAAATTGTAAAATGGTCTTATCTATTGGCGATTTCGTTCCAATTCACATTCCAAGTAATATTCGGCATGCTAATTACATTGCCGGTTGCCAAATTGCATTATCTCTTATAGTTTCCGAGATATGGACTATCGATAATTTACACCTTAGGCTCTGCTTCTAACTTGGGCCCAAATTGTAAAATGGTCTTATCTATTGGCGATTTCGTTCCAATTCACATTCCAAGTAATATTCGGCATGCTAATTACATTGCCGGTTGCCAAATTGCATTATCTCTTATAGTTTCCGAGATATGGACTATCGATAATTTACACCTTAGGCTCTGCTTCTAACTTGGGCCCAAATTGTAAAATGGTCTTATCTATTGGCGATTTCGTTCCAATTCACATTCCAAGTAATATTCGACATGCTAATTACATTGCCGGTTGCGAAATTGCATTATCTCTTATAGTTTCCGAGATATGGACTATCGATAATTTACACCTTAGGCTCTGCTTCTAACTTGGGCCCAAATTGTAAAATGGTCTTATCTATTGGCGATTTCGTTCCAATTCACATTCCAAGTAATATTCGGCATGCTAATTACATTGCCGGTTGCCAAATTGCATTATCTCTTATAGTTTCCGAGATATGGACTATCGATAATTTACACCTTAGGCTCTGCTTCTAACTTGGGCCCAAATTGTAAAATGGTCTTATCTATTGGCGATTTCGTTCCAATTCACATTCCAAGTAATATTCGGCATGCTAATTATATTGCCGGTTGCCAAATTGCATTATCTCTTATAGTTTCCGAGATATGGACTATCGATAATTTACACCTTAGGCTCTGCTTCTAACTTGGGCCCAAATTGTAAAATGGTCTTATCTATTGGCGATTTCGTCCCAATTCACATTCCAAGTGATATTCGGCATGCTAATTACATTGCCGGTTGCGAAATTGCATTATCTCTTATAGTTTCCGAGATATGGACTATCAATAATTTACACCTTAGGCTCTGCTTCTAACTTGGGCCCAAATTGTAAAATGGTCTTATCTATTGGCGATTTCGTTCCAATTCACATTCCAAGTAATATTCGGCATGCTAATTACATTGCCGGTTGCCAAATTGCATTATCTCTTATAGTTTCCGAGATATGGACTATCGATAATTTACACCTTAGGCTCTGCTTCTAACTTGGGCCCAAATTGTAAAATGGTCTTATCTATTGGCGATTTCGTTCCAATTCACATTCCAAGTAATATTCGGCATGCTAATTACATTGCCGGTTGCCAAATTGCATTATCTCTTATAGTTTCCGAGATATGGACTATCGATAATTTACACCATAGGCTCTGCTTCTAACTTGGGCCCAAATTGTAAAATGGTCTTATCTATTGGCGATTTCGTTCCAATTCACATTCCAAGTAATATTCGGCATGCTAATTACATTGCCGGTTGCCAAATTGCATTATCTCTTATAGTTTCCGAGATATGGACTATCGATAATTTACACCTTAGGCTCTGCTTCTAACTTGGGCCCAAATTGTAAAATGGTCTTATCTATTGGCGATTTCGTTCCAATTCACATTCCAAGTAATATTCGGCATGCTAATTACATTGCCGGTTGCCAAATTGCATTATCTCTTATAGTTTCCGAGATATGGACTATCGATAATTTACACCTTAGGCTCTGCTTCTAACTTGGGCCCAAATTGTAAAATGGTCTTATCTATTGGCGATTTCGTTCCAATTCACATTCCAAGTAATATTCGGCATGCTAATTACATTGCCGGTTGCCAAATTGCATTATCTCTTATAGTTTCCGAGATATGGACTATCTATAATTTACACCTTAGGCTCTGCTTCTAACTTGGGCCCAAATTGTAAAATGGTCTTATCTATTGGCGATCTCGTTCCAATTCACATTCCAAGTAATATTCGGCATGCTAATTACATTGCCGGTTGCCAAATTGCATTATCTCTTATAGTTTCCGAGATATGGACTATCGATAATTTACACCTTAGGCTCTGCTTCTAACTTGGGCCCAAATTGTAAAATGGTCTTATCTATTGACGATTTCGTCCCAATTCACATTCCAAGTGATATTCGGCATGCTAATTACATTGCCGGTTGCGAAATTGCATTATCTCTTATAGTTTCCGAGATATGGACTATCAATAATTTACACCTTAGGCTCTGCTTCTAACTTGGGCCCAAATTGTAAAATGGTCTTATCTATTGGCGATTTCGCTCCAATTCACATTCCAAGTAATATTCGGCATGCTAATTATATTGCCGGTTGCCAAATTGCATTATCTCTTATAGTTTCCGAGATATGGACTATCGATAATTTACACCTTAGGCTCTGCTTCTAACTTGGGCCCAAATTGTAAAATGGTCTTATCTATTGGCGATTTCGTCCCAATTCACATTCCAAGTGATATTCGGCATGCTAATTACATTGCCGGTTGCGAAATTGCATTATCTCTTATAGTTTCCGAGATATGGACTATCAATAATTTACACCTTAGGCTCTGCTTCTAACTTGGGCCCAAATTGTAAAATGGTCTTATCTATTGGCGATTTCGTTCCAATTCACATTCCAAGTAATATTCGGCATGCTAATTACATTGCCGGTTGCCAAATTGCATTATCTCTTATAGTTTCCGAGATATGGACTATCGATAATTTACACCTTAGGCTCTGCTTCTAACTTGGGCCCAAATTGTAAAATGGTCTTATCTATTGGCGATTTCGTTCCAATTCACATTCCAAGTAATATTCGGCATGCTAATTACATTGCCGGTTGCCAAATTGCATTATCTCTTATAGTTTCCGAGATATGGACTATCGATAATTTACACCATAGGCTCTGCTTCTAACTTGGGCCCAAATTGTAAAATGGTCTTATCTATTGGCGATTTCGTTCCAATTCACATTCCAAGTAATATTCGGCATGCTAATTACATTGCCGGTTGCCAAATTGCATTATCTCTTATAGTTTCCGAGATATGGACTATCGATAAATTACACCTTAGGCTCTGCTTCTAACTTGGGCCCAAATTGTAAAATGGTCTTATCTATTGACGATTTCGTTCCAATTCACATTCCAAGTAATATTCGGCATGCTAATTACATTGCCGGTTGCCAAATTGCATTATCTCTTATAGTTTCCGAGATATGGACTATCGATAATTTACACCTTAGGCTCTGCTTCTAACTTGGGCCCAAATTGTAAAATGGTCTTATCTATTGGCGATTTCGTTCCAATTCACATTCCAAGTAATATTCGGCATGCTAATTACATTGCCGGTTGCCAAATTGCATTATCTCTTATAGTTTCCGAGATATGGACTATCGATTATTTACACCTTAGGCTCTGCTTCTAACTTGGGCCCAAATTGTAAAATGGTCTTATCTATTGGCGATCTCGTTCCAATTCACATTCCAAGTAATATTCGGCATGCTAATTACATTGCCGGTTGCCAAATTGCATTATCTCTTATAGTTTCCGAGATATGGACTATCGATAATTTACACCTTAGGCTCTGCTTCTAACTTGGGCCCAAATTGTAAAATGGTCTTACCTATTGGCGATTTCGTTCCAATTCACACTCCAAGTAATATTCGGCATGCTAATTACATTGCCGGTTGCGAAATTGCATTATCTCTTATAGTTTCCGAGATATGGACTATCGATAATTTACACCTTAGGCTCTGCTTCTAACTTGGGCCCAAATTGTAAAATGGTCTTATCTATTGGCGATTTCGTTCCAATTCACATTCCAAGTAATATTCGGCATGCTAATTACATTGCCGGTTGCCAAATTGCATTATCTCTTATAGTTTCCGAGATATGGACTATCGATAATTTACACCTTAGGCTCTGCTTCTAACTTGGGCCCAAATTGTAAAATGGTCTTACCTATTGGCGATTTCGTTCCAATTCACATTCCAAGTAATATTCGGCATGCTAATTACATTGCCGGTTGCCAAATTGCATTATCTCTTATAGTTTCCGAGATATGGACTATCGATAATTTACACCTTAGGCTCTGCTTCTAACTTGGGCCCAAATTGTAAAATGGTCTTATCTATTGGTGATTTCGTCCCAATTCACATTCCAAGTGATATTCGGCATGCTAATTACATTGCCGGTTGCGAAATTGCATTATCTCTTATAGTTTCCGAGATATGGACTATTAATAATTTACACCTTAGGCTCTGCTTCTAACTTGGGCCCAAATTGTAAAATGGTCTTATCTATTGGCGATTTCGTTCCAATTCACATTCCAAGTAATATTCGGCATGCTAATTACATTGCCGGTTGCCAAATTGCATTATCTCTTATAGTTTCCGAGATATGGACTATCGATAATTTACACCTTAGGCTCTGCTTCTAACTTGGGCCCAAATTGTAAAATAGTCTTATCTATTGGCGATTTCGTTCCAATTCACATTCCAAGTTATATTCGGCATGCTAATTACATTGCCGGTTGCCAAATTGCATTATCTCTTATAGTTTCCGAGATATGGACTATCGATAATTTACACCTTAGGCTCTGCTTCTAACTTGGGCCCAAATTGTAAAATGGTCTTATCTATTGGCGATTTCGTTCCAATTCACATTCCAAGTAATATTCGGCATGCTAATTACATTGCCGGTTGCCAAATTGCATTATCTCTTATAGTTTCCGAGATATGGACTATCGATAATTTACACCTTAGGCTCTGCTTCTAACTTGGGCCCAAATTGTAAAATGGTCTTATCTATTGGCGATTTCGTTCCAATTCACACTCCAAGTAATATTCGGCATGCTAATTACATTGCCGGTTGCCAAATTGCATTATCTCTTATAGTTTCCGAGATATGGACTATCGATAATTTACACCTTAGGCTCTGCTTCTAACTTGGGCCCAAATTGTAAAATGGTCTTATCTATTGGCGATTTCGTTCCAATTCACATTCCAAGTAATATTCGGCATGCTAATTACATTGCCGGTTGCCAAATTGCATTATCTCTTATAGTTTCCGAGATATGGACTATCGATAATTTACACCTTAGGCTCCGCTTCTAACTTGGGCCCAAATTGTAAAATCGTCTTATCTATTGGCGATTTCGTTCCAATTCACATTCCAAGTAATATTCGGCATGCTAATTACATTGCCGGTTGCCAAATTGCATTATCTCTTATAGTTTCCGAGATATGGACTATCGATAATTTACACCTTAGGCTCTGCTTCTAACTTGGGCCCAAATTGTAAAATGGTCTTATCTATTGGCGATTTCGTTCCAATTCACATTCCAAGTAATATCCGGCATGCTAATTACATTGCCGGTTGCCAAATTGAATTATCTCTTATAGTTTCCGAGATATGGACTATCGATAATTTAGACCTTAGGCTCTGCTTCTAACTTGGGCCCAAATTGTAAAATGGTCTTATCTATTGGCGATTTCGTTCCAATTCACATTCCAAGTAATATTCGGCATGCTAATTACATTGCCGGTTGCCAAATTGCATTATCTCTTATAGTTTCCGAGATATGGACTATCGATAATTTACATCTTATACTCTGCTTCTAACTTGGGCCCAAATTGTAAAATGGTCTTATTTATTGGCGATTTCGTTCCAATTCACATTCCAAGTAATATTCGGCATGCTAATTACATTGCCGGTTGCCAAATTGCATTATCTCTTATAGTTTCCGAGATATGGACTATCGATAATTTACACCTTAGGCTCTGCTTCTAACTTGGGCCCAAATTGTAAAATGGTCTTATCTATTGGCGATTTCGTCCCAATTCACATTCCAAGTGATATTCGGCATGCTAATTACATTGCCGGTTGCGAAATTGCATTATCTCTTATAGTTTCCGAGATATGGACTATCAATAATTTACACCTTAGGCTCTGCTTCTAACTTGGGCCCAAATTGTGAAATGGTCTTATCTATTGGCGATTTCGTTCCAATTCACATTCCAAGTAATATTCGGCATGCTAATTACATTGCCGGTTGCCAAATTGCATTATCTCTTATAGTTTCCGAGATATGGACTATCGATAATTTACACCTTAGGCTCTGCTTCTAACTTGGGCCCAAATTGTAAAATGGTCTTATCTATTGGCGATTTCGTTCCAATTCACATTCCAAGTAATATTCGGCATGCTAATTACATTACCGGTTGCCAAATTGCATTATCTCTTATAATTTCCGAGATATGGACTATCGATAATTTACACCTTAAGCTCTGCTTCTAACTTGGGCCCAAATTGTAAAATGGTCTTTTCTATTGGCGATTTCGTTCCAATTCACATTCCAAGTAATATTCGGCATGCTAATTACATTGCCGGTTGCCAAATTGCATTATCTCTTATAGTTTCCGAGATATGGACTATCGATAATTTACACCTTAGGCTCTGCTTCTAACTTGGGCCCAAATTGTAAAATGGTCTTATCTATTGGCGATTTCGTTCCAATTCACATTCCAAGTAATATTCGGCATGCTAATTACATTGCCGGTTGCCAAATTGCATTATCTCTTATAGTTTCCGAGATATGGACTATCGATAATTTACACCTTAGGCTCTGCTTCTAACTTGGGAACAAATTGTAAAATGGTCTTATCTATTGGCGATTTCGTTCCAATTCACACTCCAAGTAATATTCGGCATGCTAATTACATTGCCGGTTGCGAAATAGCATTATCTCTTATAGTTTCCGATATATGGACTATCAATAATTTACACCTTAGGCTCTGCTTCTAACTTGGGCCCAAATTGTAAAATGGTCTTATCTATTGGCGATTTCGTTCCAATTCACATTCCAAGTAATATTCGGCATGCTAATTACATTGCCGGTTGCCAAATTGCATTATCTCTTATAGTTTCCGAGATATGGACTATCGATAATTTACACCTTAGGCTCTGCTTCTAACTTGGGCCCAAATTGTAAAATGGTCTTATCTATTGGCGATTTCGTTCCAATTCACATTCCAAGTAATATTCGGCATGCTAATTACATTGCCGGTTGCCAAATTGCATTATCTCTTATAGTTTCCGAGATATGGACTATCGATAATTTACACCTTAGGCTCTGCTTCTAACTTGGGCCCAAATTGTAAAATGGTCTTATCTATTGGCGATTTCGTTCCAATTCACATTCCAAGTAATATTCGGCATGCTAATTACATTGTCGGTTGCCAAATTGCATTATCTCTTATAGTTTCCGAGATATGGACTATCGATAATTTACACCTTAGGCTCTGCTTCTAACTTGGGCCCAAATTGTAAAATGGTCTTCTCTATTGGCGATTTCGTTCCAATTCACATTCCAAGTAATATTCGGCATGCTAATTACATTGCCGGTTGCCAAATTGCATTATCTCTTATAGTTTCCGAGATATGGACTATCGATAATTTACACCTTAGGCTCTGCTTCTAACTTGGGCCCAAATTGTAAAATGGTCTTATCTATTGGCGATTTCGTTCCAATTCACATTCCAAGTAATATTCGGCATGCTAATTATATTGCCGGTTGCCAAATTGCATTATCTCTTATAGTTTCCGAGATATGGACTATCGATAATTTACACCTTAGGCTCTGCTTCTAACTTGGGCCCAAATTGTAAAATGGTCTTATCTATTGGCGATTTCGTTCCAATTCACATTCCAAGTAATATTCGGCATGCTAATTACATTGCCGGTTGCCAAATTGAATTATCTCTTATAGTTTCCGAGATATGGACTATCGATTATTTACACCTTAGGCTCTGCTTCTAACTTGGGCCCAAATTGTAAAATGGTCTTACCTATTGGCGATTTCGTTCCAATTCACATTCCAAGTAATATTCGGCATGCTAATTACATTGCCGGTTGCCAAATTGCATTATCTCTTATAGTTTCCGAGATATGGACTATCGATAATTTACACCTTAGGCTCTGCTTCTAACTTGGGCCCAAATTGTAAAATGGTCTTACCTATTGGCGATTTCGTTCCAATTCACATTCCAAGTAATATTCG
Source organism: Rhynchophorus ferrugineus (assembly GCF_030347505.1). Classification (NCBI taxonomy): domain Eukaryota; kingdom Metazoa; phylum Arthropoda; class Insecta; order Coleoptera; family Curculionidae; genus Rhynchophorus; species Rhynchophorus ferrugineus. Next base: position 253,346 of record NW_027472649.1, on the reverse strand, counting down.
GCATGCTAATTACATTGCCGGTTGCCAAATTGCATTATCTCTTATAGTTTCCGAGATATGGACTATCGATCATTTACACCTTAGGCTCTGCTTCTAACTTGGGCCCAAATTGTAAAATGGTCTTACCTATTGGCGATTTCGTTCCAATTCACATTCCAAGTAATATTCGGCATGCTAATTACATTGCCGGTTGCCAAATTGCATTATCTCTTATAGTTTCCGAGATATGGACTATCGATCATTTACACCTTAGGCTCTGCTTCTAACTTGGGCCCAAATTGTAAAATGGTCTTATCTATTGGCGATTTCGTTCCAATTCACATTCCAATTAATATTCGGCATGCTAATTACATTGCCGGTTGCCAAATTGCATTATCTCTTATAGTTTCCGAGATATGGACTATCGATAATTTACACCTTAGGCTCTGCTTCTAACTTGGGCCCAAATTGTAAAATGGTCTTATCTATTGGCGATTTCGTTCCAATTCACATTCCAAGTAATATTCGGCATGCTAATTACATTGCCGGTTGTCAAATTGCATTATCTCTTATAGTTTCCGAGATATGGACTATCGATAATTTACACCTTAGGCTCTGCTTCTAACTTGGGCCCAAATTGTAAAATGGTCTTATCTATTGGCGATTTCGTTCCAATTCACATTCCAAGTAATATTCGGCATGCTAATTACATTGCCGGTTGCCAAATTGCATTATCTCTTATAGTTTCCGAGATATGGACTATCGATAATTTACACCTTAGGCTCTGCTTCTAACTTGGGCCCAAATTGTAAAATGGTCTTATCTATTGGCGATTTCGTTCCAATTCACATTCCAAGTAATATTCGGCATGCTAATTACATTGCCGGTTGCCAAATTGCATTATCTCTTATAGTTTCCGAGATATGGACTATCGATAATTTACACCTTAGGCTCTGCTTCTAACTTGGGCCCAAATTGTAAAATGGTCTTATCTATTGGCGATTTCGTTCCAATTCACATTCCAAGTAATATTCGGCATGCTAATTACATTGCCGGTTGCGAAATTGCATTATCTCTTATAGTTTCCGAGATATGGACTATCAATAATTTACACCTTAGGCTCTGCTTCTAACTTGGGCCCAAATTGTAAAATGGTCTTATCTATTGGCGATTTCGTTCCAATTCACATTCCAAGTAATATTCGGCATGCTAATTACATTGCCGGTTACCAAATTGCATTATCTCTTATAGTTTCCGAGATATGGACTATCGATAATTTACACCTTAGGCTCTGCTTCTAACTTGGACCCAAATTGTAAAATGGTCTTATCTATTGGCGATTTCGTTCCAATTCACATTCCAAGTAATATTCGGCATGCTAATTACATTGCCGGTTGCCAAATTGCATTATCTCTTATAGTTTCCGAGATATGGACTATCGATAATTTACACCTTAGGCTCTGCTTCTAACTTGGGCACAAATTGTAAAATGGTCTTATCTATTGGCGATTTCGTTCCAATTCACATTCCAAGTAATATTCGGCATGCTAATTACATTGCCGGTTGCCAAATTGCATTATCTCTTATAGTTTCCGAGATATGGACTATCGATAATTTACACCTTAGGCTCTGCTTCTAACTTGGGCCCAAATTGTAAAATGGTCTTATCTATTGGCGATTTCGTTCCAATTCACATTCCAAGTAATATTCGGCATGCTAATTACATTGCCGGTTGCCAAATTGCATTATCTCTTATAGTTTCCGAGATATGGACTATCGATAATTTACACCTTAGGCTCTGCTTCTAACTTGGGCCCAAATTGTAAAATGGTCTTATCTATTGGCGATTTCGTTCCAATTCACATTCCAAGTAATATTCGGCATGCTAATTACATTGCCGGTTGCCAAATTGCATTACCTCTTATAGTTTCCGAGATATGGACTATCGATAATTTACACCTTAGGCTCTGCTTCTAACTTGGGCCCAAATTGTAAAATGGTCTTATCTATTGGCGATTTCGTTCCAATTCACATTCCAAGTAATATTCGGCATGCTAATTACATTGCCGGTTGCCAAATTGCATTATCTCTTATAGTTTCCGAGATATGGACTATCGATAATTTACACCATAGGCTCTGCTTCTAACTTGGGCCCAAATTGTAAAATGGTCTTCTCTATTGGCGATTTCGTTCCAATTCACATTCCAAGTAATATTCGGCATGCTAATTTCATTGCCGGTTGCCAAATTGCATTATCTCTTATAGTTTCCGAGATATGGACTATCGATAATTTACACCTTAGGCTCTGCTTCTAACTTGGGCCCAAATTGTAAAATGGTCTTATCTATTGGCGATTTCGTTCCAATTCACATTCCAAGTAATATTCGGCATGCTAATTACATTGCCGGTTGCCAAATTGCATTATCTCTTATAGTTTCCGAGATATGGACTATCGATAATTTACACCTTAGGCTCTGCTTCTAACTTGGGCCCAAATTGTAAAATGGTCTTACCTATTGGCGATTTCGTTCCAATTCACACTCCAAGTAATATTCGGCATGCTAATTACATTGCCGGTTGCGAAATTGCATTATCTCTTATAGTTTCCGAGATATGGACTATCGATAATTTACACCTTAGGCTCTGCTTCTAACTTGGGCCCAAATTGTAAAATGGTCTTATCTATTGGCGATTTCGTTCCAATTCACATTCCAAGTAATATTCGGCATGCTAATTACATTGCCGGTTGCCAAATTGCATTATCTCTTATAGTTTCCGAGATATGGACTATCGATAATTTACACCTTAGGCTCTGCTTCTAACTTGGGCCCAAATTGTAAAATGGTCTTATCTATTGGCGATTTCGTTCCAATTCACATTCCAAGTAATATTCGGCATGCTAATTACATTGCCGGTTGCCAAATTGCATTACCTCTTATAGTTTCCGAGATATGGACTATCGATAATTTACACCTTAGGCTCTGCTTCTAACTTGGGCCCAAATTGTAAAATGGTCTTATCTATTGGCGATTTCGTTCCAATTCACATTCCAAGTAATATTCGGCATGCTAATTACATTGCCGGTTGCCAAATTGCATTATCTCTTATAGTTTCCGAGATATGGACTATCGATAATTTACACCATAGGCTCTGCTTCTAACTTGGGCCCAAATTGTAAAATGGTCTTCTCTATTGGCGATTTCGTTCCAATTCACATTCCAAGTAATATTCGGCATGCTAATTACATTGCCGGTTGCCAAATTGCATTATCTCTTATAGTTTCCGAGATATGGACTATCGATAATTTACACCTTAGGCTCTGCTTCTAACTTGGGCCCAAATTGTAAAATGGTCTTATCTATTGGCGATTTCGTTCCAATTCACATTCCAAGTAATATTCGGCATGCTAATTACATTGCCGGTTGCCAAATTGCATTATCTCTTATAGTTTCCGAGATATGGACTATCGATAATTTACACCTTAGGCTCTGCTTCTAACTTGGGCCCAAATTGTAAAATGGTCTTACCTATTGGCGATTTCGTTCCAATTCACACTCCAAGTAATATTCGGCATGCTAATTACATTGCCGGTTGCGAAATTGCATTATCTCTTATAGTTTCCGAGATATGAACTATCGATAATTTACACCTTAGGCTCTGCTTCTAACTTGGGCCCAAATTGTAAAATGGTCTTATCTATTGGCGATTTCGTTCCAATTCACATTCCAAGTAATATTCGGCATGCTAATTACATTGCCGGTTGCCAAATTGCATTATCTCTTATAGTTTCCGAGATATGGACTATCGATAATTTACACCTTAGGCTCTGCTTCTAACTTGGGCCCAAATTGTAAAATGGTCTTACCTATTGGCGATTTCGTTCCAATTCACATTCCAAGTAATATTCGGCATGCTAATTACATTGCCGGTTGCCAAATTGCATTATCTCTTATAGTTTCCGAGATATGGACTATCGATAATTTACACCTTAGGCTCTGCTTCTAACTTGGGCCCAAATTGTAAAATGGTCTTTTCTATTGGCGATTTCGTTCCAATTCACATTCCAAGTAATATTCGGCATGCTAATTACATTGCCGGTTGCCAAATTGCATTATCTCTTATAGTTTCCGAGATATGGACTATCGATAATTTACACCTTAGGCTCTGCTTCTAACTTGGGCCCAAATTGTAAAATGGTCTTATCTATTGGCGATTTCGTTCCAATTCACATTCCAAGTAATATTCGGCATGCTAATTACATTGCCGGTTGCCAAATTGCATTATCTCTTATAGTTTCCGAGATATGGACTATCGATAATTTACACCCTAGGCTCTGCTTCTAACTTGGGCCCAAATTGTAAAATGGTCTTTTCTATTGGCGATTTCGTTCCAATTCACATTCCAAGTAATATTCGGCATGCTAATTACATTGCCGGTTGCCAAATTGCATTATCTCTTATAGTTTCCGAGATATGGACTATCGATAATTTACACCTTAGGCTCTGCTTCTAACTTGGGCCCAAATTGTAAAATGGTCTTATCTATTGGCGATTTCGTTCCAATTCACATTCCAAGTAATATTCGGCATGCTAATTACATTGCCGGTTGCCAAATTGCATTATCTCTTATAGTTTCCGAGATATGGACTATCGATAATTTACACCCTAGGCTCTGCTTCTAACTTGGGCCCAAATTGTAAAATGGTCTTTTCTATTGGCGATTTCGTTCCAATTCACATTCCAAGTAATATTCGGCATGCTAATTACATTGCCGGTTGCCAAATTGCATTATCTCTTATAGTTTCCGAGATATGGACTATCGATAATTTACACCTTAGGCTCTGCTTCTAACTTGGGAACAAATTGTAAAATGGTCTTATCTATTGGCGATTTCGTTCCAATTCACACTCCAAGTAATATTCGGCATGCTAATTACATTGCCGGTTACGAAATAGCATTATCTCTTATAGTTTCCGATATATGGACTATCAATAATTTACACCTTAGGCTCTGCTTCTAACTTGGGCCCAAATTGTAAAATGGTCTTATCTATTGGCGATTTCGTTCCAATTCACATTCCAAGTAATATTCGGCATGCTAATTACATTGCCGGTTGCCAAATTGCATTATCTCTTATAGTTTCCGAGATATGGACTATCGATAATTTACACCTTAGGCTCTGCTTCTAACTTGGGCCCAAATTGTAAAATGGTCTTATCTATTGGCGATTTCGTTCCAATTCACATTCCAAGTAATATTCGGCATGCTAATTACATTGCCGGTTGCCAAATTGCATTATCTCTTATAGTTTCCGAGATATGGACTATCGATAATTTACACCCTAGGCTCTGCTTCTAACTTGGGCCCAAATTGTAAAATGGTCTTTTCTATTGGCGATTTCGTTCCAATTCACATTCCAAGTAATATTCGGCATGCTAATTACATTGCCGGTTGCCAAATTGCATTATCTCTTATAGTTTCCGAGATATGGACTATCGATAATTTACACCTTAGGCTCTGCTTCTAACTTGGGCCCAAATTGTAAAATGGTCTTATCTATTGGCGATTTCGTTCCAATTCACATTCCAAGTAATATTCGGCATGCTAATTACATTGCCGGTTGCCAAATTGCATTATCTCTTATAGTTTCCGATATATGGACTATCAATAATTTACACCTTAGGCTCTGCTTCTAACTTGGGCCCAAATTGTAAAATGGTCTTATCTATTGGCGATTTCGTTCCAATTCACATTCCAAGTAATATTCGGCATGCTAATTACATTGCCGGTTGCCAAATTGCATTATCTCTTATAGTTTCCGAGATATGGACTATCGATAATTTACACCTTAGGCTCTGCTTCTAACTTGGGCCCAAATTGTAAAATGGTCTTATCTATTGGCGATTTCGTTCCAATTCACATTCCAAGTAATATTCGGCATGCTAATTACATTGCCGGTTGCCAAATTGCATTATCTCTTATAGTTTCTTAGATATGGACTATCGATAATTTACACCTTAGGCTCTGCTTCTAACTTGGGCCCAAATTGTAAAATGGTCTTATCTATTGGCGATTTCGTTCCAATTCACATTCCAAGTAATATTCAGCATGCTAATTACATTGCCGGTTGCCAAATTGCATTATCTCTTATAGTTTCCGAGATATGGACTATCGATAATTTACACCTTAGGCTCTGCTTCTAACTTGGGCCCAAATTGTAAAATGGTCTTCTCTATTGGCGATTTCGTTCCAATTCACATTCCAAGTAATATTCGGCATGCTAATTACATTGCCGGTTGCCAAATTGCATTATCTCTTATAGTTTCCGAGATATGGACTATCGATAATTTACACCTTAGGCTCTGCTTCTAACTTGGGCCCAAATTGTAAAATGGTCTTATCTATTGGCGATTTCGTTCCAATTCACATTCCAAGTAATATTCGGCATGCTAATTACATTGCCGGTTGCGAAATTGCATTATCTCTTATAGTTTCCGAGATATGGACTATCAATAATTTACACCTTAGGCTCTGCTTCTAACTTGGGCCCAAATTGTAAAATGGTCTTATCTATTGGCGATTTCGTTCCAATTCACATTCCAAGTAATATTCGGCATGCTAATTACATTGCCGGTTACCAAATTGCATTATCTCTTATAGTTTCCGAGATATGGACTATCGATAATTTACACCTTAGGCTCTGCTTCTAACTTGGGCCCAAATTGTAAAATGGTCTTATCTATTGGCGATTTCGTTCCAATTCACATTCCAAGTAATATTCGGCATGCTAATTACATTGCCGGTTGCCAAATTGCATTATCTCTTATAGTTTCCGAGATATGGACTATCGATAATTTACACCTTAGGCTCTGCTTCTAACTTGGGCACAAATTGTAAAATGGTCTTATCTATTGGCGATTTCGTTCCAATTCACATTCCAAGTAATATTCGGCATGCTAATTACATTGCCGGTTGCCAAATTGCATTATCTCTTATAGTTTCCGAGATATGGACTATCGATAATTTACACCTTAGGCTCTGCTTCTAACTTGGGCCCAAATTGTAAAATGGTCTTATCTATTGGCGATTTCGTTCCAATTCACATTCCAAGTAATATTCGGCATGCTAATTACATTGCCGGTTGCCAAATTGCATTATCTCTTATAGTTTCCGAGATATGGACTATCGATAATTTACACCTTAAGCTCTGCTTCTAACTTGGGCCCAAATTGTAAAATGGTCTTATCTATTGGCGATTTCGTTCCAATTCACATTCCAAGTAATATTCGGCATGCTAATTACATTGCCGGTTGCCAAATTGCATTATCTCTTATAGTTTCCGAGATATGGACTATCGATAATTTACACCTTAGGCTCTGCTTCTAACTTGGGCCCAAATTGTAAAATGGTCTTCTCTATTGGCGATTTCGTTCCAATTCACATTCCAAGTAATATTCGGCATGCTAATTACATTGCCGGTTGCCAAATTGCATTATCTCTTATAGTTTCCGAGATATGGACTATCGATAATTTACACCTTAGGCTCTGCTTCTAACTTGGGCCCAAATTGTAAAATGGTCTTATCTATTGGCGATTTCGTTCCAATTCACATTCCAAGTAATATTCGGCATGCTAATTACATTGCCGGTTGCCAAATTGCATTATCTCTTATAGTTTCCGAGATATGGACTATCGATAATTTACACCTTAGGCTCTGCTTCTAACTTGGGCCCAAATTGTAAAATGGTCTTACCTATTGGCGATTTCGTTCCAATTCACACTCCAAGTAATATTCGGCATGCTAATTACATTGCCGGTTGCGAAATTGCATTATCTCTTATAGTTTCCGAGATATGGACTATCGATAATTTACACCTTAGGCTCTGCTTCTAACTTGGGCCCAAATTGTAAAATGGTCTTATCTATTGGCGATTTCGTTCCAATTCACATTCCAAGTAATATTCGGCATGCTAATTACATTGCCGGTTGCCAAATTGCATTATCTCTTATAGTTTCCGAGATATGGACTATCAATAATTTACACCTTAGGCTCTGCTTCTAACTTGGGCCCAAATTGTAAAATGGTCTTACCTATTGGCGATTTCGTTCCAATTCACATTCCAAGTAATATTCAGCATGCTAATTACATTGCCGGTTGCCAAATTGCATTATCTCTTATAGTTTCCGAGATATGGACTATCGATAATTTACACCTTAGGCTCTGCTTCTAACTTGGGCCCAAATTGTAAAATGTTCTTATCTATTGGCGATTTCGTCCCAATTCACATTCCAAGTGATATTCGGCATGCTAATTACATTGCCGGTTGCGAAATTGCATTATCTCTTATAGTTTCCGAGATATGGACTATCAATAATTTACACCTTAGGCTCTGCTTCTAACTTGGGCCCAAATTGTAAAATGGTCTTATCTATTGGCGATTTCGTTCCAATTCACATTCCAAGTAATATTCGGCATGCTAATTACATTGCCGGTTGCCAAATTGCATTATCTCTTATAGTTTCCGAGATATGGACTATCGATAATTTACACCTTAGGCTCTGCTTCTACCTTGGGCCCAAATTGTAAAATGGTCTTATCTATTGGCGATTTCGTTCCAATTCACATTCCAAGTAATATTCGGCATGCTAATTACATTGCCGGTTGCCAAATTGCATTATCTCTTATAGTTTCCGAGATATGGACTATCGATAATTTACACCTTAGGCTCTGCTTCTAACTTGGGCCCAAATTGTAAAATGGTCTTATCTATTGGCGATTTCGTCCCAATTCACATTCCAAGTGATATTCGGCATGCTAATTACATTGCCGGTTGCGAAATTGCATTATCTCTTATAGTTTCCGAGATATGGACTATCAATAATTTACACCTTAGGCTCTGCTTCTAACTTGGGCCCAAATTGTGAAATGGTCTTATCTATTGGCGATTTCGTTCCAATTCACATTCCAAGTAATATTCGGCATGCTAATTACATTGCCGGTTGCCAAATTGCATTATCTCTTATAGTTTCCGAGATATGGACTATCGATAATTTACACCTTAGGCTCTGCTTCTAACTTGGGCCCAAATTGTAAAATGGTCTTATCTATTGGCGATTTCGTTCCAATTCACATTCCAAGTAATATTCGGCATGCTAATTACATTACCGGTTGCCAAATTGCATTATCTCTTATAATTTCCGAGATATGGACTATCGATAATTTACACCATAAGCTCTGCTTCTAACTTGGGCCCAAATTGTAAAATGGTCTTTTCTATTGGCGATTTCGTTCCAATTCACATTCCAAGTAATATTCGGCATGCTAATTACATTGCCGGTTGCCAAATTGCATTATCTCTTATAGTTTCCGAGATATGGACTATCGATAATTTACACCTTAGGCTCTGCTTCTAACTTGGACCCAAATTGTAAAATGGTCTTATCTATTGGCGATTTCGTTCCAATTCACATTCCAAGTAATATTCGGCATGCTAATTACATTGCCGGTTGCCAAATTGCATTATCTCTTATAGTTTCCGAGATATGGACTATCGATAATTTACACCTTAGGCTCTGCTTCTAACTTGGGAACAAATTGTAAAATGGTCTTATCTATTGGCGATTTCGTTCCAATTCACACTCCAAGTAATATTCGGCATGCTAATTACATTGCCGGTTGCGAAATAGCATTATCTCTTATAGTTTCCGATATATGGACTATCAATAATTTACACCTTAGGCTCTGCTTCTAACTTGGGCCCAAATTGTAAAATGGTCTTATCTATTGGCGATTTCGTTCCAATTCACATTCCAAGTAATATTCGGCATGCTAATTACATTGCCGGTTGCCAAATTGCATTATCTCTTATAGTTTCCGAGATATGGACTATCGATAATTTACACCTTAGGCTCTGCTTCTAACTTGGGCCCAAATTGTAAAATGGTCTTATCTATTGGCGATTTCGTTCCAATTCACATTCCAAGTAATATTCGGCATGCTAATTACATTGCCGGTTGCCAAATTGCATTATCTCTTATAGTTTCTTAGATATGGACTATCGATAATTTACACCTTAGGCTCTGCTTCTAACTTGGGCCCAAATTGTAAAATGGTCTTATCTATTGGCGATTTCGTTCCAATTCACATTCCAAGTAATATTCAGCATGCTAATTACATTGCCGGTTGCCAAATTGCATTATCTCTTATAGTTTCCGAGATATGGACTATCGATAATTTACACCTTAGGCTCTGCTTCTAACTTGGGCCCAAATTGTAAAATGGTCTTCTCTATTGGCGATTTCGTTCCAATTCACATTCCAAGTAATATTCGGCATGCTAATTACATTGCCGGTTGCCAAATTGCATTATCTCTTATAGTTTCCGAGATATGGACTATCGATAATTTACACCTTAGGCTCTGCCTCTAACTTGGGCCCAAATTGTAAAATGGTCTTATCTATTGGCGATTTCGTTCCAATTCACATTCCAAGTAATATTCGGCATGCTAATTACATTGCCGGTTGCCAAATTGCATTATCTCTTATAGTTTCCGAGATATGGACTATCAATAATTTACACCTTAGGCTCTGCTTCTAACTTGGGCCCAAATTGTAAAATGGTCTTATCTATTGGCGATTTCGTTCCAATTCACATTCCAAGTAATATTCGGCATGCTAATTACATTGCCGGTTGCCAAATTGAATTATCTCTTATAGTTTCCGAGATATGGACTATCGATAATTTACACCTTAGGCTCTGCTTCTAACTTGGGCCCAAATTGTAAAATGGTCTTACCTATTGGCGATTTCGTTCCAATTCACATTCCAAGTAATATTCGGCATGCTAATTACATTGCCGGTTGCCAAATTGCATTATCTCTTATAGTTTCCGAGATATGGACTATCGATAATTTACACCTTAGGCTCTGCTTCTAACTTGGGCCCAAATTGTAAAATGGTCTTACCTATTGGCGATTTCGTTCCAATTCACATTCCAAGTAATATTCGGCATGCTAATTACATTGCCGGTTGCCAAATTGCATTATCTCTTATAGTTTCCGAGATATGGACTATCGATCATTTACACCTTAGGCTCTGCTTCTAACTTGGGCCCAAATTGTAAAATGGTCTTACCTATTGGCGATTTCGTTCCAATTCACATTCCAAGTAATATTCGGCATGCTAATTACATTGCCGGTTGCCAAATTGCATTATCTCTTATAGTTTCCGAGATATGGACTATCGATCATTTACACCTTAGGCTCTGCTTCTAACTTGGGCCCAAATTGTAAAATGGTCTTATCTATTGGCGATTTCGTTCCAATTCACATTCCAATTAATATTCGGCATGCTAATTACATTGCCGGTTGCCAAATTGCATTATCTCTTATAGTTTCCGAGATATGGACTATCGATAATTTACACCTTAGGCTCTGCTTCTAACTTGGGCCCAAATTGTAAAATGGTCTTATCTATTGGCGATTTCGTTCCAATTCACATTCCAAGTAATATTCGGCATGCTAATTACATTGCCGGTTGTCAAATTGCATTATCTCTTATAGTTTCCGAGATATGGACTATCGATAATTTACACCTTAGGCTCTGCTTCTAACTTGGGCCCAAATTGTAAAATGGTCTTATCTATTGGCGATTTCGTTCCAATTCACATTCCAAGTAATATTCGGCATGCTAATTACATTGCCGGTTGCCAAATTGCATTATCTCTTATAGTTTCCGAGATATTGACTATCGATAATTTACACCTTAGGCTCTGCTTCTAACTTGGGCCCAAATTGTAAAATGGTCTTATCTATTGGCGATTTCGTTCCAATTCACATTCCAAGTAATATTCGGCATGCTAATTACATTGCCGGTTGCCAAATTGCATTATCTCTTATAGTTTCCGAGATATGGACTATCGATAATTTACACCTTAGGCTCTGCTTCTAACTTGGGCCCAAATTGTAAAATGGTCTTATCTATTGGCGATTTCGTTCCAATTCACATTCCAAGTAATATTCGGCATGCTAATTACATTGCCGGTTGCGAAATTGCATTATCTCTTATAGTTTCCGAGATATGGACTATCAATAATTTACACCTTAGGCTCTGCTTCTAACTTGGGCCCAAATTGTAAAATGGTCTTATCTATTGGCGATTTCGTTCCAATTCACATTCCAAGTAATATTCGGCATGCTAATTACATTGCCGGTTGCCAAATTGCATTATCTCTTATAGTTTCCGAGATATGGACTATCGATAATTTACACCTTAGGCTCTGCTTCTAACTTGGGCCCAAATTGTAAAATGGTCTTATCTATTGGCGATTTCGTTCCAATTCACATTCCAAGTAATATTCGGCATGCTAATTACATTGCCGGTTGCCAAATTGCATTATCTCTTATAGTTTCCGAGATATGGACTATCGATAATTTACACCTTAGGCTCTGCTTCTAACTTGGGCACAAATTGTAAAATGGTCTTATCTATTGGCGATTTCGTTCCAATTCACATTCCAAGTAATATTCGGCATGCTAATTACATTGCCGGTTGCCAAATTGCATTATCTCTTATAGTTTCCGAGATATGGACTATCGATAATTTACACCTTAGGCTCTGCTTCTAACTTGGGCCCAAATTGTAAAATGGTCTTATCTATTGGCGATTTCGTTCCAATTCACATTCCAAGTAATATTCGGCCTGCTAATTACATTGCCGGTTGCCAAATTGCATTATCTCTTATAGTTTCCGAGATATGGACTATCGATAATTTACACCTTAGGCTCTGCTTCTAACTTGGGCCCAAATTGTAAAATGGTCTTATCTATTGGCGATTTCGTTCCAATTCACATTCCAAGTAATATTCGGCATGCTAATTACATTGCCGGTTGCCAAATTGCATTATCTCTTATAGTTTCCGAGATATGGACTATCGATAATTTACACCTTAGGCTCTGCTTCTAACTTGGGAACAAATTGTAAAATGGTCTTATCTATTGGCGATTTCGTTCCAATTCACACTCCAAGTAATATTCGGCATGCTAATTACATTGCCGGTTGCGAAATAGCATTATCTCTTATAGTTTCCGATATATGGACTATCAATAATTTACACCTTAGGCTCTGCTTCTAACTTGGGCCCAAATTGTAAAATGGTCTTATCTATTGGCGATTTCGTTCCAATTCACATTCCAAGTAATATTCGGCATGCTAATTACATTGCCGGTTGCCAAATTGCATTATCTCTTATAGTTTCCGAGATATGGACTATCGATAATTTACACCTTAGGCTCTGCTTCTAACTTGGGCCCAAATTGTAAAATGGTCTTATCTATTGGCGATTTCGTTCCAATTCACATTCCAAGTAATATTCGGCATGCTAATTACATTGCCGGTTGCCAAATTGCATTATCTCTTATAGTTTCCGAGATATGGACTATCGATAATTTACACCTTAGGCTCTGCTTCTAACTTGGGCCCAAATTGTAAAATGGTCTTATCTATTGGCGATTTCGTTCCAATTCACATTCCAAGTAATATTCGGCATGCTAATTACATTGCCGGTTGCCAAATTGCATTATCTCTGATAGTTTCCGAGATATGGACTATCGATAATTTACACCTTAGGCTCTGCTTCTAACTTGGGCCCAAATTGTAAAATGGTCTTCTCTATTGGCGATTTCGTTCCAATTCACATTCCAAGTAATATTCGGCATGCTAATTACATTGCCGGTTGCCAAATTGCATTATCTCTTATAGTTTCCGAGATATGGACTATCGATAATTTACACCTTAGGCTCTGCTTCTAACTTGGGCCCAAATTGTAAAATGGTCTTATCTATTGGCGATTTCGTTCCAATTCACATTCCAAGTAATATTCGGCATGCTAATTACATTGCCGGTTGCCAAATTGCATTATCTCTTATAGTTTCCGAGATATGGACTATCAATAATTTACACCTTAGGCTCTGCTTCTAACTTGGGCCCAAATTGTAAAATGGTCTTATCTATTGGCGATTTCGTTCCAATTCACATTCCAAGTAATATTCGGCATGCTAATTACATTGCCGGTTGCCAAATTGAATTATCTCTTATAGTTTCCGAGATATGGACTATCGATAATTTACACCTTAGGCTCTGCTTCTAACTTGGGCCCAAATTGTAAAATGGTCTTACCTATTGGCGATTTCGTTCCAATTCACATTCCAAGTAATATTCGGCATGCTAATTACATTGCCGGTTGCCAAATTGCATTATCTCTTATAGTTTCCGAGATATGGACTATCGATAATTTACACCTTAGGCTCTGCTTCTAACTTGGGCCCAAATTGTAAAATGGTCTTACCTATTGGCGATTTCGTTCCAATTCACATTCCAAGTAATATTCGGCATGCTAATTACATTGCCGGTTGCCAAATTGCATTATCTCTTATAGTTTCCGAGATATGGACTATCGATCATTTACACCTTAGGCTCTGCTTCTAACTTGGGCCCAAATTGTAAAATGGTCTTACCTATTGGCGATTTCGTTCCAATTCACATTCCAAGTAATATTCGGCATGCTAATTACATTGCCGTTTGCCAAATTGCATTATCTCTTATAGTTTCCGAGATATATACTATCGATCATTTACACCTTAGGCTCTGCTTCTAACTTGGGCCCAAATTGTAAAATGGTCTTATCTATTGGCGATTTCGTTCCAATTCACATTCCAATTAATATTCAGGATGCTAATTACATTGCCGGTTGCCAAATTGCATTATCTCTTATAGTTTCCGAGATATGGACTATCGATAATTTACACCTTAGGCTCTGCTTCTAACTTGGGCCCAAATTGTAAATTGGTCTTATCTATTGGCGATTTCGTTCCAATTCACATTCCAAGTAATATTCGGCATGCTAATTACATTGCCGGTTGTCAAATTGCATTATCTCTTATAGTTTCCGAGATATGGACTATCGATAATTTACACCTTAGGCTCTGCTTCTAACTTGGGCCCAAATTGTAAAATGGTCTTATCTATTGGCGATTTCGTTCCAATTCACATTCCAAGTAATATTCGGCATGCTAATTACATTGCCGGTTGCCAAATTGCATTATCTCTTATAGTTTCCGAGATATGGACTATCGATAATTTACACCTTAGGCTCTGCTTCTAACTTGGGCCCAAATTGTAAAATGGTCTTATCTATTGGCGATTTCGTTCCAATTCACATTCCAAGTAATATTCGGCATGCTAATTACATTGCCGGTTGCCAAATTGCATTATCTCTTATAGTTTCCGAGATATGGACTATCGATAATTTACACCTTAGGCTCTGCTTCTAACTTGGGCCCAAATTGTAAAATGGTCTTATCTATTGGCGATTTCGTTCCAATTCACATTCCAAGTAATATTCGGCATGCTAATTACATTGCCGGTTGCGAAATTGCATTATCTCTTATAGTTTCCGAGATATGGACTATCAATAATTTACACCTTAGGCTCTGCTTCTAACTTGGGCCCAAATTGTAAAATGGTCTTATCTATTGGCGATTTCGTTCCAATTCACATTCCAAGTAATATTCGGCATGCTAATTACATTGCCGGTTGCCAAATTGCATTATCTCTTATAGTTTCCGAGATATGGACTATCGATAATTTACACCTTAGGCTCTGCTTCTAACTTGGGCCCAAATTGTAAATTGGTCTTATCTATTGGCGATTTCGTTCCAATTCACATTCCAAGTAATATTCGGCATGCTAATTACATTGCCGGTTGTCAAATTGCATTATCTCTTATAGTTTCCGAGATATGGACTATCGATAATTTACACCTTAGGCTCTGCTTCTAACTTGGGCCCAAATTGTAAAATGGTCTTATCTATTGGCGATTTCGTTCCAATTCACATTCCAAGTAATATTCGGCATGCTAATTACATTGCCGGTTGCCAAATTGCATTATCTCTTATAGTTTCCGAGATATGGACTATCGATAATTTACACCTTAGGCTCTGCTTCTAACTTGGGCCCAAATTGTAAAATGGTCTTATCTATTGGCGATTTCGTTCCAATTCACATTCCAAGTAATATTCGGCATGCTAATTACATTGCCGGTTGCCAAATTGCATTATCTCTTATAGTTTCCGAGATATGGACTATCGATAATTTACACCTTAGGCTCTGCTTCTAACTTGGGCCCAAATTGTAAAATGGTCTTATCTATTGGCGATTTCGTTCCAATTCACATTCCAAGTAATATTCGGCATGCTAATTACATTGCCGGTTGCGAAATTGCATTATCTCTTATAGTTTCCGAGATATGGACTATCAATAATTTACACCTTAGGCTCTGCTTCTAACTTGGGCCCAAATTGTAAAATGGTCTTATCTATTGGCGATTTCGTTCCAATTCACATTCCAAGTAATATTCGGCATGCTAATTACATTGCCGGTTGCCAAATTGCATTATCTCTTATAGTTTCCGAGATATGGACTATCGATTATTTACACCTTAGGCTCTGCTTCTAACTTGGGCCCAAATTGTAAAATGGTCTTATCTATTGGCGATTTCGTTCCAATTCACATTCCAAGTAATATT
Organism: Rhynchophorus ferrugineus; assembly: GCF_030347505.1. Lineage (NCBI taxonomy): Eukaryota > Metazoa > Arthropoda > Insecta > Coleoptera > Curculionidae > Rhynchophorus > Rhynchophorus ferrugineus. The sequence goes on along the minus strand of NW_027472649.1, from coordinate 236,786 downwards.
CGGCATGCTAATTACATTGCCGGTTGCCAAATTGCATTATCTCTTATAGTTACCGAGATATGGACTATCGATAATTTACACCTTAGGCTCTGCTTCTAACTTGGGCACAAATTGTAAAATGGTCTTATCTATTGGCGATTTCGTTCCAATTCACATTCCAAGTAATATTCGGCATGCTAATTACATTGCCGGTTGCCAAATTGCATTATCTCTTATAGTTTCCGAGATATGGACTATCGATAATTTACACCTTAGGCTCTGCTTCTAACTTGGGCCCAAATTGTAAAATGGTCTTATCTATTGGCGATTTCGTTCCAATTCACATTCCAAGTAATATTCGGCATGCTAATTACATTGCCGGTTGCCAAATTGCATTATCTCTTATAGTTTCCGAGATATGGACTATCGATAATTTACACCTTAGGCTCTGCTTCTAACTTGGGCCCAAATTGTAAAATGGTCTTATCTATTGGCGATTTCGTTCCAATTCACATTCCAAGTAATATTCGGCATGCTAATTACATTGCTGGTTGCCAAATTGCATTATCTCTTATAGTTTCCGAGATATGGACTATCGATAATTTACACCTTAGGCTCTGCTTCTAAATTGGGCCCAAATTGTAAAATGGTCTTCTCTATTGGCGATTTCGTTCCAATTCACATTCCAAGTAATATTCGGCATGCTAATTACATTGCCGGTTGCCAAATTGCATTATCTTTTATAGTTTCCGAGATATGGACTATCGATAATTTACACCTTAGGCTCTGCTTCTAACTTTTGCCCAAATTGTAAAATGGTCTTATCTATTGGCGATTTCGTTCCAATTCACATTCCAAGTAATATTCGGCATGCTAATTACATTGCCGGTTGCCAAATTGCATTATCTCTTATAGTTTCCGAGATATGGACTATCGATTATTTACACCTTAGGCTCTGCTTCTAACTTGGGCCCAAATTGTAAAATGGTCTTACCTATTGGCGATTTCGTTCCAATTCACACTCCAAGTAATATTCGGCATGCTAATTACATTGCCGGTTGCGAAATTGCATTATCTCTTATAGTTTCCGAGATATGGACTATCGATAATTTACACCTTAGGCTCTGCTTCTAACTTGGGCCCAAATTGTAAAATGGTCTTATCTATTGGCGATTTCGTTCCAATTCACATTCCAAGTAATATTCGGCATGCTAATTACATTGCCGGTTGCCAAATTGCATTATCTCTTATAGTTTCCGAGATATGGACTATCGATAATTTACACCTTAGGCTCTGCTTCTAACTTGGGCCCAAATTGTAAAATGGTCTTACCTATTGGCGATTTCGTTCCAATTCACATTCCAAGTAATATTCGGCATGCTAATTACATTGCCGGTTGCCAAATTGCATTATCTCTTATAGTTTCCGAGATATGGACTATCGATAATTTACACCTTAGGCTCTGCTTCTAACTTGGGCCCAAATTGTAAAATGGTCTTATCTATTGGCGATTTCGTCCCAATTCACATTCCAAGTGATATTCGGCATGCTAATTACATTGCCGGTTGCGAAATTGCATTATCTCTTATAGTTTCCGAGATATGGACTATCAATAATTTACACCTTAGGCTCTGCTTCTAACTTGGGCCCAAATTGTAAAATGGTCTTATCTATTGGCGATTTCGTTCCAATTCACATTCCAAGTAATATTCGGCATGCTAATTATATTGCCGGTTGCCAAATTGCATTATCTCTTATAGTTTCCGTGATATGGACTATCGATAATTTACACCTTAGGCTCTGCTTCTAACTTGGGCCCAAATTGTAAAATGGTCTTATCTATTGGCGATTTCGTTCCAATTCACATTCCAAGTAATATTCGGCATGCTAATTACATTGCCGGTTGCCAAATTGCATTATCTCTTATAGTTTCCGAGATATGGACTATCGATAATTTACACCTTAGGCTCTGCTTCTAACTTGGGCCCAAATTGTAAAATAGTCTTATCTATTGGCGATTTCGTTCCAATTCACATTCCAAGTTATATTCGGCATGCTAATTACATTGCCGGTTGCCAAATTGCATTATCTCTTATAGTTTCCGAGATATGGACTATCTATAATTTACACCTTAGGCTCTGCTTCTAACTTGGGCCCAAATTGTAAAATGGTCTTATCTATTGGCGATTTCGTTCCAATTCACATTCCAAGTAATATTCGGCATGCTAATTACATTGCCGGTTGCCAAATTGCATTATCTCTTATAGTTTCCGAGATATGGACTATCGATAATTTACACCTTAGGCTCTGCTTCTAACTTGGGCCCAAATTGTAAAATGGTCTTATCTATTGGCGATTTCGTTCCAATTCACACTCCAAGTAATATTCGGCATGCTAATTACATTGCCGGTTGCCAAATTGCATTATCTCTTATAGTTTCCGAGATATGGACTATCTATAATTTACACCTTAGGCTCTGCTTCTAACTTGGGCCCAAATTGTAAAATGGTCTTATCTATTGGCGATTTCGTTCCAATTCACACTCCAAGTAATATTCGGCATGCTAATTACATTGCCGGTTGCCAAATTGCATTATCTCTTATAGTTTCCGAGATATGGACTATCGATAATTTACACCTTAGGCTCTGCTTCTAACTTGGGCCCAAATTGTAAAATGGTCTTATCTATTGGCGATTTCGTTCCAATTCACATTCCAAGTAATATTCGGCATGCTAATTACATTGCCGGTTGCCAAATTGAATTATCTCTTATAGTTTCCGAGATATGGACTATCGATAATTTACACCTTAGGCTCTGCTTCTAACTTGGGCCCAAATTGTAAAATGGTCTTACCTATTGGCGATTTCGTTCCAATTCACATTCCAAGTAATATTCGGCATGCTAATTACATTGCCGGTTGCCAAATTGTATTATCTCTTATAGTTTCCGAGATATGGACTATCGATAATTTACACCTTAGGCTCTGCTTCTAACTTGGGCCCAAATTGTAAAATGGTCTTACCTATTGGCGATTTCGTTCCAATTCACATTCCAAGTAATATTCGGCATGCTAATTACATTGCCGGTTGCCAAATTGCATTATCTCTTATAGTTTCCGAGATATGGACTATCGATCATTTACACCTTAGGCTCTGCTTCTAACTTGGGCCCAAATTGTAAAATGGTCTTACCTATTGGCGATTTCGTTCCAATTCACATTCCAAGTAATATTCGGCATGCTAATTACATTGCCGGTTGCCAAATTGCATTATCTCTTATAGTTTCCGAGATATGGACTATCGATCATTTACACCTTAGGCTCTGCTTCTAACTTGGGCCCAAATTGTAAAATGGTCTTATCTATTGGCGATTTCGTTCCAATTCACATTCCAATTAATATTCGGCATGCTAATTACATTGCCGGTTGCCAAATTGCATTATCTCTTATAGTTTCCGAGATATGGACTATCGATAATTTACACCTTAGGCTCTGCTTCTAACTGGGGCCCAAATTGTAAAATGGTCTTATCTATTGGCGATTTCGTTCCAATTCACATTCCAAGTAATATTCGGCATGCTAATTACATTGCCGGTTGTCAAATTGCATTATCTCTTATAGTTTCCGAGATATGGACTATCGATAATTTACACCTTAGGCTCTGCTTCTAACTTGGGCCCAAATTGTAAAATGGTCTTATCTATTGGCGATTTCGTTCCAATTCACATTCCAAGTAATATTCGGCATGCTAATTACATTGCCGGTTGCCAAATTGCATTATCTCTTATAGTTTCCGAGATATGGACTATCGATAATTTACACCTTAGGCTCTGCTTCTAACTTGGGCCCAAATTGTAAAATGGTCTTATCTATTGGCGATTTCGTTCCAATTCACATTCCAAGTAATATTCGGCATGCTAATTACATTGCCGGTTGCCAAATTGCATTATCTCTTATAGTTTCCGAGATATGGACTATCGATAATTTACACCTTAGGCTCTGCTTCTAACTTGGGCCCAAATTGTAAAATGGTCTTATCTATTGGCGATTTCGTTCCAATTCACATTCCAAGTAATATTCGGCATGCTAATTACATTGCCGGTTGCCAAATTGCATTATCTCTTATAGTTACCGAGATATGGACTATCGATAATTTACACCTTAGGCTCTGCTTCTAACTTGGGCACAAATTGTAAAATGGTCTTATCTATTGGCGATTTCGTTCCAATTCACATTCCAAGTAATATTCGGTATGCTAATTACATTGCCGGTTGCCAAATTGCATTATCTCTTATAGTTTCCGAGATATGGACTATCGATAATTTACACCTTAGGCTCTGCTTCTAACTTGGGCCCAAATTGTAAAATGGTCTTATCTATTGGCGATTTCGTTCCAATTCACATTCCAAGTAATATTCGGCATGCTAATTACATTGCCGGTTGCCAAATTGCATTATCTCTTATAGTTTCCGAGATATGGACTATCGATAATTTACACCTTAGGCTCTGCTTCTAACTTGGGCCCAAATTGTAAAATGGTCTTATCTATTGGCGATTTCGTTCCAATTCACATTCCAAGTAATATTCGGCATGCTAATTACATTGCTGGTTGCCAAATTGCATTATCTCTTATAGTTTCCGAGATATGGACTATCGATAATTTACACCTTAGGCTCTGCTTCTAAATTGGGCCCAAATTGTAAAATGGTCTTCTCTATTGGCGATTTCGTTCCAATTCACATTCCAAGTAATATTCGGCATGCTAATTACATTGCCGGTTGCCAAATTGCATTATCTTTTATAGTTTCCGAGATATGGACTATCGATAATTTACACCTTAGGCTCTGCTTCTAACTTTTGCCCAAATTGTAAAATGGTCTTATCTATTGGCGATTTCGTTCCAAATCACATTCCAAGTAATATTCGGCATGCTAATTACATTGCCGGTTGCCAAATTGCATTATCTCTTATAGTTTCCGAGATATGGACTATCGATTATTTACACCTTAGGCTCTGCTTCTAACTTGGGCCCAAATTGTAAAATGGTCTTACCTATTGGCGATTTCGTTCCAATTCACACTCCAAGTAATATTCGGCATGCTAATTACATTGCCGGTTGCGAAATTGCATTATCTCTTATAGTTTCCGAGATATGGACTATCGATAATTTACACCTTAGGCTCTGCTTCTAACTTGGGCCCAAATTGTAAAATGGTCTTATCTATTGGCGATTTCGTTCCAATTCACATTCCAAGTAATATTCGGCATGCTAATTACATTGGCGGTTGCCAAATTGCATTATCTCTTATAGTTTCCGAGATATGGACTATCGATAATTTACACCTTAGGCTCTGCTTCTAACTTGGGCCCAAATTGTAAAATGGTCTTACCTATTGGCGATTTCGTTCCAATTCACATTCCAAGTAATATTCGGCATGCTAATTACATTGCCGGTTGCCAAATTGCATTATCTCTTATAGTTTCCGAGATATGGACTATCGATAATTTACACCTTAGGCTCTGCTTCTAACTTGGGCCCAAATTGTAAAATGGTCTTATCTATTGGCGATTTCGTCCCAATTCACATTCCAAGTGATATTCGGCATGCTAATTACATTGCCGGTTGCGAAATTGCATTATCTCTTATAGTTTCCGAGATATGGACTATCAATAATTTACACCTTAGGCTCTGCTTCTAACTTGGGCCCAAATTGTAAAATGGTCTTATCTATTGGCGATTTCGTTCCAATTCACATTCCAAGTAATATTCGGCATGCTAATTATATTGCCGGTTGCCAAATTGCATTATCTCTTATAGTTTCCGTGATATGGACTATCGATAATTTACACCTTAGGCTCTGCTTCTAACTTGGGCCCAAATTGTAAAATGGTCTTATCTATTGGCGATTTCGTTCCAATTCACATTCCAAGTAATATTCGGCATGCTAATTACATTGCCGGTTGCCAAATTGCATTATCTCTTATAGTTTCCGAGATATGGACTATCGATAATTTACACCTTAGGCTCTGCTTCTAACTTGGGCCCAAATTGTAAAATAGTCTTATCTATTGGCGATTTCGTTCCAATTCACATTCCAAGTTATATTCGGCATGCTAATTACATTGCCGGTTGCCAAATTGCATTATCTCTTATAGTTTCCGAGATATGGACTATCTATAATTTACACCTTAGGCTCTGCTTCTAACTTGGGCCCAAATTGTAAAATGGTCTTATCTATTGGCGATTTCGTTCCAATTCACATTCCAAGTAATATTCGGCATGCTAATTACATTGCCGGTTGCCAAATTGCATTATCTCTTATAGTTTCCGAGATATGGACTATCGATAATTTACACCTTAGACTCTGCTTCTAACTTGGGCCCAAATTGTAAAATGGTCTTATCTATTGGCGATTTCGTTCCAATTCACACTCCAAGTAATATTCGGCATGCTAATTACATTGCCGGTTGCCAAATTGCATTATCTCTTATAGTTTCCGAGATATGGACTATCGATAATTTACACCTTAGGCTCTGCTTCTAACTTGGGCCCAAATTGTAAAATGGTCTTATCTATTGGCGATTTCGTTCCAATTCACATTCCAAGTAATATTCGGCATGCTAATTACATTGCCGGTTGCCAAATTGCATTATCTCTTATAGTTTCCGAGATATGGACTATCGATAATTTACACCTTAGGCTCTGCTTCTAACTTGGGCCCAAATTGTAAAATCGTCTTATCTATTGGCGATTTCGTTCCAATTCACATTCCAAGTAATATTCGGCATGCTAATTACATTGCCGGTTGCCAAATTGCATTATCTCTTATAGTTTCCGAGATATGGACTATCGATAATTTACACCTTAGGCTCTGCTTCTAACTTGGGCCCAAATTGTAAAATGGTTTTATCTATTGGCGATTTCGTTCCAATTCACATTCCAAGTAATATACGGCATGCTAATTACATTGCCGGTTGCCAAATTGAATTATCTCTTATAGTTTCCGAGATATGGACTATCAATAATTTACACCTTAGGCTCTGCTTCTAACTTGGGCCCAAATTGTAAAATGGTCTTATCTATTGGCGATTTCGTTCCAATTCACATTCCAAGTAATATCCGGCATGCTAATTACATTGCCGGTTGCCAAATTGCATTATCTCTTATAGTTTCCGAGATATGGACTATCAATAATTTACACCTTAGGCTCTGCTTCTAACTTGGGCCCAAATTGTAAAATGGTCTTATCTATTGGCGATTTTGTTCCAATTCACATTCCAAGTAATATTCGGCATGCTAATTACATTGCCGGTTGCCAAATTGAATTATCTTTTATAGTTTCCGAGATATGGACTATCGATAATTTACACCTTATTCTCTGCTTCTAACTTGGGCCCAAATTGTAAAATGGTCTTACCTATTGGCGATTTCGTTCCAATTCACATTCCAAGTAATATTCGGCATGCTAATTACATTGCCGGTTGCCAAATTGCATTATCTCTTATAGTTTCCGAGATATGGACTATCGATAATTTACACCTTAGGCTCTGCTTCTAACTTGGGCCCAAATTGTAAAATGGTCTTACCTATTGGCGATTTCGTTCCAATTCACATTCCAAGTAATATTCGGCATGCTAATTACATTGCCGGTTGCCAAATTGCATTATCTCTTATAGTTTCCGAGATATGGACTATCGATCATTTACACCTTAGGCTCTGCTTCTAACTTGGGCCCAAATTGTAAAATGGTCTTACCTATTGGCGATTTCGTTCCAATTCACATTCCAAGTAATATTCGGCATGCTAATTACATTGCCGGTTGCCAAATTGCATTATCTCTTATAGTTTCCGAGATATGGACTATCGATCATTTACACCTTAGGCTCTGCTTCTAACTTGGGCCCAAATTGTAAAATGGTCTTATCTATTGGCGATTTCGTTCCAATTCACATTCCAATTAATATTCGGCATGCTAATTACATTGCCGGTTGCCAAATTGCATTATCTCTTATAGTTTCCGAGATATGGACTATCGATAATTTACACCTTAGGCTCTGCTTCTAACTTGGGCCCAAATTGTAAAATGGTCTTATCTATTGGCGATTTCGTTCCAATTCACATTCCAAGTAATATTCGGCATGCTAATTACATTGCCGGTTGTCAAATTGCATTATCTCTTATAGTTTCCGAGATATGGACTATCGATAATTTACACCTTAGGCTCTGCTTCTAACTTGGGCCCAAATTGTAAAATGGTCTTATCTATTGGCGATTTCGTTCCAATTCACATTCCAAGTAATATTCGGCATGCTAATTACATTGCCGGTTGCCAAATTGCATTATCTCTTATAGTTTCCGAGATATGGACTATCGATAATTTACACCTTAGGCTCTGCTTCTAACTTGGGCCCAAATTGTAAAATGGTCTTATCTATTGGCGATTTCGTTCCAATTCACATTCCAAGTAATATTCGGCATGCTAATTACATTGCCGGTTGCCAAATTGCATTATCTCTTATAGTTTCCGAGATATGGACTATCGATAATTTACACCTTAGGCTCTGCTTCTAACTTGGGCCCAAATTGTAAAATGGTCTTATCTATTGGCGATTTCGTTCCAATTCACATTCCAAGTAATATTCGGCATGCTAATTACATTGCCGGTTGCGAAATTGCATTATCTCTTATAGTTTCCGAGATATGGACTATCAATAATTTACACCTTAGGCTCTGCTTCTAACTTGGGCACAAATTGTAAAATGGTCTTACCTATTGGCGATTTCGTTCCAATTCACATTCCAAGTAATATTCGGCATGCTAATTACATTGCCGGTTGCCAAATTGCATTATCTCTTATAGTTTCCGAGATATGGACTATCGATAATTTACACCTTAGGCTCTGCTTCTAACTTGGGCCCAAATTGTAAAATGGTCTTATCTATTGGCGATTTCGTTCCAATTCACATTCCAAGTAATATTCGGCATGCTAATTACATTGCCGGTTGCCAAATTGCATTATCTCTTATAGTTTCCGAGATATGGACTATCGATAATTTACACCTTAGGCTCTGCTTCTAACTTGGGCCCAAATTGTAAAATGGTCTTATCTATTGGCGATTTCGTTCCAATTCACATTCCAAGTAATATTCGGCATGCTAATTACATTGCCGGTTGCCAAATTGCATTATCTCTTATAGTTTCCGAGATATGGACTATCGATAATTTACACCTTAGGCTCTGCTTCTAACTTGGGAACAAATTGTAAAATGGTCTTATCTATTGGCGATTTCGTTCCAATTCACACTCCAAGTAATATTCGGCATGCTAATTACATTGCCGGTTGCGAAATAGCATTATCTCTTATAGTTTCCGATATATGGACTATCAATAATTTACACCTTAGGCTCTGCTTCTAACTTGGGCCCAAATTGTAAAATGGTCTTATCTATTGGCGATTTCGTTCCAATTCACATTCCAAGTAATATTCGGCATGCTAATTACATTGCCGGTTGCCAAATTGCATTATCTCTTATAGTTTCCGAGATATGGACTATCGATAATTTACACCTTAGGCTCTGCTTCTAACTTGGGCCCAAATTGTAAAATGGTCTTATCTATTGGCGATTTCGTTCCAATTCACATTCCAAGTAATATTCGGCATGCTAATTACATTGCCGGTTGCCAAATTGCATTATCTCTTATAGTTTCCGAGATATGGACTATCGATAATTTACACCTTAGGCTCTGCTTCTAACTTGGGCCCAAATTGTAAAATGGTCTTATCTATTGGCGATTTCGTTCCAATTCACATTCCAAGTAATATTCGGCATGCTAATTACATTGCCGGTTGCCAAATTGCATTATCTCTTATAGTTTCCGAGATATGGACTATCGATAATTTACACCTTAGGCTCTGCTTCTAACTTGGGCCCAAATTGTAAAATGGTCTTCTCTATTGGCGATTTCGTTCCAATTCACATTCCAAGTAATATTCGGCATGCTAATTACATTGCCGGTTGCCAAATTGCATTATCTCTTATAGTTTCCGAGATATGGACTATCGATAATTTACACCTTAGGCTCTGCTTCTAACTTGGGCCCAAATTGTAAAATGGTCTTATCTATTGGCGATTTCGTTCCAATTCACATTCCAAGTAATATTCGGCATGCTAATTACATTGCCGGTTGCCAAATTGCATTATCTCTTATAGTTTCCGAGATATGGACTATCAATAATTTACACCTTAGGCTCTGCTTCTAACTTGGGCCCAAATTGTAAAATGGTCTTATCTATTGGCGATTTCGTTCCAATTCACATTCCAAGTAATATTCGGCATGCTAATTACATTGCCGGTTGCCAAATTGAATTATCTCTTATAGTTTCCGAGATATGGACTATCGATAATTTACACCTTAGGCTCTGCTTCTAACTTGGGCCCAAATTGTAAAATGGTCTTACCTATTGGCGATTTCGTTCCAATTCACATTCCAAGTAATATTCGGCATGCTAATTACATTGCCGGTTGCCAAATTGCATTATCTCTTATAGTTTCCGAGATATGGACTATCGATAATTTACACCTTAGGCTCTGCTTCTAACTTGGGCCCAAATTGTAAAATGGTCTTACCTATTGGCGATTTCGTTCCAATTCACATTCCAAGTAATATTCGGCATGCTAATTACATTGCCGGTTGCCAAATTGCATTATCTCTTATAGTTTCCGAGATATGGACTATCGATCATTTACACCTTAGGCTCTGCTTCTAACTTGGGCCCAAATTGTAAAATGGTCTTACCTGTTGGCGATTTCGTTCCAATTCACATTCCAAGTAATATTCGGCATGCTAATTACATTGCCGTTTGCCAAATTGCATTATCTCTTATAGTTTCCGAGATATGGACTATCGATCATTTACACCTTAGGCTCTGCTTCTAACTTGGGCCCAAATTGTAAAATGGTCTTATCTATTGGCGATTTCGTTCCAATTCACATTCCAATTAATATTCAGCATGCTAATTACATTGCCGGTTGCCAAATTGCATTATCTCTTATAGTTTCCGAGATATGGACTATCGATAATTTACACCTTAGGCTCTGCTTCTAACTTGGGCCCAAATTGTAAATTGGTCTTATCTATTGGCGATTTCGTTCCAATTCACATTCCAAGTAATATTCGGCATGCTAATTACATTGCCGGTTGTCAAATTGCATTATCTCTTATAGTTTCCGAGATATGGACTATCGATAATTTACACCTTAGGCTCTGCTTCTAACTTGGGCCCAAATTGTAAAATGGTCTTATCTATTGGCGATTTCGTTCCAATTCACATTCCAAGTAATATTCGGCATGCTAATTACATTGCCGGTTGCCAAATTGCATTATCTCTTATAGTTTCCGAGATATGGACTATCGATAATTTACACCTTAGGCTCTGCTTCTAACTTGGGCCCAAATTGTAAAATGGTCTTATCTATTGGCGATTTCGTTCCAATTCACATTCCAAGTAATATTCGGCATGCTAATTACATTGCCGGTTGCGAAATTGCATTATGTCTTATAGTTTCCGAGATATGGACTATCAATAATTTACACCTTAGGCTCTGCTTCTAACTTGGGCCCAAATTGTAAAATGGTCTTATCTATTGGCGATTTCGTTCCAATTCACATTCCAAGTAATATTCGGCATGCTAATTACATTGCCGGTTGCCAAATTGCATTATCTCTTATAGTTTCCGAGATATGGACTATCGATAATTTACACCTTAGGCTCTGCTTCTAACTTGGGCCCAAATTGTAAAATGGTCTTATCTATTGGCGATTTCGTTCCAATTCACATTCCAACTAATATTCGGCATGCTAATTACATTGCCGGTTGCCAAATTGCATTATCTCTTATAGTTTCCGAGATATGGACTATCGATAATTTACACCTTAGGCTCTGCTTCTAACTTGGGCACAAATTGTAAAATGGTCTTATCTATTGGCGATTTCGTTCCAATTCACATTCCAAGTAATATTCGGCATGCTAATTACATTGCCGGTTGCCAAATTGCATTATCTCTTATAGTTTCCGAGATATGGACTATCGATAATTTACACCTTAGGCTCTGCTTCTAACTTGGGCCCAAATTGTAAAATGGTCTTATCTATTGGCGATTTCGTTCCAATTCACATTCCAAGTAATATTCGGCATGCTAATTACATTGCCGGTTGCCAAATTGCATTATCTCTTATAGTTTCCGAGATATGGACTATCGATAATTTACACCTTAGGCTCTGCTTCTAACTTGGGCCCAAATTGTAAAATGGTCTTATCTATTGGCGATTTCGTTCCAATTCACATTGCAAGTAATATTCGGCATGCTAATTACATTGCCGGTTGCCAAATTGCATTATCTCTTATAGTTTCCGAGATATGGACTATCGATAATTTACACCTTAGGCTCTGCTTCTAACTTGGGCCCAAATTGTAAAATGGTCTTACCTATTGGCGATTTCGTTCCAATTCACACTCCAAGTAATATTCGGCATGCTAATTACATTGCCGGTTGCGAAATTGCATTATCTCTTATAGTTTCCGAGATATGGACTATCGATAATTTACACCTTAGGCTCTGCTTCTAACTTGGGCCCAAATTGTAAAATGGTCTTATCCATTGGCGATTTCGTTCCAATTCACATTCCAAGTAATATTCGGCATGCTAATTACATTGCCGGTTGCCAAATTGCATTATCTCTTATAGTTTCCGAGATATGGACTATCGATAATTTACACCTTAGGCTCTGCTTCTAACTTGGGCCCAAATTGTAAAATGGTCTTACCTATTGGCGATTTCGTTCCAATTCACATTCCAAGTAATATTCGGCATGCTAATTACATTGCCGGTTGCCAAATTGCATTATCTCTTATAGTTTCCGAGATATGGACTATCGATAATTTACACCTTAGGCTCTGCTTCTAACTTGGGCCCAAATTGTAAAATGGTCTTATCTATTGGCGATTTCGTCCCAATTCACATTCCAAGTGATATTCGGCATGCTAATTACATTGCCGGTTGCGAAATTGCATTATCTCTTATAGTTTCCGAGATATGGACTATCAATAATTTACACCTTAGGCTCTGCTTCTAACTTGGGCCCAAATTGTAAAATGGTCTTATCTATTGGCGATTTCGTTCCAATTCACATTCCAAGTAATATTCGGCATGCTAATTATATTGCCGGTTGCCAAATTGCATTATCTCTTATAGTTTCCGTGATATGGACTATCGATAATTTACACCTTAGGCTCTGCTTCTAACTTGGGCCCAAATTGTAAAATGGTCTTATCTATTGGCGATTTCGTTCCAATTCACATTCCAAGTAATATTCGGCATGCTAATTACATTGCCGGTTGCCAAATTGCATTATCTCTTATAGTTTCCGAGATATGGACTATCTATAATTTACACCTTAGGCTCTGCTTCTAACTTGGGCCCAAATTGTAAAATGGTCTTATCTATCGGCGATTTCGTTCCAATTCACAATCCAAGTTATATTCGGCATGCTAATTACATTGCCGGTTGCCAAATTGCATTATCTCTTATAGTTTCCGAGATATGGACTATCTATAATTTACACCTTAGGCTCTGCTTCTAACTTGGGCCCAAATTGTAAAATGGTCTTATCTATCGGCGATTTCGTTCCAATTCACATTCCAAGTAATATTCGGCATGCTAATTACATTGCCGGTTGCCAAATTGCATTATCTCTTATAGTTTCCGAGATATGGACTATCGATAATTTACACCTTAGACTCTGCTTCTAACTTGGGCCCAAATTGTAAAATGGTCTTATCTATTGGCGATTTCGTTCCAATTCACACTCCAAGTAATATTCGGCATGCTAATTACATTGCCGGTTGCCAAATTGCATTATCTCTTATAGTTTCCGAGATATGGACTATCGATAATTTACACCTTAGGCTCTGCTTCTAACTTGGGCCCAAATTGTAAAATGGTCTTATCTATTGGCGATTTCGTTCCAATTCACATTCCAAGTAATATTCGGCATGCTAATTACATTGCCGGTTGCCAAATTGCATTATCTCTTATAGTTTCCGAGATATGGACTATCGATAATTTACACCTTAGGCTCTGCTTCTAACTTGGGCCCAAATTGTAAAATCGTCTTATCTATTGGCGATTTCGTTCCAATTCACATTCCAAGTAATATTCGGCATGCTAATTACATTGCCGGTTGCCAAATTGCATTATCTCTTATAGTTTCCGAGATATGGACTATCGATAATTTACACCTTAGGCTCTGCTTCTAACTTGGGCCCAAATTGTAAAATGGTCTTATCTATTGGCGATTTCGTTCCAATTCACATTCCAAGTAATATCCGGCATGCTAATTACATTGCCGGTTGCCAAATTGAATTATCTCTTATAGTTTCCGAGATATGGACTATCAATAATTTACACCTTAGGCTCTGCTTCTAACTTGGGCCCAAATTGTAAAATGGTCTTATCTATTGGCGATTTCGTTCCAATTCACATTCCAAGTAATATCCGGCATGCTAATTACATTGCCGGTCGCCAAATTGCATTATCTCTTATAGTTTCCGAGATATGGACTATCAATAATTTACACCTTAGGCTCTGCTTCTAACTTGGGCCCAAATTGTAAAATGGTCTTATCTATTGGCGATTTCGTTCCAATTCACATTCCAAGTAATATTCGGCATGCTAATTACATTGCCGGTTGCCAAATTGAATTATCTCTTATAGTTTCCGAGATATGGACTATCGATAATTTACACCTTAGGCTCTGCTTTTAACTTGGGCCCAAATTGTAAAATGGTCTTACCTTTGGCGATTTCGTTCCAATTCACATTCCAAGTAATATTCGGCATGCTAATTACATTGCCGGTTGCCAAATTGCATTATCTCTTATAGTTTCCGAGATATGGACTATCGATAATTTACACCTTAGGCTCTGCTTCTAACTTGGGCCCAAATTGTAAAATGGTCTTACCTATTGGCGATTTCGTTCCAATTCACATTCCAAGTAATATTCGGCATGCTAATTACATTGCCGGTTGCCAAATTGCATTATCTCTTATAGTTTCCGAGATATGGACTATCGATCATTTACACCTTAGGCTCTGCTTCTAACTTGGGCCCAAATTGTAAAATGGTCTTACCTATTGGCGATTTCGTTCCAATTCACATTCCAAGTAATATTCGGCATGCTAATTACATTGCCGGTTGCCAAATTGCATTATCTCTTATAGTTTCCGAGATATGGACTATCGATCATTTACACCTTAGGCTCTGCTTCTAACTTGGGCCCAAATTGTAAAATGGTCTTATCTATTGGCGATTTCGTTCCAATTCACATTCCAATTAATATTCGGCATGCTAATTACATTGCCGGTTGCCAAATTGCATTATCTCTTATAGTTTCCGAGATATGGACTATCGATAAAATACACCTTAGGCTCTGCTTCTAACTTGGGCCCAAATTGTAAAATGGTCTTATCTATTGGCGATTTCGTTCCAATTCACATTCCAAGTAATATTCGGCATGCTAATTACATTGCCGGTTGTCAAATTGCATTATCTCTTATAGTTTCCGAGATATGGACTATCGATAATTTACACCTTAGGCTCTGCTTCTAACTTGGGCCCAAATTGTAAAATGGTCTTATCTATTGGCGATTTCGTTCCAATTCACATTCCAAGTAATATTCGGCATGCTAATTACATTGCCGGTTGCCAAATTGCATTATCTCTTATAGTTTCCGAGATATGGACTATCGATAATTTACACCTTAGGCTCTGCTTCTAACTTGGGCCCAAATTGTAAAATGGTCTTATCTATTGGCGATTTCGTTCCAATTCACATTCCAAGTAATATTCGGCATGCTAATTACATTGCCGGTTGCCAAATTGCATTATCTCTTATAGTTTCCGAGATATGGACTATCGATAATTTACACCTTAGGCTCTGCTTCTAACTTGGGCCCAAATTGTAAAATGGTCTTATCTATTGGCGATTTCGTTCCAATTCACATTCCAAGTAATATTCGGCATGCTAATTACATTGCCGGTTGCGAAATTGCATTATCTCTTATAGTTTCCGAGATATGGACTATCAATAATTTACACCTTAGGCTTTGCTTCTAACTTGGGCCCAAATTGTAAAATGGTCTTATCTATTGGCGATTTCGTTCCAATTCACATTCCAAGTAATATTCGGCATGCTAATTACATTGCCGGTTGCCAAATTGCATTATCTCTTATAGTTTCCGAGATATGGACTATCGATAATTTACACCTTAGGCTCTGCTTCTAACTTGGGCCCAAATTGTAAAATGGTCTTATCTATTGGCGATTTCGTTCCAATTCACATTCCAAGTAATATTCGGCATGCTAATTACATTGCCGGTTGCCAAATTGCATTATCTCTTATAGTTTCCGAGATATGGACTATCGATAATTTACACCTTAGGCTCTGCCTCTAACTTGGGCACAAATTGTAAAATGGTCTTATCTATTGGCGATTTCGTTCCAATTCACATTCCAAGTAATATTCGGCATGCTAATTACATTGCCGGTTGCCAAATTGCATTATCTCTTATAGTTTCCGAGATATGGACTATCGATAATTTACACCTTAGGCTCTGCTTCTAACTTGGGCCCAAATTGTAAAATGGTCTTATCTATTGGCGATTTCGTTCCAATTCACATTCCAAGTAATATTCGGCATGCTAATTACATTGCCGGTTGCCAAATTGCATTATCTCTTATAGTTTCCGAGATATGGACTATCGATAATTTACACCTTAGGCTCTGCTTCTAACTCGGGCCCAAATTGTAAAATGGTCTTATCTATTGGCGATTTTGTTCCAATTCACATTCCAAGTAATATTCGGCATGCTAATTACATTGCCGGTTGCCAAATTGCATTATCTCTTATAGTTTCCGAGATATGGACTATCGATAATTTACACCTTAGGCTCTGCTTCTAACTTGGGCCCAAATTGTAAAATGGTCTTATCTATTGGCGATTTCGTTCCAATTCACATTCCAAGTAATATTCGGCATGCTAATTACATTGCCGGTTGCCAAATTGCATTATCTCTTATAGTTTCCGAGATATGGACTATCGATAATTTACACCTTAGGCTCTGCTTCTAACTTGGGCCCAAATTGTAAAATGGTCTTCTCTATTGGCGATTTCGTTCCAATTCACATTCCAAGTAATATTCGGCATGCTAATTACATTGCCGGTTGCCAAATTGCATTATCTCTTATAGTTTCCGAGATATGGACTATCGATAATTTACACCTTAGGCTCTGCTTCTAACTTGGGCCCAAATTGTAAAATGGTCTTATCTATTGGCGATTCCGTTCCAATTCACATTCCAAGTAATATCCGGCATGCTAATTACATTGCCGGTTGCCAAATTGCATTATCTCTTATAGTTTCCGAGATATGGACTATCGATAATTTACACCTTAGGCTCTGCTTCTAACTTGGGCCCAAATTGTAAAATGGTCTTATCTATTGGCGATTTCGTTCCAATTCACATTCCAAGTAATATTCGGCATGCTAATTACATTGCCGGTTGTCAAATTGCATTATCTCTTATAGTTTCCGAGATATGGACTATCGATAATTTACACCTTAGGCTCTGCTTCTAACTTGGGCCCAAATTGTAAAATGGTCTTATCTATTGGCGATTTCGTTCCAATTCACATTCCAAGTAATATTCGGCATGCTAATTACATTGCCGGTTTCCAAATTGCATTATCTCTTATAGTTTCCGAGATATGGACTATCGATAATTTACACCTTAGGCTCTGCTTCTAACTTGGGCCCAAATTGTAAAATGGTCTTATCTATTGGCGATTTCGTTCCAATTCACATTCCAAGTAATATTCGGCATGCTAATTACATTGCCGGTTGCCAAATTGCATTATCTCTTATAGTTTCCGAGATATGGACTATCGATAATTTACACCTTAGGCTCTGCTTCTAACTTGGGCCCAAATTGTAAAATGGTCTTATCTATTGGCGATTTCGTTCCAATTCACATTCCAAGTAATATTCGGCATGCTAATTACATTGCCGGTTGCCAAATTGCATTATCTCTTATAGTTTCCGAGATATGGACTATCGATAATTTACACCTTAGGCTCTGCTTCTAACTTGGGCCCAAATTGTAAAATGGTCTTATCTATTGGCGATTTCGTTCCAATTCACATTCCAAGTAACATTCGGCATGCTAATTACATTGCCGGTTGCCAAATTGCATTATCTCTTATAGTTTCCGAGATATGGACTATCGACTATTTTTAACCTTAGGCTCTTCTTCTAACTTGGGCCCAAACTGTAAAATGGTCTTATCTATTGGCGATTTCGTTCCAATTCACATTCCAAGTAACATTCGGCATGCTAATTACATTGCCGGTTGCCAAATTGCATTATCTCTTATAGTTTCCGAGATATGGACTATCGACTATTTTTAACCTTAGGCTCTGCTTCTAACTTGGGCCCAAACTGTAAAATGGTCTTATCTATTGGCGATTTCGTTCCAATTCACATTCCAAGTAATATTCGGCATGCTAATTACATTGCCGGTTGCCAAATTGCATTATCTCTTATAGTTTCCGAGATATGGACTATCGATAATTTACACCTTAGGCTCTGCTTCTAACTTGGGCCCAAATTGTAAAATGGTCTTATCTATTGGCGATTTCGTTACAATTCACACTCCAAGTAACATTCGGCATGCTAATTACATTGCCGGTTGCCAAATTGCATTATCTCTTATAGTTTCCGAGATATGGACTATCGATTATTTTTAACCTTAGGCTCTGCTTCTAACTTGGGCCCAAACTGTAAAATGGTCTTATCTATTGGCGATTTCGTTCCAATTCACATTCCAAGTAATATTCGGCATGCTAATTACATTGCCGGTTGCCAAATTGCATTATCTCTTATAGTTTCCGAGATATGGACTATCGATAATTTACACCTTAGGCTCTGCTTCTAACTTGGGCCCAAATTGTAAAATGGTCTTATCTATTGGCGATTTCGTTTCAATTCACATTCCAAGTAATATTCGGCATGCTAATTACATTGCCGGTTGCAAAATTGCATTATCTCTTATAGTTTCCGAGATATGGACTATCGATAATTTACACCTTAGGCTCTGCTTCTAACTTGGGCCCAAATTGTAAAATGGCCTTATCTATTGGCGATTTCGACCCAATTCACATTCCAAGTAATATTCGGCATGCTAATTACATTGCCGGTTTCGAAATTGCATTATCTCTTATAGTTTCAGAGATATGGACTATCGATAATTTACACCTTAGGCTCTGCTTCTAACTTGGGCCCAAATTGTAAAATGGTCTTACCTATTGGCGATTTCGTTCCAATTCACATTCCAAGTAATATTCGGCATGCTAATTACATTGCCGGTCGCCAAATTGCATTATCTCTTATAGTTTCCGAGATATGGACTATCGATAATTTACACCTTAGGCTCTGCTTCTAACTTGGGCCCAAATTGTAAAATGGTCTTATCTATTGGCGATTTCGTTCCAATTCACATTCCAAGTAATATTCGGCATGCTAATTGTAAAATGGTCTTATCTATTGGCGATTTCGTTCCAATTCACATTCCAAGTAATATTCGGCATGCTAATTACATTGCCGGTTGCCAAATTGCATTATCTCTTATAGTTTCCGAGATATGGACTATCGATAATTTACACCTTAGGCTCTGCTTCTAACTTGGGCCCAAATTGTAAAATGGTCTTATCTATTGGCGATTTCGTTCCAATTCACATTCCAAGTAATATTCGGCATGCTAATTACATTGCCGGTTGCCAAATTGCATTATCTCTTATAGTTTCCGAGATATGGACTATCGATAATTTACACCTTAGGCTCTGCTTCTAACTTGGGCCCAAATTGTAAAATGGTCTTATCTATTGGTGATTTCGTTCCAATTCACACTCCAAGTAATATTCAGCATGCTAATTACATTGCCGGTTGCCAAATTGCATTATCTCTTATAGTTTCCGAGATATGGACTATCGATAATTTACACCTTAGGCTCTGCTTCTAACTTGGGCCCAAATTGTAAAATGGTCTTATCTATTGGCGATTTCGTTCCAATTCACATTCCAAGTAATATTCGGCATACTAATTACATTGCCGGTTGCCAAATTGCATTATCTCTTATAGTTTCCGAGATATGGACTATCGATAATTTACACCTTAGGCTCTGCTTCTAACTTGGGCCCAAATTGTAAAATGGTCTTATCTATCGGCGATTTCGTCCCAATTCACATTCCAAGTGATATTCGGCATGCTAATTACATTGCCGGTTGCGAAATTGCATTATCTCTTATAGTTTCCGAGATATGGACTATCAATAATTTACACCTTAGGCTCTGCTTCTAACTTGGGCCCAAATTGTAAAATGGTCTTATCTATTGGCGATTTCGTTCCAATTCACATTCCAAGTAATATTCGGCATGCTAATTACATTGCCGGTTGCCAAATTGCATTATCTCTTATAGTTTCCGAGATATGGACTATCGATAATTTACACCTTAGGCTCTGCTTCTAACCTGGGCCCAAATTGTAAAATGGTCTTATCTATTGGCGATTTCGTTCCAATTCACATTCCAAGTAATATTCGGCATGCTAATTACATTGCCGGTTGCCAAATTGAATTATCTCTTATAGTTTCCGAGATATGGACTATCGATAATTTACACCTTAGGCTCTGCTTCTAACTTGGGCCCAAATTGTAAAATGGTCTTACCTATTGGCGATTTCGTTCCAATTCACATTCCAAGTAATATTCGGCATGCTAATTACATTGCCGGTTGCCAAATTGCATTATCTCTTATAGTTTCCGAGATATGGACTATCGATAATTTACACCTTAGGCTCTGCTTCTAACTTGGGCCCAAATTGTAAAATGGTCTTATCTATTGGCGATTTCGTTCCAATTCACATTCCAAGTAATATTCGGCATGCTAATTACATTGCCGGTTGCCAAATTGCATTATCTCTTATAGTTTCCGAGATATGGACTATCGATAATTTACACCTTAGGCTCTGCTTCTAACTTGTTCCCAAATTGTAAAATGGTCTTATCTATTGGCGATTTCGTTCCAATTCACATTCCAAGTAATATTCGGCATGCTAATTACATTGCCGGTTGCCAAATTGCATTATCTCTTATAGTTTCCGAGATATGGACTATCGATAATTTACACCTTAGGCTCTGCTTCTAACTTGGGCGCAAATTGTAAAATGGTCTTACCTATTGGCGATTTCGTTCCAATTCACATTCCAAGTAATATTCGGCATGCTAATTACATTGCCGGTTGCCAAATTGCATTATCTCTTATAGTTTCCGAGATATGGACTATCGATAATTTACACCTTAACCTCTGCTTCTAACTTGGGCCCAAATTGTAAAATGGTCTTATCTATTGGCGATTTCGTTCCAATTCACATTCCAAGTAATATTCGGCATGCTAATTACATTGCCGGTTGCCAAATTGCATTATCTCTTATAGTTTCCGAGATATGGACTATCGATAATTTACACCTTAGGCTCTGCTTCTAACTTGGGCCCAAATTGTAAAATGGTCTTATCTATTGGCGATTTCGTCCCAATTCACATTCCAAGTGATATTCGGCATGCTAATTACATTGCCGGTTTCGAAATTGCATTATCTCTTATAGTTTCCGAGATATGGACTATCAATAATTTACACCTTAGGCTCTGCTTCTAACTTGGGCCCAAATTGTAAAATGGTCTTATCTATTGGCGATTTCGTTCCAATTCACATTCCAAGTAATATTCGGCATGCTAATTACATTGCCGGTTGCCAAATTGCATTATCTCTTATAGTTTCCGAGATATGGATTATCGATAATTTACACCTTAGGCTCTGCTTCTAACTTGGGCCCAAATTGTAAAATGGTCTTATCTATTGGCGATTTCGTTGCAATTCACATTCCAAGTAATATTCGGCATGCTAATTACATTGCCGGTTGCCAAATTGCATTATCTCTTATAGTTTCCGAGATATGGACTATCGATAATTTACACCTTAGGCTCTGCTTCTAACTTGGGCCCAAATTGTAAAATGGTCTTATCTATTGGCGATTTCGTTCCAATTCACATTCCAAGTAATATTCGGCATGCTAATTACATTGCCGGTTGCCAAATTGCATTATCTCTTATAGTTTCCGAGATATGGACTATCGATAATTTACACCTTAGGCTCTGCTTCTCACTTGGGCCCAAATTGTAAAATGGTCTTATCTATTGGCGATTTCGTTCCAATTCACATTCCAAGTAATATTCGGCATGCTAATTACATTGCCGGTTGCCAAATTGCATTATCTCTTATAGTTTCCGAGATATGGACTATCGATAATTTACACCTTAGGCTCTGCTTCTAACTTGGGCCCAAATTGTAAAATGGTCTTATCTATTGGCGATTTCGTTCCAATTCACATTCCAAGTAATATTCGGCATGCTAATTACATTGCCGGTTGCCAAATTGCATTATCTCTTATAGTTTCCGAGATATGGACTATCGATAATTTACACCTTAGGCTCTGCTTCTCACTTGGGCCCAAATTGTAAAATGGTCTTATCTATTGGCGATTTCGTTCCAATTCACATTCCAAGTAATATTCGGCATGCTAATTACATTGCCGGTTGCCAAATTGCATTATCTCTTATAGTTTCCGAGATATGGACTATCGATAATTTACACCTTAGGCTCTGCTTCTAACTTGGGCCCAAATTGTAAAATGGTCTTACCTATTGGCGATTTCGTTCCAATTCACACTCCAAGTAATATTCGGCATGCTAATTACATTGCCGGTTGCGAAATTGCATTATCTCTTATAGTTTCCGAGATATGGACTATCAATAATTTACACCTTAGGCTCTGCTTCTAACTTGGGCCCAAATTGTAAAATGGCCTTATCTATTGGCGATTTCGTTCCAATTCACATTCCAAGTAATATTCGGCATGCTAATTACATTGCCGGTTGCCAAATTGCATTATCTCTTATAGTTTCCGAGATATGGACTATCGATAATTTACACCTTAGGCTCTGCTTCTAACTTGGGCCCAAATTGTAAAATGGTCTTATCTATTGGCGATTTCGTTCCAATTCACATTCCAAGTAATATTCGGCATGCTAATTACATTGCCGGTTGCCAAATTGCATTATCTCTTTTAGTTTCCTAGATATGGACTATCGATAATTTACACCTTAGGCTCTGCTTCTAACTTGGGCCCAAATTGTAAAATGGTCTTATCTATTGGCGATTTCGTCCCAATTCACATTCCAAGTGATATTCGGCATGCTAATTACATTGCCGGTTGCGAAATTGCATTATCTCTTATAGTTTCCGAGATATGGACTATCAATAATTTACACCTTAGACTCTGCTACTAACTTGGGCCCAAATTGTAAAATGGTCTTATCTATTGGCGATTTCGTTCCAATTCACATTCCAAGTAATATTCGGCATGCTAATTATATTGCCGGTTGCCAAATTGCATTATCTCTTATAGTTTCCGAGATATGGACTATCGATAATTTACACCTTAGGCTCTGCTTCTAACTTGGGCCCAAATTGTAAAATGGTCTTATCTATTGGCGATTTCGTACCAATTCACATTCCAAGTTATATTCGGCATGCTAATTACATTGCCGGTTGCCAAATTGCATTATCTCTTATAGTTTCCGAGATATGGACTATCGATAATTTACACCTTAGGCTCTGCTTCTAACTTGGGCCCAAATTGTAAAATGGTCTTATCTATTGGCGATTTCGTTCCAATTCAAATTCCAAGTTATATTCGGCATGCTAATTACATTGCCGGTTGCCAAATTGCATTATCTCTTATAGTTTCCGAGATATGGACTATCGATAATTTACACCTTAGGCTCTGCTTCTAACTTGGGCCCAAATTGTAAAATGGTCTTATCTATTGGCGATTTCGTTCCAATTCACATTCCAAGTAATATTCGGCATGCTAATTACATTGCCGGTTGCCAAATTGCATTATTTCTTATAGTTTCCGAGATATGGACTATCGAAAATTTACACCTTAGGCTCTGCTTCTAACTTGGGCCCAAATTGTAAAATGGTCTTATCTATTGGCGATTTCGTTCCAATTCACATTCCAAGTAATATTCGGCATGCTAATTACATTGCCGGTTGCCAAATTGCATTATCTCTTATAGTTTCCGAGATATGGACTATCGATAATTTACACCTTAGGCTCTGCTTCTAACTTGGGCCCAAATTGTAAAATGGTCTTATCTATTGGCGATTTCGTTCCAATTCACATTCCAAGTAATATTCGGCATGCTAATTACATTGCCGGTTGCCAAATTGCATTATCTCTTATAGTTTCCGAGATATGGACTATCGATAATTTACACCTTAGGCTCTGCTTCTAACCTGGGCCCAAATTGTAAAATGGTCTTATCTATTGGCGATTTCGTTCCAATTCACATTCCAAGTAATATTCGGCATGCTAATTACATTGCCGGTTGCCAAATTGAATTATCTCTTATAGTTTCCGAGATATGGACTATCGATAATTTACACCTTAGGCTCTGCTTCTAACTTGGGCCCAAATTGTAAAATGGTCTTACCTATTGGCGATTTCGTTCCAATTCACATTCCAAGTAATATTCGGCATGCTAATTACATTGCCGGTTGCCAAATTGCATTATCTCTTATAGTTTCCGAGATATGGACTATCGATAATTTACACCTTAGGCTCTGCTTCTAACTTGGGCCCAAATTGTAAAATGGTCTTATCTATTGGCGATTTCGTTCCAATTCACATTCCAAGTAATATTCGGCATGCTAATTACATTGCCGGTTGCCAAATTGCATTATCTCTTATAGTTTCCGAGATATGGACTATCGATAATTTACACCTTAGGCTCTGCTTCTAACTTGTTCCCAAATTGTAAAATGGTCTTATCTATTGGCGATTTCGTTCCAATTCACATTCCAAGTAATATTCGGCATGCTAATTACATTGCCGGTTGCCAAATTGCATTATCTCTTATAGTTTCCGAGATATGGACTATCGATAATTTACACCTTAGGCTCTGCTTCTAACTTGGGCCCAAATTGTAAAATGGTCTTACCTATTGGCGATTTCGTTCCAATTCACATTCCAAGTAATATTCGGCATGCTAATTGTAAAATGGTCTTATCTATTGGCGATTTCGTTCCAATTCACATTCCAAGTAATATTCGGCATGCTAATTACATTGCCGGTTGCCAAATTGCATTATCTCTTATAGTTTCCGAGATATGGACTATCGATAATTTACACCTTAACCTCTGCTTCTAACTTGGGCCCAAATTGTAAAATGGTCTTATCTATTGGCGATTTCGTTCCAATTCACATTCCAAGTAATATTCGGCATGCTAATTACATTGCCGGTTGCCAAATTGCATTATCTCTTATAGTTTCCGAGATATGGACTATCGATAATTTACACCTTAGGCTCTGCTTCTAACTTGGGCCCAAATTGTAAAATGGTCTTATCTATTGGCGATTTCGTCCCAATTCACATTCCAAGTGATATTCGGCATGCTAATTACATTGCCGGTTTCGAAATTGCATTATCTCTTATAGTTTCCGAGATATGGACTATCAATAATTTACACCTTAGGCTCTGCTTCTAACTTGGGCCCAAATTGTAAAATGGTCTTATCTATTGGCGATTTCGTTCCAATTCACATTCCAAGTAATATTCGGCATGCTAATTACATTGCCGGTTGCCAAATTGCATTATCTCTTATAGTTTCCGAGATATGGATTATCGATAATTTACACCTTAGGCTCTGCTTCTAACTTGGGCCCAAATTGTAAAATGGTCTTATCTATTGGCGATTTCGTTGCAATTCACATTCCAAGTAATATTCGGCATGCTAATTACATTGCCGGTTGCCAAATTGCATTATCTCTTATAGTTTCCGAGATATGGACTATCGATAATTTACACCTTAGGCTCTGCTTCTAACTTGGGCCCAAATTGTAAAATGGTCTTATCTATTGGCGATTTCGTTCCAATTCACATTCCAAGTAATATTCGGCATGCTAATTACATTGCCGGTTGCCAAATTGCATTATCTCTTATAGTTTCCGAGATATGGACTATCGATAATTTACACCTTAGGCTCTGCTTCTCACTTGGGCCCAAATTGTAAAATGGTCTTATCTATTGGCGATTTCGTTCCAATTCACATTCCAAGTAATATTCGGCATGCTAATTACATTGCCGGTTGCCAAATTGCATTATCTCTTATAGTTTCCGAGATATGGACTATCGATAATTTACACCTTAGGCTCTGCTTCTAACTTGGGCCCAAATTGTAAAATGGTCTTATCTATTGGCGATTTCGTTCCAATTCACATTCCAAGTAATATTCGGCATGCTAATTACATTGCCGGTTGCCAAATTGCATTATCTCTTATAGTTTCCGAGATATGGACTATCGATAATTTACACCTTAGGCTCTGCTTCTCACTTGGGCCCAAATTGTAAAATGGTCTTATCTATTGGCGATTTCGTTCCAATTCACATTCCAAGTAATATTCGGCATGCTAATTACATTGCCGGTTGCCAAATTGCATTATCTCTTATAGTTTCCGAGATATGGACTATCGATAATTTACACCTTAGGCTCTGCTTCTAACTTGGGCCCAAATTGTAAAATGGTCTTACCTATTGGCGATTTCGTTCCAATTCACACTCCAAGTAATATTCGGCATGCTAATTACATTGCCGGTTGCGAAATTGCATTATCTCTTATAGTTTCCGAGATATGGACTATCAATAATTTACACCTTAGGCTCTGCTTCTAACTTGGGCCCAAATTGTAAAATGGCCTTATCTATTGGCGATTTCGTTCCAATTCACATTCCAAGTAATATTCGGCATGCTAATTACATTGCCGGTTGCCAAATTGCATTATCTCTTATAGTTTCCGAGATATGGACTATCGATAATTTACACCTTAGGCTCTGCTTCTAACTTGGGCCCAAATTGTAAAATGGTCTTATCTATTGGCGATTTCGTTCCAATTCACATTCCAAGTAATATTCGGCATGCTAATTACATTGCCGGTTGCCAAATTGCATTATCTCTTTTAGTTTCCTAGATATGGACTATCGATAATTTACACCTTAGGCTCTGCTTCTAACTTGGGCCCAAATTGTAAAATGGTCTTATCTATTGGCGATTTCGTCCCAATTCACATTCCAAGTGATATTCGGCATGCTAATTACATTGCCGGTTGCGAAATTGCATTATCTCTTATAGTTTCCGAGATATGGACTATCAATAATTTACACCTTAGACTCTGCTACTAACTTGGGCCCAAATTGTAAAATGGTCTTATCTATTGGCGATTTCGTTCCAATTCACATTCCAAGTAATATTCGGCATGCTAATTATATTGCCGGTTGCCAAATTGCATTATCTCTTATAGTTTCCGAGATATGGACTATCGATAATTTACACCTTAGGCTCTGCTTCTAACTTGGGCCCAAATTGTAAAATGGTCTTATCTATTGGCGATTTCGTACCAATTCACATTCCAAGTTATATTCGGCATGCTAATTACATTGCCGGTTGCCAAATTGCATTATCTCTTATAGTTTCCGAGATATGGACTATCGATAATTTACACCTTAGGCTCTGCTTCTAACTTGGGCCCAAATTGTAAAATGGTCTTATCTATTGGCGATTTCGTTCCAATTCAAATTCCAAGTTATATTCGGCATGCTAATTACATTGCCGGTTGCCAAATTGCATTATCTCTTATAGTTTCCGAGATATGGACTATCGATAATTTACACCTTAGGCTCTGCTTCTAACTTGGGCCCAAATTGTAAAATGGTCTTATCTATTGGCGATTTCGTTCCAATTCACATTCCAAGTAATATTCGGCATGCTAATTACATTGCCGGTTGCCAAATTGCATTATTTCTTATAGTTTCCGAGATATGGACTATCGAAAATTTACACCTTAGGCTCTGCTTCTAACTTGGGCCCAAATTGTAAAATGGTCTTATCTATTGGCGATTTCATTCCAATTCACACTCCAAGTAATATTCGGCATGCTAATTACATTGCCGGTTGCGAAATTGCATTATCTCTTATAGTTTCCGAGATATGGACTATCAATTATTTACACCTTAGGCTCTGCTTCTAACTTGGGCCCAAATTGTAAAATGGTCTTATCTATTGGCGATTTCGTTCCAATTCACATTCCAAGTAATATTCGGCATGCTAATTACATTGCCGGTTGCCAAATTGCATTATCTCTTATAGTTTCCGAGATATGGACTATCGATAATTTACACCTTAGGCTCTGCTTCTAACTTGGGCCCAAACTGTAAAATGGTCTTATCTATTGGCGATTTCGTCCAAATTCACATTCCAAGTGATATTCGGCATGCTAATTACATTGCCGGTTGCGAAATGGCATTATCTCTTATAGTTTCCGAGATATGGACTATCAATAATTTACACCTTAGGCTCTGCTACTAACTTGGGCCCAAATTGTAAAATGGTCTTATCTATTGGCGATTTCGTTCCAATTCACATTCCAAGTAATATTCGGCATGCTAATTACATTGCCGGTTGCCAACTTGCATTATCTCTTATAGTTTCCGAGATATGGACTATCGATAATTTACACCTTAGGCTCTGCTTCTAACTTGGGCCCAAATTGTAAAATGGTCTTTTCTATTGGCGATTTCGTTCCAATTCACATTCCAAGTTATATTCGGCATGCTAGTTACATTGCCGGTTGCCAAATTGCATTATCTCTTATAGTTTCCGAGATATGGACTATCGATAATTTACACCTTAGGCTCTGCTTCTAACTTGGGCCCAAATTGTAAAATGGTCTTATCTATTGGCGATTTCGTTCCAATTCACATTCCAAGTAATATTCGGCATGCTAATTACATTGCCGGTTGCCAAATTGCATTATCTCTTATAGTTTCCGAGATATGGACTATCGATAATTTACACCTTAGGCTCTGCTTCTAACTTGGGCCCAAATTGTAAAATGGTCTTATCTATTGGCGATTTCGTTCCAATTCACACTTCAAGTAATATTCGGCATGCTAATTACATTGCCGGTTGCGAAATTGCATTATCTCTTATAGTTTCCGAGATATGGACTATCGATAATTTACACCTTAGGCTCTGCTTCTAACTTGGGCCCAAATTGTAAAATGGTCTTCTCTATTGGCGATTTCGTTCCAATTCACATTCCAAGTAATATTCGGCATGCTAATTACATTGCCGGTTGCCAAATTGCATTATCTCTTATAGTTTCCGAGATATGGACTATCATTAATTTACACCTTAGGCTCTGCTTCTAACTTGGGCCCAAATTGTAAAATGGTCTTATCTATTGGCGATTTCGTTCCAATTCACATTCCAAGTAATATTCGGCATGCTAATTACATTGCCGGTTGCCAAATTGCATTATCTCTTATAGTTTCCGAGATATGGACTATCGATAATTTACACCTTAGGCTCTGCTTCTAACTTGGGCCCAAATTGTAAAATGGTCTTCTCTATTGGCGATTTCGTTCCAATTCACATTCCAAGTAATATTCGGCATGCTAATTACATTGCCGGTTGCCAAATTGCATTATCTCTTATAGTTTCCGAGATATGGACTATCGATAATTTACACCTTAGGCTCTGCTTCTAACTTGGGCCCAAATTGTAAAATCGTCTTATCTATTGGCGATTTCGTTCCAATTCACATTCCAAGTAATATTCGGCATGCTAATTACATTGCTGGTTGCCAAATTGCATTATCTCTTATAGTTTCCGAGATATGGACTATCGGTAATTTACACCTTAGGCTCTGCTTCTAACTTGGGCCCAAATTGTAAAATGGTCTTATCTATTGGCGATTTCGTTCCAATTCACATTCCAAGTAATATCCGGCATGCTAATTACATTGCCGGTTGCCAAATTGAATTATCTCTTATAGTTTCCGAGATATGGACTATCGATAATTTACACCTTAGGCTCTGCTTCTAACTTGGGCCCTAATTGTAAAATGGTCTTACCTATTGGCGATTTCGTTCCAATTCACATTCCAAGTAATATTCGGCATGCTAATTACATTGCCGGTTGCCAAATTGCATTATCTCTTATAGTTTCCGAGATATGGACTATCGATAATTTACACCTTAGGCTCTGCTTCAACTTGGGCCCAAATTGTAAAATGGTCTTATCTATTGGCGATTTCGTTCCAATTCACATTCCAAGTAATATTCGGCATGCTAATTACATTGCCGGTTGCCAAATTGCATTATCTCTTATAGTTTCCGAGATATGGACTATCGATAATTTACATCTTTGGCTCTGCTTCTAACTTGGGCCCAAATTGTAAAATGGTCTTATCTATTGGCGATTTCGTTCCAATTCACATTCCAAGTAATATTCGGCATGCTAATTACATTGCCGGTTGCCATATTTCATTATCTCTTATAGTTTCCGAGATATGGACTATCGATAATTTACACCTTAGGCTCTGCTTCTAACTTGGGCCCAAATTGTAAAATGGTCTTATCTATTGGCGATTTCGTTCCAATTCACACTCCAAGTAATATTCAGCATGCTAATTACATTGCCGGTTGCCAAATTGCATTATCTCTTATAGTTTCCGAGATATGGACTATCGATAATTTACACCTTAGGCTCTGCTTCTAACTTGGGCCCAAATTGTAAAATGGTCTTATCTATTGGCGATTTCGTTCCAATTCACATTCCAAGTAATATTCGGCATACTAATTACATTGCCGGTTGCCAAATTGCATTATCTCTTATAGTTTCCGAGATATGGACTATCGATAATTTACACCTTAGGCTCTGCTTCTAACTTGGGCCCAAATTGTAAAATGGTCTTATCTAATGGCGATTTCGTCCCAATTCACATTCCAAGTGATATTCGGCATGCTAATTACATTGCCGGTTGCGAAATTGCATTATCTCTTATAGTTTCCGAGATATGGACTATCAATAATTTACACCTTAGGCTCTGCTTCTAACTTGGGCCCAAATTGTAAAATGGTCTTATCTATTGGCGATTTCGTTGCAATTCACATTCCAAGTAATATTCGGCATGCTAATTACATTGCCGGTTGCCAAATTGCATTATCTCTTATAGTTTCCGAGATATGGACTATCGATAATTTACACCTTAGGCTCTGCTTCTAACTTGGGCCCAAATTGTAAAATGGTCTTATCTATTGGCGATTTCGTTCCAATTCACATTCCAAGTAATATTCGGCATGCTAATTACATTGCCGGTTGCCAAATTGCAGTATCTCTTATAGTTTCCGAGATATGGACTATCGATAATTTACACCTTAGGCTCTGCTTCTAACCTGGGCCCAAATTGTAAAATGGTCTTATCTATTGGCGATTTCGTTCCAATTCACATTCCAAGTAATATTCGGCATGCTAATTACATTGCCGGTTGCCAAATTGAATTATCTCTTATAGTTTCCGAGATATGGACTATCGATAATTTACACCTTAGGCTCTGCTTCTAACTTGGGCCCAAATTGTAAAATGGTCTTACCTATTGGCGATTTCGTTCCAATTCACATTCCAAGTAATATTCGGCATGCTAATTACATTGCCGGTTGCCAAATTGCATTATCTCTTATAGTTTCCGAGATATGGACTATCGATAATTTACACCTTAGGCTCTGCTTCTAACTTGGGCCCAAATTGTAAAATGGTCTTATCTATTGGCGATTTCGTTCCAATTCACATTCCAAGTAATATTCGGCATGCTAATTGTAAAATGGTCTTATCTATTGGCGATTTCGTTCCAATTCACATTCCAAGTAATATTCGGCATGCTAATTACATTGCCGGTTGCCAAATTGCATTATCTCTTATAGTTTCCGAGATATGGACTATCGATAATTTACACCTTAGGCTCTGCTTCTAACTTGCTCCCAAATTGTAAAATGGTCTTATCTATTGGCGATTTCGTTCCAATTCACATTCCAAGTAATATTCGGCATGCTAATTACATTGCCGGTTGCCAAATTGCATTATCTCTTATAGTTTCCGAGATATGGACTATCGATAATTTACACCTTAGGCTCTGCTTCTAACTTGGGCGCAAATTGTAAAATGGTCTTACCTATTGGCGATTTCGTTCCAATTCACATTCCAAGTAATATTCGGCATGCTAATTACATTGCCGGTTGCCAAATTGCATTATCTCTTATAGTTTCCGAGATATGGACTATCGATAATTTACACCTTAACCTCTGCTTCTAACTTGGGCCCAAATTGTAAAATGGTCTTATCTATTGGCGATTTCGTTCCAATTCACATTCCAAGTAATATTCGGCATGCTAATTACATTGCCGGTTGAAAATTGCATTATCTCTTATAGTTTCCGAGATATGGACTATCGATAATTTACACCTTAGGCTCTGCTTCTAACTTGGGCCCAAATTGTAAAATGGTCTTATCTATTGGCGATTTCGTCCCAATTCACATTCCAAGTGATATTCGGCATGCTAATTACATTGCCGGTTTCGAAATTGCATTATCTCTTATAGTTTCCGAGATATGGACTATCGATAATTTACACCTTAGGCTCTGCTTCTAACTTGCTCCCAAATTGTAAAATGGTCTTATCTATAGGCGATTTCGTTCCAATTCACATTCCAAGTAATATTCGGCATGCTAATTACATTGCCGGTTGCCAAATTGCATTATCTCTTATAGTTTCCGAGATATGGACTATCGATAATTTACACCTTAGGCTCTGCTTCTAACTTGGGCGCAAATTGTAAAATGGTCTTACCTATTGGCGATTTCGTTCCAATTCACATTCCAAGTAATATTCGGCATGCTAATTACATTGCCGGTTGCCAAATTGCATTATCTCTTATAGTTTCCGAGATATGGACTATCGATAATTTACACCTTAACCTCTGCTTCTAACTTGGGCCCAAATTGTAAAATGGTCTTATCTATTGGCGATTTCGTTCCAATTCACATTCCAAGTAATATTCGGCATGCTAATTACATTGCCGGTTGCCAAATTGCATTATCTCTTATAGTTTCCGAGATATGGACTATCGATAATTTACACCTTAGGCTCTGCTTCTAACTTGGGCCCAAATTGTAAAATGGCCTTATCTATTGGCGATTTCGTCCCAATTCACATTCCAAGTTATATTCGGCATGCTAATTACATTGCCGGTTGCGAAATTGCATTATCTCTTATAGTTTCCGAGATATGGACTATCAATAATTTACACCTTAGGCTCTGCTACTAACTTGGGCCCAAATTGTAAAATGGTCTTATCTATTGGCGATTTCGTTCCAATTCACATTCCAAGTAATATTCGGCATGCTAATTATATTGCCGGTTGCCAAATTGCATTATCTCTTATAGTTTCCGAGATATGGACTATCGATAATTTACACCTTAGGCTCTGCTTCTAACTTGGGCCCAAATTGTAAAATGGTCTTATCTATTGGCGATTTCGTTCCAATTCACATTCCAAGTTATATTCGGCATGCTAATTACATTGCCGGTTGCCAAATTGCATTATCTCTTATAGTTTCCGAGATATGGACTATCGATAATTTACACCTTAGGCTCTGCTTCTAACTTGGGCCCAAATTGTAAAATGGTCTTATCTATTGGCGATTTCGTTCCATTTCACATTCCAAGTTATATTCGGCATGCTAATTACATTGCCGGTTGCCAAATTACATTATCTCTTATAGTTTCCGAGATATGGACTATCGATAATTTACACCTTAGGCTCTGCTTCTAACTTGGGCCCAAATTGTAAAATGGTCTTATCTATTGGCGATTTCGTTCCAATTCACATTCCAAGTAATATTCGGCATGCTAATTACATTGCCGGTTGCCAAATTGCATTATTTCTTATAGTTTCCGAGATATGGACTATCGAAAATTTACACCTTAGGCTCTGCTTCTAACTTGGGCCCAAATTGTAAAATGGTCTTATCTATTGGCGATTTCGTTCCAATTCACACTCCAAGTAATATTCGGCATGCTAATTACATTGCCGGTTGCGAAATTGCATTATCTCTTATAGTTTCCGAGATATGGAATATCAATAATTTACACCTTAGGCTCTGCTTCTAACTTGGGCCCAAATTGTAAAATGGTCTTATCTATTGGCGATTTCGTTCCAATTCACATTCCAAGTAATATTCGGCATGCTAATTACATTGCCGGTTGCCAAATTGCATTATCTCTTATAGTTTCCGAGATATGGACTATCGATAATTTACACCTTAGGCTCTGCTTCTAACTTGGGCCCAAACTGTAAAATGGTCTTATCTATTGGCGATTTCGTCCAAATTCACATTCCAAGTGATATTCGGCATGCTAATTACATTGCCGGTTGCGAAATGGCATTATCTCTTATAGTTTCCGAGATATGGACTATCGATAATTTACACCTTAGGCTCTGCTACTAACTTGGGCCCAAATTGTAAAATGGTCTTATCTATTGGCGATTTCGTTCCAATTCACATTCCAAGTAATATTCGGCATGCTAATTACATTGCCGGTTGCCAAATTGCATTATCTCTTATAGTTTCCGAGATATGGACTATCGATAATTTACACCTTAGGCTCTGCCTCTAACTTGGGCCCAAACTGTAAAATGGTCTTATCTATTGGCGATTTCGTCCAAATTCACATTCCAAGTGATATTCGGCATGCTAGTTACATTGCCGGTTGCCAAATTGCATTATCTCTTATAGTTTCCGAGATATGGACTATCGATAATTTACACCTTAGGCTCTGCTTCTAACTTGGGCCCAAATTGTAAAATGGTCTTATCTATTGGCGATTTCGTTCCAATTCACATTCCAAGTAATATTCGGCATGCTAATTACATTGCCGGTTGCCAAATTGCATTATCTCTTATAGTTTCCGAGATATGGACTATCGATAATTTACACCTTAGGCTCTGCTTCTAACTTGGGCCCAAATTGTAAAATGGTCTTATCTATTGGCGATTTCGTTCCAATTCACACTTCAAGTAATATTCGGCATGCTAATTACATTGCCGGTTGCGAAATTGCATTATCTCTTATAGTTTCCGAGATATGGACTATCGATAATTTACACCTTAGGCTCTGCTTCTAACTTGGGCCCAAATTGTAAAATGGTCTTCTCTATTGGCGATTTCGTTCCAATTCACATTCCAAGTAATATTCGGCATGCTAATTACATTGCCGGTTGCCAAATTGCATTATCTCTTATAGTTTCCGAGATATGGACTATCGATAATTTACACCTTAGGCTCTGCTTCTAACTTGGGCCCAAATTGTAAAATGGTCTTATCTATTGGCGATTTCGTTCCAATTCACATTCCAAGTAATATTCGGCATGCTAATTACATTGTCGGTTGCCAAATTGCATTATCTCTTATAGTTTCCGAGATATGGACTATCGATAATTTACACCTTAGGCTCTGCTTCTAACTTGGGCCCAAATTGTAAAATGGTCTTCTCTATTGGCGATTTCGTTCCAATTCACATTCCAAGTAATATTCGGCATGCTAATTACATTGTCGGTTGCCAAATTGCATTATCTCTTATAGTTTCCGAGATATGGACTATCGATAATTTACACCTTAGGCTCTGCTTCTAACTTGGGCCCAAATTGTAAAATGGTCTTCTCTATTGGCGATTTCGTTCCAATTCACATTCCAAGTAATATTCGGCATGCTAATTACATTGCCGGTTGCCAAATTGCATTATCTCTTATAGTTTCCGAGATATGGACTATCGATAATTTACACCTTAGGCTCTGCTTCTAACTTGGGCCCAAATTGTAATATCGTCTTATCTATTGGCGATTTCGTCCAAATTCACATTCCAAGTGATATTCGGCATGCTAATTACATTGCCGGTTGCGAAATGGCATTATCTCTTATAGTTTCCGAGATATGGACTATCGATAATTTACACCTTAGGCTCTGCTACTAACTTGGGCCCAAATTGTAAAATGGTCTTATCTATTGGCGATTTCGTTCCAATTCACATTCCAAGTAATATTCGGCATGCTAATTACATTGCCGGTTGCCAAATTGCATTATCTCTTATAGTTTCCGAGATATGGACTATCGATAATTTACACCTTAGGCTCTGCTTCTAACTTGGGCCCAAACTGTAAAATGGTCTTATCTATTGGCGATTTCGTCCAAATTCACATTCCAAGTGATATTCGGCATGCTAGTTACATTGCCGGTTGCCAAATTGCATTATCTCTTATAGTTTCCGAGATATGGACTATCGATAATTTACACCTTAGGCTCTGCTTCTAACTTGGGCCCAAATTGTAAAATGGTCTTATCTATTGGCGATTTCGTTCCAATTCACATTCCAAGTAATATTCGGCATGCTAATTACATTGCCGGTTGCCAAATTGCATTATCTCTTATAGTTTCCGAGATATGGACTATCGATAATTTACACCTTAGGCTCTGCTTCTAACTTGGGCCCAAATTGTAAAATGGTCTTATCTATTGGCGATTTCGTTCCAATTCACACTTCAAGTAATATTCGGCATGCTAATTACATTGCCGGTTGCGAAATTGCATTATCTCTTATAGTTTCCGAGATATGGACTATCGATAATTTACACCTTAGGCTCTGCTTCTAACTTGGGCCCAAATTGTAAAATGGTCTTCTCTATTGGCGATTTCGTTCCAATTCACATTCCAAGTAATATTCGGCATGCTAATTACATTGCCGGTTGCCAAATTGCATTATCTCTTATAGTTTCCGAGATATGGACTATCGATAATTTACACCTTAGGCTCTGCTTCTAACTTGGGCCCAAATTGTAAAATGGTCTTATCTATTGGCGATTTCGTTCCAATTCACATTCCAAGTAATATTCGGCATGCTAATTACATTGTCGGTTGCCAAATTGCATTATCTCTTATAGTTTCCGAGATATGGACTATCGATAATTTACACCTTAGGCTCTGCTTCTAACTTGGGCCCAAATTGTAAAATGGTCTTCTCTATTGGCGATTTCGTTCCAATTCACATTCCAAGTAATATTCGGCATGCTAATTACATTGCCGGTTGCCAAATTGCATTATCTCTTATAGTTTCCGAGATATGGACTATCGATAATTTACACCTTAGGCTCTGCTTCTAACTTGGGCCCAAATTGTAATATCGTCTTATCTATTGGCGATTTCGTTCCAATTCACATTCCAAGTAATATTCGGCATGCTAATTACATTGCTGGTTGACAAATTGCATTATCTCTTATAGTTTCCGAGATATGGACTATCGGTAATTTACACCTTAGGCTCTGCTTCTAACTTGGGCCCAAATTGTAAAATGGTCTTATCTATTGGCGATTTCGTTCCAATTCACATTCCAAGTAATATCCGGCATGCTAATTACATTGCCGGTTGCCAAATTGAATTATCTCTTATAGTTTCCGAGATATGGACTATCGATAATTTACACCTTAGGCTCTGCTTCTAACTTGGGCCGAAATTGTAAAATGGTCTTACCTATTGGCGATTTCGTTCCAATTCACATTAGAAGTAATATTCGGCATGCTAATTACATTGCCGGTTGCCAAATTGCATTATCTCTTATAGTTTCCGAGATATGAACTATCGATAATTTACACCTTAGGCTCTGCTTCAACTTGGGCCCAAATTGTAAAATGGTCTTATCTATTGGCGATTTCGTTCCAATTCACATTCCAAGTAATATTCGGCATGCTAATTACATTGCCGGTTGCCAAATTGCATTATCTCTTATAGTTTCCGAGATATGGACTATCGATAATTTACATCTTAGGCTCTGCTTCTAACTTGGGCCCAAATTGTAAAATGGTCTTATCTATTGGCGATTTCGTTCCAATTCACATTCCAAGTAATATTCGGCATGCTAATTACATTGCCGGTTGCCATATTTCATTATCTCTTATAGTTTCCGAGATATGGACT
This sequence comes from Rhynchophorus ferrugineus, assembly GCF_030347505.1. NCBI lineage: Eukaryota > Metazoa > Arthropoda > Insecta > Coleoptera > Curculionidae > Rhynchophorus > Rhynchophorus ferrugineus. Next base: position 198,658 of record NW_027472649.1, on the reverse strand, counting down.
ATCGATAATTTACACCTTAGGCTCTGCTTCTAATTTGGGCCCAAATTGTAAAATGGTCTTATCTATTGCCGATTTCGTTCCAATTCACATTCCAAGTAATATTCGGCATGCTAATTACATTGCCGGTTGCCAAATTGCATTACCTCTTATAGTTTCCGAGATATGGACTATCGATAATTTACACCTTAGGCTCTAATTCTAACTTGGGCCCAAATTGTAAAATGGTCTTATCTATTTTCGATTTCATTCCAATTCACATTCCAAGTAATACTCGGCATGCTAATTACATTGCCGGTTGCCAAATTGCATTATCTCTTATAGCTTCCGAGATATGGACTATCGATAATTTACACCTTAGGCTCTGCTTCTAACTTGGGCCCAAATTGTAAAATGGTCTTATCTATTGGCGATTTCGTTCCAATTCACATTCCAAGTAATATTCGGCATGCTAATTACATTGCCGGTTGCCAAATTGCATTATCTCTTATAGTTTCCGAGATATGGACTATCGATAATTTACACCTTAGGCTCTGCTTCTAACTTGGGCCCAAATTGTAAAATCGTCTTATCTATTGGCGATTTCGTTCCAATTCACATTCCAAGTAATATTCGGCATGCTAATTACATTGCCGGTTGCCAAATTGCATTATCTCTTATAGTTTCCGAGATATGGACTATCGATAATTTACACCTTAGGCTCTGCTTCTAACTTGGGCCCAAATTGTAAAATGGTCTTATCTATTGGCGATTTCGTTCCAATTCACATTCCAAGTAATATCCGGCATGCTAATTACATTGCCGGTTGACAAATTGAATTATCTCTTATAGTTTCCGAGATATGGACTATCGATAATTTACACCTTAGGCTCTGCTTCTAACTTGGGCCCAAATTGTAAAATGGTCTTATCTATTGGCGATTTCGTTCCAATTCACATTCCAAGTAATATTCGGCATGCTAATTACATTGCCGGTTGCCAAATTGCATTATCTCTTATAGTTTCTGAGATATGGACTATCGATAATTTACATCTTAGGCTCTGCTTCTAACTTGGGCCCAAATTGTAAAATGGTCTTATTTATTGGCGATTTCGTCCCAATTCACATTCCAAGTAATATTCGGCATGCTAATTACATTGCCGGTTGCCAAATTGCATTATATCTTATAGTTTCCGAGATATGGACTATCGATAATTTACACCTTAGGCTCTGCTTCTAACTTGGGCCCAAATTGTAAAATGGTCTTATCTATTGGCGATTTCGTTCCAATTCACATTCCAAGTAATATTCGGCATGCTAATTACATTGCCGGTTGCCAACTTGCATTATCTCTTATAGTTTCCCAGATATGGACTATCGATAATTTACACCTTAGGCTCTGCTTCTAACTTGGGCCCAAATTGTAAAATGGTCTTATCTATTGGCGATTTCGTTCCAATTCACATTCCAAGTTATATTCGGCATGCTAGTTACATTGCCGGTTGCCAAATTGCATTATCTCTTATAGTTTCCGAGATATGGACTATCGATAATTTACACCTTAGGCTCTGCTTCTAACTTGGGCCCAAATTGTAAAATGGTCTTATCTATTGGCGATTTCGTTCCAATTCACATTCCAAGTAATATTCGGCATGCTAATTACATTGCCGGTTGCCAAATTGCATTATCTCTTATAGTTTCCGAGATATGGACTATCGATAATTTACACCTTAGGCTCTGCTTCTAACTTGGGCCCAAATTGTAAAATGGTCTTATCTATTGGCGATTTCGTTCCAATTCACACTTCAAGTAATATTCGGCATGCTAATTACATTGCCGGTTGCGAAATTGCATTATCTCTTATAGTTTCCGAGATATGGACTATCAATAATTTACACCTTATTCTCTGCTTCTAACTTGGGCCCAAATTGTAAAATGGTCTTATCTATTGGCGATTTCGTTCCAATTCACATTCCAAGTAATATTCGGCATGCTAATTACATTGTCGGTTGCCAAATTGCATTATCTCTTATAGTTTCCGAGATATGGACTATCGATAATTTACACCTTAGGCTCTGCTTCTAACTTGGGCCCAAATTGTAAAATGGTCTTATCTATTGGCGATTTCGTTCCAATTCACACTCCAAGTAATATTCGGCATGCTAATTACATTGCCGGTTGCCAAATTGCATTATCTCTTATAGTTTCCGAGATATGGATTATCGATAATTTACACCTTAGGCTCTGCTTCTAACTTGGGCCCAAATTGTAAAATGGTCTTATCTATTGGCGATTTCGTTGCAATTCACATTCCAAGTAATATTCGGCATGCTAATTACATTGCCGGTTGCCAAATTGCATTATCTCTTATAGTTTCCGAGATATGGACTATCGATAATTTACACCTTAGGCTCTGCTTCTAACTTGGGCCCAAATTGTAAAATGGTCTTATCTATTGGCGATTTCGTTCCAATTCACATTCCAAGTAATATTCGGCATGCTAATTACATTGCCGGTTGCCAAATTGCATTATCTCTTATAGTTTCCGAGATATGGACTATCGATAATTTACACCTTAGGCTCTGCTTCTCACTTGGGCCCAAATTGTAAAATGGTCTTATCTATTGGCGATTTCGTTCCAATTCACATTCCAAGTAATATTCGGCATGCTAATTACATTTCCGGTTGCCAAATTGCATTATCTCTTATAGTTTCCGAGGTATGGACTATCGATAATTTACACCTTAGGCTCTGCTTCTAACTTGGGCCCAAATTGTAAAATGGTCTTATCTATTGGCGATTTCGTTCCAATTCACATTCCAAGTAATATTCGGCATACTAATTACATTGCCGGTTGCCAAATTGCATTATCTCTTTTAGTTTCCTAGATATGGACTATCGATAATTTACACCTTAGGCTCTGCTTCTAACTTGGGCCCAAATTGTAAAATGGCCTTATCTATTGGCGATTTCGTCCCAATTCACATTCCAAGTGATATTCGGCATGCTAATTACATTGCCGGTTGCGAAATTGCATTATCTCTTATAGTTTCCGAGATATGGACTATCAATAATTTACACCTTAGGCTCTGCTACTAACTTGGGCCCAAATTGTAAAATGGTCTTATCTATTGGCGATTTCGTTCCAATTCACATTCCAAGTAATATTCGGCATGCTAATTATATTGCCGGTTGCCAAATTGCATTATCTCTTATAGTTTCCGAGATATGGACTATCGATAATTTACACCTTAGGCTCTGCTTCTAACTTGGGCCCAAATTGTAAAATGGTCTTATCTATTGGCGATTTCGTTCCAATTCACATTCCAAGTTATATTCGGCATGCTAATTACATTGCCGGTTGCCAAATTGCATTATCTCTTATAGTTTCCGAGATATGGACTATCGATAATTTACACCTTAGGCTCTGCTTCTAACTTGGGCCCAAATTGTAAAATGGTCTTATCTATTGGCGATTTCGTTCCATTTCACATTCCAAGTTATATTCGGCATGCTAATTACATTGCCGGTTGCGAAATTGCATTATCTCTTATAGTTTCCGAGATATGGACTATCAATAATTTACACCTTAGGCTCTGCTTCTAACTTGGGCCCAAATTGTAAAATGGTCTTATCTATTGGCGATTTCGTTCCAATTCACATTCCAAGTAATATTCGGCATGCTAATTACATTGCCGGTTGCGAAATGGCATTATCTCTTATAGTTTCCGAGATATGGACTATCAATAATTTACACCTTAGGCTCTGCTACTAACTTGGGCCCAAATTGTAAAATGGTCTTATCTATTGGCGATTTCGTTCCAATTCACATTCCAAGTAATATTCGGCATGCTAATTACATTGCCGGTTGCCAACTTGCATTATCTCTTATAGTTTCCGAGATATGGACTATCAATAATTTACACCTTAGGCTCTGCTTCTAACTTGGGCCCAAATTGTAAAATGGTCTTATCTATTGGCGATTTCGTTCCAATTCACATTCCAAGTAATATTCGGCATGCTAATTACATTGCCGGTTGCCAAATTGCATTATCTCTTATAGTTTCCGAGATATGGATTATCGATAATTTACACCTTAGGCTCTGCTTCTAACTTGGGCCCAAATTGTAAAATGGTCTTATCTATTGGCGATTTCGTTCCAATTCACACTTCAAGTAATATTCGGCATGCTAATTACATTGCCGGTTGCGAAATTGCATTATCTCTTATAGTTTCCGAGATATGGACTATCGATAATTTACACCTTAGGCTCTGCTTCTAACTTGGGCCCAAATTGTAAAATGGTCTTCTCTATTGGCGATTTCGTTCCAATTCACATTCCAAGTAATATTCGGCATGCTAATTACATTGCCGGTTGCCAAATTGCATTATCTCTTATAGTTTCCGAGATATGGACTATCGATAATTTACACCTTAGGCTCTGCTTCTAACTTGGGCCCAAATTGTAAAATGGTCTTATCTATTGGCGATTTCGTTCCAATTCACATTCCAAGTAATATTCGGCATGCTAATTACATTGTCGGTTGCCAAATTGCATTATCTCTTATAGTTTCCGAGATATGGACTATCGATAATTTACACCTTAGGCTCTGCTTCTAACTTGGGCCCAAATTGTAAAATGGTCTTCTCTATTGGCGATTTCGTTCCAATTCACATTCCAAGTAATATTCGGCATGCTAATTACATTGCCGGTTGCCAAATTGCATTATCTCTTATAGTTTCCGAGATATGGACTATCGATAATTTACACCTTAGGCTCTGCTTCTAACTTGGGCCCAAATTGTAATATCGTCTTATCTATTGGCGATTTCGTTCCAATTCACATTCCAAGTAATATTCGGCATGCTAATTACATTGCTGGTTGACAAATTGCATTATCTCTTATAGTTTCCGAGATATGGACTATCGGTAATTTACACCTTAGGCTCTGCTTCTAACTTGGGCCCAAATTGTAAAATGGTCTTATCTATTGGCGATTTCGTTCCAATTCACATTCCAAGTAATATCCGGCATGCTAATTACATTGCCGGTTGCCAAATTGAATTATCTCTTATAGTTTCCGAGATATGGACTATCGATAATTTACACCTTAGGCTCTGCTTCTAACTTGGGCCCAAATTGTAAAATGGTCTTACCTATTGGCGATTTCGTTCCAATTCACATTCCAAGTAATATTCGGCATGCTAATTACATTGCCGGTTGCCAAATTGCATTATCTCTTATAGTTTCCGAGATATGAACTATCGATAATTTACACCTTAGGCTCTGCTTCAACTTGGGCCCAAATTGTAAAATGGTCTTATCTATTGGCGATTTCGTTCCAATTCACATTCCAAGTAATATTCGGCATGCTAATTACATTGCCGGTTGCCAAATTGCATTATCTCTTATAGTTTCCGAGATATGGACTATCGATAATTTACATCTTAGGCTCTGCTTCTAACTTGGGCCCAAATTGTAAAATGGTCTTATCTATTGGCGATTTCGTTCCAATTCACATTCCAAGTAATATTCGGCATGCTAATTACATTGCCGGTTGCCATATTTCATTATCTCTTATAGTTTCCGAGATATGGACTATCGATAATTTACACCTTAGGCTCTGCTTCTAATTTGGGCCCAAATTGTAAAATGGTCTTATCTATTGCCGATTTCGTTCCAATTCACATTCCAAGTAATATTCGGCATGCTAATTACATTGCCGGTTGCCAAATTGCATTACCTCTTATAGTTTCCGAGATATGGACTATCGATAATTTACACCTTAGGCTCTGCTTCTAACTTGGGCCCAAATTGTAAAATGGTCTTATCTATTTTCGATTTCATTCCAATTCACATTCCAAGTAATACTCGGCATGCTAATTACATTGCCGGTTGCCAAATTGCATTATCTCTTATAGCTTCCGAGATATGGACTATCGATAATTTACACCTTAGGCTCTGCTTCTAACTTGGGCCCAAATTGTAAAATGGTCTTATCTATTGGCGATTTCGTTCCAATTCACATTCCAAGTAATATTCGGCATGCTAATTACATTGCCGGTTGCCAAATTGCATTATCTCTTATAGTTTCCGAGATATGGACTATCGATAATTTACACCTTAGGCTCTGCTTCTAACTTGGGCCCAAATTGTAAAATCGTCTTATCTATTGGCGATTTCGTTCCAATTCACATTCCAAGTAATATTCGGCATGCTAATTACATTGCCGGTTGCCAAATTGCATTATCTCTTATAGTTTCCGAGATATGGACTATCGATAATTTACACCTTAGGCTCTGCTTCTAACTTGGGCCCAAATTGTAAAATGGTCTTATCTATTGGCGATTTCGTTCCAATTCACATTCCAAGTAATATCCGGCATGCTAATTACATTGCCGGTTGACAAATTGAATTATCTCTTATAGTTTCCGAGATATGGACTATCGATAATTTACACCTTAGGCTCTGCTTCTAACTTGGGCCCAAATTGTAAAATGGTCTTATCTATTGGCGATTTCGTTCCAATTCACATTCCAAGTAATATTCGGCATGCTAATTACATTGCCGGTTGCCAAATTGCATTATCTCTTATAGTTTCTGAGATATGGACTATCGATAATTTACATCTTAGGCTCTGCTTCTAACTTGGGCCCAAATTGTAAAATGGTCTTATTTATTGGCGATTTCGTTCCAATTCACATTCCAAGTAATATTCGGCATGCTAATTACATTGCCGGTTGCCAAATTGCATTATATCTTATAGTTTCCGAGATATGGACTATCGATAATTTACACCTTAGGCTCTGCTTCTAACTTGGGCCCAAATTGTAAAATGGTCTTATCTATTGGCGATTTCGTTCCAATTCACATTCCAAGTAATATTCGGCATGCTAATTACATTGCCGGTTGCCAACTTGCATTATCTCTTATAGTTTCCCAGATATGGACTATCGATAATTTACACCTTAGGCTCTGCTTCTAACTTGGGCCCAAATTGTAAAATGGTCTTATCTATTGGCGATTTCGTTCCAATTCACATTCCAAGTTATATTCGGCATGCTAGTTACATTGCCGGTTGCCAAATTGCATTATCTCTTATAGTTTCCGAGATATGGACTATCGATAATTTACACCTTAGGCTCTGCTTCTAACTTGGGCCCAAATTGTAAAATGGTCTTATCTATTGGCGATTTCGTTCCAATTCACATTCCAAGTAATATTCGGCATGCTAATTACATTGCCGGTTGCCAAATTGCATTATCTCTTATAGTTTCCGAGATATGGACTATCGATAATTTACACCTTAGGCTCTGCTTCTAACTTGGGCCCAAATTGTAAAATGGTCTTATCTATTGGCGATTTCGTTCCAATTCACACTTCAAGTAATATTCGGCATGCTAATTACATTGCCGGTTGCGAAATTGCATTATCTCTTATAGTTTCCGAGATATGGACTATCAATAATTTACACCTTATTCTCTGCTTCTAACTTGGGCCCAAATTGTAAAATGGTCTTATCTATTGGCGATTTCGTTCCAATTCACATTCCAAGTAATATTCGGCATGCTAATTACATTGCCGGTTGCCAAATTGCATTATCTCTTATAGTTTCCGAGATATGGACTATCGATAATTTACACCTTAGGCTCTGCTTCTAACTTGGGCCCAAATTGTAAAATGGTCTTCTCTATTGGCGATTTCGTTCCAATTCACATTCCAAGTAATATTCGGCATGCTAATTACATTGTCGGTTGCCAAATTGCATTATCTCTTATAGTTTCCGAGATATGGACTATCGATAATTTACACCTTAGGCTCTGCTTCTAACTTGGGCCCAAATTGTAAAATGGTCTTATCTATTGGCGATTTCGTTCCAATTCACATTCCAAGTAATATTCGGCATGCTAATTACATTGCCGGTTGCCAAATTGCATTATCTCTTATAGTTTCCGAGATATGGACTATCGATAATTTACACCTTAGGCTCTGCTTCTAACTTGGGCCCAAATTGTAAAATGGTCTTCTCTATTGGCGATTTCGTTCCAATTCACATTCCAAGTAATATTCGGCATGCTAATTACATTGCCGGTTGCCAAATTGCATTATCTCTTATAGTTTCCGAGATATGGACTATCGATAATTTACACCTTAGGCTCTGCTTCTAACTTGGGCCCAAATTGTAAAATCGTCTTATCTATTGGCGATTTCGTTCCAATTCACATTCCAAGTAATATTCGGCATGCTAATTACATTGCTGGTTGCCAAATTGCATTATCTCTTATAGTTTCCGAGATATGGACTATCGGTAATTTACACCTTAGGCTCTGCTTCTAACTTGGGCCCAAATTGTAAAATGGTCTTATCTATTGGCGATTTCGTTCCAATTCACATTCCAAGTAATATCCGGCATGCTAATTACATTGCCGGTTGCCAAATTGAATTATCTCTTATAGTTTCCGAGATATGGACTATCGATAATTTACACCTTAGGCTCTGCTTCTAACTTGGGCCCAAATTGTAAAATGGTCTTACCTATTGGCGATTTCGTTCCAATTCACATTCCAAGTAATATTCGGCATGCTAATTACATTGCCGGTTGCCAAATTGCATTATCTCTTATAGTTTCCGAGATATGGACTATCGATAATTTACACCTTAGGCTCTGCTTCTAACTTGGGCCCAAATTGTAAAATGGTCTTATCTATTGGCGATTTCGTCCCAATTCAAATTCCAAGTGATATTCGGCATGCTAATTACATTGCCGGTTGCGAAATTGCATTATCTCTTATAGTTTCCGAGATATGGACTATCAATAATTTACACCTTAGGCTCTGCTTCTAACTTGGGCCCAAATTGTAAAATGGTCTTATCTATTGGCGATTTCGTTCCAATTCACATTCCAAGTAATATTCGGCATGCTAATTACATTGCCGGTTGCCAAATTGCATTATCTCTTATAGTTTCCGGGATACGGACTATCGATAATTTACACCTTAGGCTCTGCTTCTAACTTGGGCCCAAATTGTAAAATGGTCTTATCTATTGGCGATTTCGTTCCAATTCACATTCCAAGTAATATTCGGCATGCTAATTACATTGCCGGTTGCCAAATTTCATTATCTCTTATAGTTTCCGAGATATGGACTATCGATAATTTACACCTTAGGCTCTGCTTCTAACTTGGGCCCAAATTGTAAAATGGTCTTATCTATTGCCGATTTCGTTCCAATTCACATTCCAAGTAATATTCGGCATGCTAATTACATTGCCGGTTGCCAAATTGCATTATCTCTTATAGTTTCCGAGATATGGACTATCGATAATTTACACCTTAAGCTCTGCTTCTAACTTGGGCCCAAATTGTAAAATGGTCTTATCTATTGGCGATTTCGTTCCAATTCACATTCCAAGTAATATTCGGCATGCTAATTACATTGCCGGTTGCCAAATTGCATTATCTCTTATAGTTTCCGAGATATGGACTATCGATAATTTACACCTTAGGCTCTGCTTCTAACTTGGGCCCAAATTGTAAAATGGTCTTATCTATTGGCGATTTCGTTCCAATTCACATTCCAAGTAATATTCGGCATGCTAATTACATTGCCGGTTGCCAAATTGCATTATCTCTTATAGTTTCCGAGATATGGACTATCGATAATTTACACCATAGGCTCTGCTTCTAACTTGGGCCCAAATTGTAAAATGGTCTTATCTATTGGCGATTTCGTTCCAATTCACATTCCAAGTAATATTCGGCATGCTAATTACATTGCCGGTTGCGAATTTGCATTATCTCTTATAGTTTCCGAGATATGGACTATCAATAATTTACACCTTAGGCTCTGCTTCTAACTTGGGCCCAAATTGTAAAATGGTCTTATCTATTGGCGATTTCGTTCCAATTCACATTCCAAGTAATATTCGGCATGCTAATTACATTGCCGGTTGCTAAATTGCATTATCTCTTATAGTTTCCGAGATATGGACTATCGATAATTTACACCTTAGGCTCTGCTTCTAACTTGGGCCCAAATTGTAAAATGGTCTTATCTATTGGCGATTTCGTTCCAATTCACACTCCAAGTAATATTCGGCATGCTAATTACATTGCCGGTTGCCAAATTGCATTATCTCTTATAGTTTCCGAGATATGGACTATCGATAATTTACACCTTAGGCTCTGCTTCTAACTTGGGCCCAAATTGTAAAATGGTCTTATCTATTGGCGATTTCGTTCCAACTCACATTCCAAGTAATATTCGGCATGCTAATTACATTGCCGGTTGCCAAATTGCATTATCTCTTATAGTTTCCGAGATATGGACTATCGATAATTTACACCTTAGGCTCTGCTTCTAACTTGGGCCCAAATTGTAAAATGGTCTTACCTATTGGCGATTTCGTTCCAATTCACATTCCAAGTAATATTCGGCATGCTAATTACATTGCCGGTTGCCAAATTGCATTATCTCTTATAGTTTCCGAGATATGGACTATCGATAATTTACACCTTAGGCTCTGCTTCTAACTTGGGCCCAAATTGTAAAATGGTCTTATCTATTGGCGATTTCGTTCCAATTCACATTCCAAGTAATATCCGGCATGCTAATTACATTGCCGGTTGCCAAATTGAATTATCTCTTATAGTTTCCGAGATATGGACTATCGATAATTTACACCTTAGGCTCTGCTTCTAACTTGGGCCCAAATTGTAAAATGGTCTTATCTATTGGCGATTTCGTTCCAATTCACATTCCAAGTAATATTCGGCATGCTAATTACATTGCCGGTTGCCAAATTGCATTATCTCTTATAGTTTCTGAGATATGGACTATCGATAATTTACATCTTAGGCTCTGCTTCTAACTTGGGCCCAAATTGTAAAATGGTCTTATTTATTGGCGATTTCGTTCCAATTCACATTCCAAGTAATATTCGGCATGCTAATTACATTGCCGGTTGCCAAATTGCATTATCTCTTATAGTTTCCGAGATATGGACTATCGATAATTTACACCTTAGGCTCTGCTTCTAACTTGGGCCCAAATTGTAAAATGGTCTTATCTATTGGCGATTTCGTCCCAATTCACATTCCAAGTGATATTCGGCATGCTAATTACATTGCCGGTTGCGAAATTGCATTATCTCTTATAGTTTCCGAGATATGGACTATCAATAATTTACACCTTAGGCTCTGCTTCTAACTTGGGCCCAAATTGTAAAATGGTCTTATCTATTGGCGATTTCGTTCCAATTCACATTCCAAGTAATATTCGGCATGCTAATTACATTGCCGGTTGCCAAATTGCATTATCTCTTATAGTTTACGAGATATGGACTATCGATAATTTACACCTTAGGCTCTGCTTCTAACTTGGGCCCAAATTGTAAATTGGTCTTATCTATTGGCGATTTCGTTCCAATTCACATTCCAAGTAATATTCGGCATGCTAATTACATTGCCGGTTGCCAAATTGCATTATCTCTTATAGTTTCCGAGATATGGACTATCGATAATTTACACCTTAGGCTCTGCTTCTAACTTGGGCCCAAATTGTAAAATGGTCTTATCTATTGGCGATTTCGTTCCAATTCACATTCCAAGTAATATTCGGCATGCTAATTACATTGCCGGTTGCCAAATTGCATTATCTCTTATAGTTTCCGAGATATGGACTATCGATAATTTACACCTTAAGCTCTGCTTCTAACTTGGGCCCAAATTGTAAAATGGTCTTATCTATTGGCGATTTCGTTCCAATTCACATTCCAAGTAATATTCGGCATGCTAATTACATTGCCGGTTGCCAAATTGCATTATCTCTTATAGTTTCCGAGATATGGACTATCGATAATTTACACCTTAAGCTCTGCTTCTAACTTGGGCCCAAATTGTAAAATGGTCTTATCTATTGGCGATTTCGTTCCAATTCACATTCCAAGTAATATTCGGCATGCTAATTACATTGCCGGTTGCCAAATTGCATTATCTCTTATAGTTTCCGAGATATGGACTATCGATAATTTACACCTTAGGCTCTGCTTCTAACTTGGGCCCAAATTGTAAAATGGTCTTATCTATTGGCGATTTCGTTCCAATTCACATTCCAAGTAATATTCGGCATGCTAATTACATTGCCGGTTGCCAAATTGCATTATCTCTTATAGTTTCCGAGATATGGACTATCGATAATTTACACCATAGGCTCTGCTTCTAACTTGGGCCCAAATTGTAAAATGGTCTTATCTATTGGCGATTTCGTTCCAATTCACATTCCAAGTAATATTCGGCATGCTAATTACATTGCCGGTTGCTAAATTGCATTATCTCTTATAGTTTCCGAGATATGGACTATCGATAATTTACACCTTAGGCTCTGCTTCTAACTTGGGCCCAAATTGTAAAATGGTCTTATCTATTGGCGATTTCGTTCCAATTCACATTCCAAGTAATATTCGGCATGCTAATTACATTGCCGGTTGCCAAATTGCATTATCTCTTATAGTTTCCGAGATATGGACTATCGATAATTTACACCTTAGGCTCTGCTTCTAACTTGGGCCCAAATTGTAAAATGGTCTTATCTATTGGCGATTTCGTTCCAACTCACATTCCAAGTAATATTCGGCATGCTAATTACATTGCCGGTTGCCAAATTGCATTATCTCTTATAGTTTCCGAGATATGGACTATCGATAATTTACACCTTAGGCTCTGCTTCTAACTTGGGCCCAAATTGTAAAATGGTCTTACCTATTGGCGATTTCGTTCCAATTCACATTCCAAGTAATATTCGGCATGCTAATTACATTGCCGGTTGCCAAATTGCATTATCTCTTATAGTTTCCGAGATATGGACTATCGATAATTTACACCTTAGGCTCTGCTTCTAACTTGGGCCCAAATTGTAAAATGGTCTTATCTATTGGCGATTTCGTTCCAATTCACATTCCAAGTAATATTCGGCATGCTAATTACATTGCCGGTTGCGAAATTGCATTATCTCTTATAGTTTCCGAGATATGGACTATCAATAATTTACACCTTAGGCTCTGCTTCTAACTTGGGCCCAAATTGTAAAATGGTCTTATCTATTGGCGATTTCGTTCCAATTCACATTCCAAGTAATATTCGGCATGCTAATTACATTGCCGGTTGCCAAATTGCATTATCTCTTATAGTTTACGAGATATGGACTATCGATAATTTACACCTTAGGCTCTGCTTCTAACTTGGGCCCAAATTGTAAATTGGTCTTATCTATTGGCGATTTCGTTCCAATTCACATTCCAAGTAATATTCGGCATGCTAATTACATTGCCGGTTGCCAAATTGCATTATCTCTTATAGTTTCCGAGATATGGACTATCGATAATTTACACCTTAGGCTCTGCTTCTAACTTGGGCCCAAATTGTAAAATGGTTTTACCTATTGGCGATTTCGTTCCAATTCACATTCCAAGTAATATTCGGCATGCTAATTACATTGCCGGTTGCCAAATTGCATTATCTCTTATAGTTTCCGAGATATGGACTATCGATAATTTACACCTTAGGCTCTGCTTCTAACTTGGCCCCAAATTGTAAAATGGTCTTATCTATTGGCGATTTCGTTCCAATTCACATTCCAAGTAATATTCGGCATGCTAATTACATTGCCGGTTGCCAAATTGCATTATCTCTTATAGTTTCCGGGATATGGACTATCGATAATTTACACCTTAGGCTCTGCTTCTAACTTGGGCCCAAATTGTAAAATGGTCTTATCTATTGGCGATTTCGTTCCAATTCACATTCCAAGTAATATTCGGCATGCTAATTACATTGCCGGTTGCCAAATTGCATTATCTCTTATAGTTTCTGAGATATGGACTATCGATAATTTACATCTTAGGCTCTGCTTCTAACTTGGGCCCAAATTGTAAAATGGTCTTATTTATTGGCGATTTCGTTCCAATTCACATTCCAAGTAATATTCGGCATGCTAATTACATTGCCGGTTGCCAAATTGCATTATCTCTTATAGTTTCCGAGATATGGACTATCGATAATTTACACCTTAGGCTCTGCTTCTAACTTGGGCCCAAATTGTAAAATGGTCTTATCTATTGGCGATTTCGTCCCAATTCACATTCCAAGTGATATTCGGCATGCTAATTACATTGCCGGTTGCGAAATTGCATTATCTCTTATAGTTTCCGAGATATGGACTATCAATAATTTACACCTTAGGCTCTGCTTCTAACTTGGGCCCAAATTGTAAAATGGTCTTATCTATTGGCGATTTCGTTCCAATTCACATTCCAAGTAATATTCGGCATGCTAATTACATTGCCGGTTGCCAAATTGCATTATCTCTTATAGTTTCCGGGATACGGACTATCGATAATTTACACCTTAGGCTCTGCTTCTAACTTGGGCCCAAATTGTAAAATGGTCTTATCTATTGGCGATTTCGTTCCAATTCACATTCCAAGTAATATTCGGCATGCTAATTACATTACCGGTTGCCAAATTGCATTATCTCTTATAGTTTCCGAGATATGGACTATCGATAATTTACACCTTAAGCTCTGCTTCTAACTTGGGCCCAAATTGTAAAATGGTCTTATCTATTGGCGATTTCGTTCCAATTCACATTCCAAGTAATATTCGGCATGCTAATTACATTGCCGGTTGCCAAATTGCATTATCTCTTATAGTTTCCGAGATATGGACTATCGATAATTTACACCTTAAGCTCTGCTTCTAACTTGGGCCCAAATTGTAAAATGGTCTTATCTATTGGCGATTTCGTTCCAATTCACATTCCAAGTAATATTCGGCATGCTAATTACATTGCCGGTTGCCAAATTGCATTATCTCTTATAGTTTCCGAGATATGGACTATCGATAATTTACACCTTAGGCTCTGCTTCTAACTTGGGCCCAAATTGTAAAATGGTCTTATCTATTGGCGATTTCGTTCCAATTCACATTCCAAGTAATATTCGGCATGCTAATTACATTGCCGGTTGCCAAATTGCATTATCTCTTATAGTTTCCGAGATATGGACTATCGATAATTTACACCATAGGCTCTGCTTCTAACTTGGGCCCAAATTGTAAAATGGTCTTATCTATTGGCGATTTCGTTCCAATTCACATTCCAAGTAATATTCGGCATGCTAATTACATTGCCGGTTGCTAAATTGCATTATCTCTTATAGTTTCCGAGATATGGACTATCGATAATTTACACCTTAGGCTCTGCTTCTAACTTGGGCCCAAATTGTAAAATGGTCTTATCTATTGGCGATTTCGTTCCAATTCACATTCCAAGTAATATTCGGCATGCTAATTACATTGCCGGTTGCCAAATTGCATTATCTCTTATAGTTTCCGAGATATGGACTATCGATAATTTACACCTTAGGCTCTGCTTCTAACTTGGGCCCAAATTGTAAAATGGTCTTATCTATTGGCGATTTCGTTCCAACTCACATTCCAAGTAATATTCGGCATGCTAATTACATTGCCGGTTGCCAAATTGCATTATCTCTTATAGTTTCCGAGATATGGACTATCGATAATTTACACCTTAGGCTCTGCTTCTAACTTGGGCCCAAATTGTAAAATGGTCTTACCTATTGGCGATTTCGTTCCAATTCACATTCCAAGTAATATTCGGCATGCTAATTACATTGCCGGTTGCCAAATTGCATTATCTCTTATAGTTTCCGAGATATGGACTATCGATAATTTACACCTTAGGCTCTGCTTCTAATTTGGGCCCAAATTGTAAAATGGTCTTATCTATTGGCGATTTCGTTCCAATTCACATTCCAAGTAATATCCGGCATGCTAATTACATTGCCGGTTGCCAAATTGAATTATCTCTTATAGTTTCCGAGATATGGACTATCGATAATTTACACCTTAGGCTCTGCTTCTAACTTGGGCCCAAATTGTAAAATGGTCTTATCTATTGGCGATTTCGTTCCAATTCACATTCCAAGTAATATTCGGCATGCTAATTACATTGCCGGTTGCCAAATTGCATTATCTCTTATAGTTTCTGAGATATGGACTATCGATAATTTACATCTTAGGCTCTGCTTCTAACTTGGGCCCAAATTGTAAAATGGTCTTATTTATTGGCGATTTCGTTCCAATTCACATTCCAAGTAATATTCGGCATGCTAATTACATTGCCGGTTGCCAAATTGCATTATCTCTTATAGTTTCCGAGATATGGACTATCGATAATTTACACCTTAGGCTCTGCTTCTAACTTGGGCCCAAATTGTAAAATGGTCTTATCTATTGGCGATTTCGTCCCAATTCACATTCCAAGTGATATTCGGCATGCTAATTACATTGCCGGTTGCGAAATTGCATTATCTCTTATAGTTTCCGAGATATGGACTATCAATAATTTACACCTTAGGCTCTGCTTCTAACTTGGGCCCAAATTGTAAAATGGTCTTATCTATTGGCGATTTCGTTCCAATTCACATTCCAAGTAATATTCGGCATGCTAATTACATTGCCGGTTGCCAAATTGCATTATCCCTTATAGTTTCCGAGATACGGACTATCGATAATTTACACCTTAGGCTCTGCTTCTAACTTGGGCCCAAATTGTAAAATGGTCTTATCTATTGGCGATTTCGTTCCAATTCACATTCCAAGTAATATTCGGCATGCTAATTACATTACCGGTTGCCAAATTGCATTATCTCTTATAGTTTCCGAGATATGGACTATCGATAATTTACACCATAGGCTCTGCTTCTAACTTGGGCCCAAATTGTAAAATGGTCTTATCTATTGGCGATTTCGTTCCAATTCACATTCCAAGTAATATTCGGCATGCTAATTACATTGCCGGTTGCGAAATTGCATTATCTCTTATAGTTTCCGAGATATGGACTATCAATAATTTACACCTTAGGCTCTGCTTCTAACTTGGGCCCAAATTGTAAAATGGTCTTATCTATTGGCGATTTCGTTCCAATTCACATTCCAAGTAATATTCGGCATGCTAATTACATTGCCGGTTGCCAAATTGCATTATCTCTTATAGTTTCCGAGATATGGACTATCGATAATTTACACCTTAGGCTCTGCTTCTAACTTGGGCCCAAATTGTAAAATGGTCTTATCTATTGGCGATTTCGTTCCAATTCACATTCCAAGTAATATTCGGCATGCTAATTACATTGCCGGTTGCCAAATTGCATTATCTCTTATAGTTTCCGAGATATGGACTATCGATAATTTACACCTTAGGCTCTGCTTCTAACTTGGGCCCAAATTGTAAATTGGTCTTATCTATTGGCGATTTCGTTCCAATTCACATTCCAAGTAATATTCGGCATGCTAATTACATTGCCGGTTGCCAAATTGCATTATCTCTTATAGTTTCCGAGATATGGACTATCGATAATTTACACCTTAGGCTCTGCTTCTAACTTGGGCCCAAATTGTAAAATGGTTTTACCTATTGGCGATTTCGTTCCAATTCACATTCCAAGTAATATTCGGCATGCTAATTACATTGCCGGTTGCCAAATTGCATTATCTCTTATAGTTTCCGAGATATGGACTATCGATAATTTACACCTTAGGCTCTGCTTCTAACTTGGCCCCAAATTGTAAAATGGTCTTATCTATTGGCGATTTCGTTCCAATTCACATTCCAAGTAATATTCGGCATGCTAATTACATTGCCGGTTGCCAAATTGCATTATCTCTTATAGTTTCCGAGATATGGACTATCGATAATTTACACCTTAGGCTCTGCTTCTAACTTGGGCCCAAATTGTAAAATGGTCTTATCTATTGGCGATTTCGTTCCAATTCACATTCCAAGTAATATTCGGCATGCTAATTACATTGCCGGTTGCCAAATTGCATTATCTCTTATAGTTTCCGAGATATGGATTATCGATAATTTACACCATAGACTCTGCTTCTAACTTGGGCCCAAATTGTAAAATGGTCTTATCTATTGGCGATTTCGTTCCAATTCACATTCCAAGTAATATTCGGCATGCTAATTACATTGCCGGTTGCCAAATTGCATTATCTCTTATAGTTTCCGAGATATGGACTATCGATAATTTACACCATAGGCTCTGCTTCTAACTTGGGCCCAAATTGTAAAATGGTCTTATCTATTGGCGATTTCGTTTCAATTCACATTCCAAGTAATATTCGGCATGCTAATTACATTGCCGGTTGCCAAATTGCATTATCTCTTATAGTTTCCGAGATATGGACTATCGATAATTTACACCTTAGGCTCTGCTTCTAACTTGCTCCCAAATTGTAAAATGGTCTTATCTATTGGCGATTTCGTTCCAATTCACATTCCAAGTAATATTCGGCATGCTAATTACATTGCCGGTTGCCAAATTGCATTATCTCTTATAGTTTCCGAGATATGGACTATCGATAATTTACACCTTAGGCTCTGCTTCTAACTTGGGCCCAAATTGTAAAATGGTCTTATCTATTGGCGATTTCGTTCCAATTCACATTCCAAGTAATATTCGGCATGCTAATTACATTGCCGGTTGCCAAATTGAATTATCTCTTATAGTTTCCGAGATATGGACTATCGATAATTTACACCTTAGGCTCTGCTTCTAACTTGGGACCAAATTGTAAAATGGTCTTACCTATTGGCGATTTCGTTCCAATTCACATTCCAAGTAATATTCGGCATGCTAATTACATTGCCGGTTGCCAAATTGCATTATCTCTTATAGTTTCCGAGATATGGACTATCGATAATTTACACCTTAGGCTCTGCTTCTAACTTGGGCCCAAATTGTAAAATGGTCTTATCTATTGGCGATTTCGTTCCAATTCACATTCCAAGTAATATTCGGCATGCTAATTACATTGCCGGTTGCCAAATTGCATTATCTCTTATAGTTTCCGAGATATGGACTATCGATAATTTACACCTTAGGCTCTGCTTCTAACTTGGGCCCAAATTGTAAAATGGTCTTATCTATTGGCGATTTCGTTCCAATTCACATTCCAAGTAATATTCGGCATGCTAATTACATTGCCGGTTGCCAAATTGCATTATCTGTTATAGTTTCCGAGATATGGACTATCGATAATTTACACCTTAGGCTCTGCTTCTAACTTGGGCCCAAATTGTAAAATGGTCTTATCTATTGGCGATTTCGTTCCAATTCACATTCCAAGTAATATTCGGCATGCTAATTACATTGCCGGTTGCCAAATTGCATTATCTCTTATAGTTTCCGAGATATGGACTATCGATAATTTACACCTTAGGCTCTGCTTCTAACTTGGGCCCAAATTGTAAAATGGTCTTATCTATTGGCGATTTCGTTCCAATTCACACTACAAGTAATATTCGGCATGCTAATTACATTGCCGGTTGCGAAATTGCATTATCTCTTATAGTTTCCGAGATATGGACTATCGATAATTTACACCTTAGGCTCTGCTTCTAACTTGGGCCCAAATTGTAAAATGGTCTTATCTATTGGCGATTTCGTTCCAATTCACATTCCAAGTAATATTCGGCATGCTAATTACATTGCCGGTTGCCAAATTGCATTATCTCTTATAGTTTCCGAGATATGGACTATCGATAATTTACACCTTAGGCTCTGCTTCTAACTTGGGCCCAAATTGTAAAATGGTCTTATCTATTGGCGATTTCGTTCCAATTCACATTCCAAGTAATATTCGGCATGCTAATTATATTGCCGGTTGCCAAATTGCATTATCTCTTATAGTTTCCGAGATATGGACTATCGATAATTTACACCTTAGGCTCTGCTTCTAACTTGGGCCCAAATTGTAAAATGGTCTTATCTATTGGCGATTTCGTCCCAATTCACATTCCAAGTGATATTCGGCATGCTAATTACATTGCCGGTTGCGAAATTGCATTATCCCTTATAGTTTCCGAGATATGGACTATCAATAATTTACACCTTAGGCTCTGCTTCTAACTTGGGCCCAAATTGTAAAATGGTATTATCTATTGGCGATTTCGTTCCAATTCACATTCCAAGTAATATTCGGCATGCTAATTACATTGCCGGTTGCCAAATTGCATTATCTCTTATAGTTTCCGAGATATGGACTATCGATAATTTACACCTTAGGCTCTGCTTCTAACTTGGGCCCAAATTGTAAAATGGTCTTATCTATTGGCGATTTCGTTCCAATTCACATTCCAAGTAATATTCGGCATGCTAATTACATTGCCGGTTGCCAAATTGCATTATCTCTTATAGTTTCCGAGATATGGACTATCGATAATTTACACCTTAGGCTCTGCTTCTAACTTGGGCCCAAATTGTAAAATGGTCTTATCTATTGGCGATTTCGTTCCAATTCACATTAAAAGTAATATTCGGCATGCTAATTACATTGCCGGTTGCCAAATTGCATTATCTCTTATAGTTTCCGAGATATGGACTATCGATAATTTACACCATAGGCTCTGCTTCTAACTTGGGCCCAAATTGTAAAATGGTCTTATCTATTGGCGATTTCGTTCCAATTCACATTCCAAGTAATATTCGGCATGCTAATTACATTGCCGGTTGCCAAATTGCATTATCTCTTATAGTTTCCGAGATATGGACTATCGATAATTTACACCTTAGGCTCTGCTTCTAACTTGGGCCCAAATTGTAAAATGGTCTTATCTATTGGCGATTTCGTTCCAATTCACATTCCAAGTAATATTCGGCATGCTAATTACATTGCCGGTTGCCAAATTGCATTATCTCTTATAGTTTCCGAGATATGGACTATCGATAATTTACACCTTAGGCTCTGCTTCTAACTTGGGCCCAAATTGTAAAATGGTCTTATCTATTGGCGATTTCGTTCCAATTCACATTCCAAGTAATATTCGGCATGCTAATTACATTGCCGGTTGCCAAATTGCATTATCTCTTATAGTTTCCGAGATATGGACTATCGATAATTTACACCTTAGGCTCTGCTTCTAACTTGGGCCCAAATTGTAAAATGGTCTTATCTATTGGCGATTTCGTTCCAATTCACATTCTAAGTAATATTCGGCATGCTAATTACATTGCCGGTTGCCAAATTGCATTATCTCTTATAGTTTCCGAGATATGGACTATCGATAATTTACACCTTAGGCTCTGCTTCTAACTTGGGCCCAAATTGTAAAATGGTCTTATCTATTGGCGATTTCGTTCCAATTCACATTCCAAGTAATATTCGGCATGCTAATTACATTGCCGGTTGCCAAATTGCATTATCTCTTATAGTTTCCGAGATATGGACTATCGATAATTTACACCATAGGCTCTGCTTCTAACTTGGGCCCAAATTGTAAAATGGTCTTATCTATTGGCGATTTCGTTCCAATTCACATTCCAAGTAATATTCGGCATGCTAATTACATTGCCGGTTGCCAAATTGCATTATCTCTTATAGTTTCCGAGATATTAACTATCGATAATTTACACCATAGGCTCTGCTTCTAACTTGGGCCCAAATTGTAAAATGGTCTTATCTATTGGCGATTTCGTTCCAATTCACATTCCAAGTAATATTCGGCATGCTAATTACATTGCCGGTTGCCAAATTGCATTATCTCTTATAGTTTCCGAGATATGGACTATCGATAATTTACACCTTAGGCTCTGCTTCTAACTTGCTCCCAAATTGTAAAATGGTCTTATCTATTGGCGATTTCGTTCCAATTCACATTCCAAGTAATATTCGGCATGCTAATTACATTGCCGGTTGCCAAATTGCATTATCTCTTATAGTTTCCTAGATATGGACTATCGATAATTTACACCTTAGGCTCTGCTTCTAACTTGGGCCCAAATTGTAAAATGGTCTTATCTTTTGGCGATTTCGTTCCAATTCACATTCCAAGTAATATTCGGCATGCTAATTACATTGCCGGTTGCCAAATTGAATTATCTCTTATAGTTTCCGAGATATGGACTATCGATAATTTACACCTTAGGCTCTGCTTCTAACTTGGGACCAAATTGTAAAATGGTCTTACCTATTGGCGATTTCGTTCCAATTCACACTCCAAGTAATATTCGGCATGCTAATTACATTGCCGGTTGCCAAATTGCATTATCTCTTATAGTTTCCGAGATATGGACTATCGATAATTTACACCTTAGGCTCTGCTTCTAACTTGGGCCCAAATTGTAAAATGGTCTTATCTATTGGCGATTTCGTTCCAATTCACATTCCAAGTAATATTCGGCATGCTAATTACATTGCCGGTTGCCAAATTGCATTATCTCTTATAGTTTCCGAGATATGGACTATCGATAATTTACACCTTAGGCTCTGCTTCTAACTTGGGCCCAAATTGTAAAATGGTCTTATCTATTGGCGATTTCGTTCCAATTCACATTCCAAGTAATATTCGGCATGCTAATTACATTGCCGGTTGCCAAATTGCATTATCTCTTATAGTTTCCGAGATATGGACTATCGATAATTTACACCTTAGGCTCTGCTTCTAACTTGGGCCCAAATTGTAAAATGGTCTTATCTATTGGCGATTTCGTTCCAATTCACATTCCAAGTAATATTCGGCATGCTAATTACATTGCCGGTTGCCAAATTGCATTATCTCTTATAGTTTCCGAGATATGGACTATCGATAATTTACACCTTAGGCTCTGCTTCTAACTTGGGCCCAAATTGTAAAATGGTCTTATCTATTGGCGATTTCGTTCCAATTCACATTCCAAGTAATATTCGGCATGCTAATTATATTGCCGGTTGCCAAATTGCATTATCTCTTATAGTTTCCGAGATATGGACTATCGATAATTTACACCTTAGGCTCTGCTTCTAACTTGGGCCCAAATTGTAAAATGGTCTTATCTATTGGCGACTTCGTCCCAATTCACATTCCAAGTGATATTCGGCATGCTAATTACATTGCCGGTTGCGAAATTGCATTATCTCTTATAGTTTCCGAGATATGGACTATCAATAATTTACACCTTAGGCTCTGCTTCTAACTTGGGCCCAAATTGTAAAATGGTATTATCTATTGGCGATTTCGTTCCAATTCACATTCCAAGTAATATTCGGCATGCTAATTACATTGCCGGTTGCCAAATTGCATTATCTCTTATAGTTTCCGAGATATGGACTATCGATAATTTACACCTTAGGCTCTGCGTCTAACTTGGGCCCAAATTGTAAAATGGTCTTATCTATTGGCGATTTCGTTCCAATTCACATTCCAAGTAATATTCGGCATGCTAATTACATTGCCGGTTGCCAAATTGCATTATCTCTTATAGTTTCCGAGATATGGACTATCGATAATTTACACCTTAGGCTCTGCTTCTAACTTGGGCCCAAATTGTAAAATGGTCTTATCTATTGGCGATTTCGTTCCAATTCACATTCTAAGTAATATTCGGCATGCTAATTACATTGCCGGTTGCCAAATTGCATTATCTCTTATAGTTTCCGAGATATGGACTATCGATAATTTAAACCTTAGGCTCTGCTTCTAACTTGGGCCCAAATTGTAAAATGGTCTTATCTATTGGCGATTTCGTTCCAATTCACATTCCAAGTAATATTCGGCATGCTAATTACATTGCCGGTTGCCAAATTGCATTATCTCTTATAGTTTCCGAGATATGGACTATCGATAATTTACACCTTAGGCTCTGCTTCTAACTTGGGCCCAAATTGTAAAATGGTCTTACCTATTGGCGATTTCGTTCCAATTCACATTCCAAGTAATATTCGGCATGCTAATTACATTGCCGGTTGCCAAATTGCATTATCTCTTATAGTTTCCGAGATATGGACTATCGATAATTTACACCTTAGGCTCTGCTTCTAACTTGGGCCCAAATTGTAAAATGGTCTTATCTATTGGCGATTTCGTTCCAATTCACATTCCAAGTAATATTCGGCATGCTAATTACATTGCCGGTTGCCAAATTGCATTATCTCTTATACTTTCCGAGATATGGACTATCGATAATTTACACCTTAGGCTCTGCTTCTAACTTGGGCCCAAATTGTAAAATGGTCTTATCTATTGGCGATTTCGTTCCAATTCACATTCCAAGTAATATTCGGCATGCTAATTACATTGCCGGTTGCCAAATTGCATTATCTCTTATAGTTTCCGAGATATGGACTATCGATAATTTACACCATAGGCTCTGCTTCTAACTTGGACCCAAATTGTAAAATGGTCTTATCTATTGGCGATTTCGTTCCAATTCACATTCCAAGTAATATTCGGCATGCTAATTACATTGCCGGTTGCCAAATTGCATTATCTCTTATAGTTTCCGAGATATGGACTATCGATAATTTACACCATAGGCTCTGCTTCTAACTTGGGCCCAAATTGTAAAATGGTCTTATCTATTGGCGATTTCGTTCCAATTCACATTCCAAGTAATATTCGGCATGCTAATTACATTGCCGGTTGCCAAATTGCATTATCTCTTATAGTTTCCGAGATATGGACTATCGATAATTTACACCTTAGGCTCTGCTTCTAACTTGCTCCCAAATTGTAAAATGGTCTTATCTTTTGGCGATTTCGTTCCAATTCACATTCCAAGTAATATTCGGCATGCTAATTACATTGCCGGTTGCCAAATTGCATTATCTCTTATAGTTTCCGAGATATGGACTATCGATAATTTACACCTTAGGCTCTGCTTCTAACTTGGGCCCAAATTGTAAAATGGTCTTATCTATTAGCGATTTCGTTCCAATTCACATTCCAAGTAATATTCGGCATGCTAATTACATTGCCGGTTGCCAAATTGAATTATCTCTTATAGTTTCCGAGATATGGACTATCGATAATTTACACCTTAGGCTCTGCTTCTAACTTGGGACCAAATTGTAAAATGGTCTTACCTATTGGCGATTTCGTTCCAATTCACATTCCAAGTAATATTCGGCATGCTAATTACATTGCCGGTTGCCAAATTGCATTATCTCTTATAGTTTCCGAGATATGGACTATCGATAATTTACACCTTAGGCTCTGCTTCTAACTTGGGCCCAAATTGTAAAATGGTCTTATCTATTGGCGATTTCGTTCCAATTCACATTCCAAGTAATATTCGGCATGCTAATTACATTGCCGGTTGCCAAATTGCATTATCTCTTATAGTTTCCGAGATATGGACTATCGATAATTTACACCTTAGGCTCTGCTTCTAACTTGGGCCCAAATTGTAAAATGGTCTTATCTATTGGCGATTTCGTTCCAATTCACATTCCAAGTAATATTCGGCATGCTAATTACATTGCCGGTTGCCAAATTGCATTATCTCTTATAGTTTCCGAGATATGGACTATCGATAATTTACACCTTGGGCTCTGCTTCTAACTTGGGCCCAAATTGTAAAATGGTCTTATCTATTGGCGATTTCGTTCCAATTCACACTACAAGTAATATTCGGCATGCTAATTACATTGCCGGTTGCGAAATTGCATTATCTCTTATAGTTTCCGAGATATGGACTATCGATAATTTACACCTTAGGCTCTGCTTCTAACTTGGGCCCAAATTGTAAAATGGTCTTATCTATTGGCGATTCCGTTCCAATTCACATTCCAAGTAATATTCAGCATGCTAATTACATTGCCGGTTGCCAAATTGCATTATCTCTTATAGTTTCCGAAATATGGACTATCGATAATTTACACCTTAGGCTCTGCTTCTAACTTGGGCCCAAATTGTAAAATGGTCTTATCTATTGGCGATTTCGTTCCATTCACATTCCAAGTAATATTCGGCATGCTAATTATATTGCCGGTTGCCAAATTGCATTATCTCTTATAGTTTCCGAGATATGGACTATCGATAATTTACACCTTAGGCTCTGCTTCTAACTTGGGCCCAAATTGTAAAATGGTCTTATCTATTGGCGATTTCGTCACAATTCACATTCCAAGTGATATTCGTCAAGCTAATTACATTGCCGGTTGCGAAATTGCATTATCTCTTATAGTTTCCGAGATATGGACTATCAATAATTTACACCTTAGGGTCTGCTTCTAACTTGGGCCCAAATTGTAAAATGGTCTTATCTATTGGCGATTTCGTTCCAATTCACATTCCAAGTAATATTCGGCATGCTAATTACATTGCCGGTTGCCAAATTGCATTATCTCTTATAGTTTCCGAGATATGGACTATCGATAATTTACACCATAGGCTCTGCTTCTAACTTGGGCCCAAATTGTAAAATGGTCTTATCTATTGGCGATTTCGTTCCAATTCACATTCCAAGTAATATTCGGCATGCTAATTACATTGCCGGTTGCCAAATTGCATTATCTCTTATAGTTTCCTAGATATGGACTATCGATAATTTACACCTTAGGCTCTGCTTCTAACTTGGGCCCAAATTGTAAAATGGTCTTATCTATTGGCGATTTCGTTCCAATTCACATTCCAAGTAATATTCGGCATGCTAATTACATTGCCGGTTGCGAAATTGCATTATCTCTTATAGTTTCCGAGATATGGACTATCGATAATTTACACCTTAGGCTCTGCTTCTAACTTGGGCCCAAATTGTAAAATGGTCTTATCTATTGGCGATTTCGTTCCAATTCACATTCCAAGTAATATTCGGCATGCTAATTACATTGCCGGTTGCCAAATTGCATTATCTCTTATAGTTTCCGAGATATGGACTATCGATAATTTACACCTTAGGCTCTGCTTCTAACTTGGGCCCAAATTGTAAAATGGTCTTATCTATTGGCGATTTCGTTCCAATTCACATTCCAAGTAATATTCGGCATGCTAATTATATTGCCGGTTGCCAAATTGCATTATCTCTTATAGTTTCCGAGATATGGACTATCGATAATTTACACCTTAGGCTCTGCTTCTAACTTGGGCCCAAATTGTAAAATGGTCTTATCTATTGGCGACTTCGTCCCAATTCACATTCCAAGTGATATTCGGCATGCTAATTACATTGCCGGTTGCGAAATTGCATTATCTCTTATAGTTTCCGAGATATGGACTATCAATAATTTACACCTTAGGCTCTGCTTCTAACTTGGGCCCAAATTGTAAAATGGTATTATCTATTGGCGATTTCGTTCCAATTCACATTCCAAGTAATATTCGGCATGCCTATTACATTGCCGGTTGCCAAATTGCATTATCTCTTATAGTTTCCGAGATATGGACTATCGATAATTTACACCTTAGGCTCTGCGTCTAACTTGGGCCCAAATTGTAAAATGGTCTTATCTATTGGCGATTTCGTTCCAATTCACATTCCAAGTAATATTCGGC
Organism: Rhynchophorus ferrugineus; assembly: GCF_030347505.1. Lineage (NCBI taxonomy): Eukaryota > Metazoa > Arthropoda > Insecta > Coleoptera > Curculionidae > Rhynchophorus > Rhynchophorus ferrugineus. The sequence continues at coordinate 171,344 of NW_027472649.1, read as the reverse complement.
ATGCTAATTACATTGCCGGTTGCCAAATTGCATTATCTCTTATAGTTTCCGAGATATGGACTATCGATAATTTACACCTTAGGCTCTGCTTCTAACTTGGGCCCAAATTGTAAAATGGTCTTATCTATTGGCGATTTCGTTCCAATTCACATTCTAAGTAATATTCGGCATGCTAATTACATTGCCGGTTGCCAAATTGCATTATCTCTTATAGTTTCCGAGATATGGACTATCGATAATTTAAACCTTAGGCTCTGCTTCTAACTTGGGCCCAAATTGTAAAATGGTCTTATCTATTGGCGATTTCGTTCCAATTCACATTCCAAGTAATATTCGGCATGCTAATTACATTGCCGGTTGCCAAATTGCATTATCTCTTATAGTTTCCGAGATATGGACTATCGATAATTTACACCTTAGGCTCTGCTTCTAACTTGGGCCCAAATTGTAAAATGGTCTTACCTATTGGCGATTTCGTTCCAATTCACAATCCAAGTAATATTCGGCATGCTAATTACATTGCCGGTTGCCAAATTGCATTATCTCTTATAGTTTCCGAGATATGGACTATCGATAATTTACACCTTAGGCTCTGCTTCTAACTTGGGCCCAAATTGTAAAATGGTCTTATCTATTGGCGATTTCGTTCCAATTCACATTCCAAGTAATATTCGGCATGCTAATTACATTGCCGGTTGCCAAATTGCATTATCTCTTATACTTTCCGAGATATGGACTATCGATAATTTACACCTTAGGCTCTGCTTCTAACTTGGGCGCAAATTGTAAAATGGTCTTATCTATTGGCGATTTCGTTCCAATTCACATTCCAAGTAATATTCGGCATGCTAATTACATTGCCGGTTGCCAAATTGCATTATCTCTTATAGTTTCCGAGATATGGACTATCGATAATTTACACCATAGGCTCTGCTTCTAACTTGGACCCAAATTGTAAAATGGTCTTATCTATTGGCGATTTCGTTCCAATTCACATTCCAAGTAATATTCGGCATGCTAATTACATTGCCGGTTGCCAAATTGCATTATCTCTTATAGTTTCCGAGATATGGACTATCGATAATTTACACCATAGGCTCTGCTTCTAACTTGGGCCCAAATTGTAAAATGGTCTTATCTATTGGCGATTTCGTTCCAATTCACATTCCAAGTAATATTCGGCATGCTAATTACATTGCCGGTTGCCAAATTGCATTATCTCTTATAGTTTCCGAGATATGGACTATCGATAATTTACACCTTAGGCTCTGCTTCTAACTTGCTCCCAAATTGTAAAATGGTCTTATCTATTGGCGATTTCGTTCCAATTCACATTCCAAGTAATATTCGGCATGCTAATTACATTGCCGGTTGCCAAATTGCATTATCTCTTATAGTTTCCGAGATATGGACTATCGATAATTTACACCATAGGCTCTGCTTCTAACTTGGACCCAAATTGTAAAATGGTCTTATCTATTGGCGATTTCGTTCCAATTCACATTCCAAGTAATATTCGGCATGCTAATTACATTGCCGGTTGCCAAATTGCATTATCTCTTATAGTTTCCGAGATATGGACTATCGATAATTTACACCATAGGCTCTGCTTCTAACTTGGGCCCAAATTGTAAAATGGTCTTATCTATTGGCGATTTCGTTCCAATTCACATTCCAAGTAATATTCGGCATGCTAATTACATTGCCGGTTGCCAAATTGCATTATCTCTTATAGTTTCCGAGATATGGACTATCGATAATTTACACCATAGGCTCTGCTTCTAACTTGGGACCAAATTGTAAAATGGTCTTACCTATTGGCGATTTCGTTCCAATTCACATTCCAAGTAATATTCGGCATGCTAATTACATTGCCGGTTGCCAAATTGCATTATCTCTTATAGTTTCCGAGATATGGACTATCGATAATTTACACCTTAGGCTCTGCTTCTAACTTGGGCCCAAATTGTAAAATGGTCTTATCTATTGGCGATTTCGTTCCAATTCACATTCCAAGTAATATTCGGCATGCTAATTACATTGCCGGTTGCCAAATTGCATTATCTCTTATAGTTTCCGAGATATGGACTATCGATAATTTACACCTTAGGCTCTGCTTCTAACTTGGGCCCAAATTGTAAAATGGTCTTATCTATTGGCGATTTCGTTCCAATTCACATTCCAAGTAATATTCGGCATGCTAATTACATTGCCGGTTGCCAAATTGCATTATCTCTTATAGTTTCCGAGATATGGACTATCGATAATTTACACCTTGGGCTCTGCTTCTAACTTGGGCCCAAATTGTAAAATGGTCTTATCTATTGGCGATTTCGTTCCAATTCACACTACAAGTAATATTCGGCATGCTAATTACATTGCCGGTTGCGAAATTGCATTATCTCTTATAGTTTCCGAGATATGGACTATCGATAATTTACACCTTAGTCTCTGCTTCTAACTTGGGCCCAAATTGTAAAATGGTCTTATCTATTGGCGATTTCGTTCCAATTCACATTCCAAGTAATATTCAGCATGCTAATTACATTGCCGGTTGCCAAATTGCATTATCTCTTATAGTTTCCGAAATATGGACTATCGATAATTTACACCTTAGGCTCTGCTTCTAACTTGGGCCCAAATTGTAAAATGGTCTTATCTATTAGCGATTTCGTTCCATTCACATTCCAAGTAATATTCGGCATGCTAATTATATTGCCAGTTGCCAAATTGCATTATCTCTTATAGTTTCCGAGATATGGACTATCGATAATTTACACCTTAGGCTCTGCTTCTAACTTGGGCCCAAATTGTAAAATGGTCTTATCTATTGGCGATTTCGTCACAATTCACATTCCAAGTGATATTCGTCAAGCTAATTACATTGCCGGTTGCGAAATTGCATTATCTCTTATAGTTTCCGAGATATGGACTATCAATAATTTACACCTTAGGGTCTGCTTCTAACTTGGGCCCAAATTGTAAAATGGTCTTATCTATTGGCGATTTCGTTCCAATTCACATTCCAAGTAATATTCGGCATGCTAATTACATTGCCGGTTGCCAAATTGCATTATCTCTTATAGTTTCCGAGATATGGACTATCGATAATTTACACCATAGGCTCTGCTTCTAACTTGGGCCCAAATTGTAAAATGGTCTTATCTATTGGCGATTTCGTTCCAATTCACATTCCAAGTAATATTCGGCATGCTAATTACATTGCCGGTTGCCAAATTGCATTATCTCTTATAGTTTCCGAGATATGGACTATCGATAATTTACACCTTAGGCTCTGCTTCTAACTTGGGCCCAAATTGTAAAATGGTCTTATCTATTGGCGATTTCGTTCCAATTCACATTCCAAGTAATATTCGGCATGCTAATTACATTGCCGGTTGCCAAATTGCATTATCTCTTATAGTTTCCGAGATATGGACTATCGATAATTTACACCTTAGGCTCTGCTTCTAACTTGGGCCCAAATTGTAAAATGGTCTTATCTATTGGCGATTTCGTTCCAATTCACATTCCAAGTAATATTCGGCATGCTAATTACATTGCCGGTTGCCAAATTGCATTATCTCTTATAGTTTCCGAGATATGGACTATCGATAATTTACACCTTAGGCTCTGCTTCTAACTTGGGCCCAAATTGTAAAATGGTCTTATCTATTGGCGATTTCGTTCCAATTCACATTCTAAGTAATATTCGGCATGCTAATTACATTGCCGGTTGCCAAATTGCATTATCTCTTATAGTTTCCGAGATATGGACTATCGATAATTTAAACCTTAGGCTCTGCTTCTAACTTGGGCCCAAATTGTAAAATGGTCTTATCTATTGGCGATTTCGTTCCAATTCACATTCCAAGTAATATTCGGCATGCTAATTACATTGCCGGTTGCCAAATTGCATTATCTCTTATAGTTTCCGAGATATGGACTATCGATAATTTACACCTTAGGCTCTGCTTCTAACTTGGGCCCAAATTGTAAAATGGTCTTACCTATTGGCGATTTCGTTCCAATTCACATTCCAAGTAATATTCGGCATGCTAATTACATTGCCGGTTGCCAAATTGCATTATCTCTTATAGTTTCCGAGATATGGACTATCGATAATTTACACCTTAGGCTCTGCTTCTAACTTGGGCCCAAATTGTAAAATGGTCTTATCTATTGGCGATTTCGTTCCAATTCACATTCGAAGTAATATTCGGCATGCTAATTACATTGCCGGTTGCCAAATTGCATTATCTCTTATAGTTTCCGAGATATGGACTATCGATAATTTACACCTTAGGCTCTGCTTCTAACTTGGGCCCAAATTGTAAAATGGTCTTATCTATTGGCGATTTCGTTCCAATTCACATTCCAAGTAATATTCGGCATGCTAATTACATTGCCGGTTGCCAAATTGCATTATCTCTTATAGTTTCCGAGATATGGACTATCGATAATTTACACCATAGGCTCTGCTTCTAACTTGGACCCAAATTGTAAAATGGTCTTATCTATTGGCGATTTCGTTCCAATTCACATTCCAAGTAATATTCGGCATGCTAATTACATTGCCGGTTGCCAAATTGCATTATCTCTTATAGTTTCCGAGATATGGACTATCGATAATTTACACCATAGGCTCTGCTTCTAACTTGGGCCCAAATTGTAAAATGGTCTTATCTATTGGCGATTTCGTTCCAATTCACATTCCAAGTAATATTCGGCATGCTAATTACATTGCCGGTTGCCAAATTGCATTATCTCTTATAGTTTCCGAGATATGGACTATCGATTATTTACACCTTAGGCTCTGCTTCTAACTTGCTCCCAAATTGTAAAATGGTCTTATCTATTGGCGATTTCGTTCCAATTCACATTCCAAGTAATATTCGGCATGCTAATTACATTGCCGGTTGCCAAATTGCATTATCTCTTATAGTTTCCGAGATATGGACTATCGATAATTTACACCTTAAGCTCTGCTTCTAACTTGGGCCCAAATTGTAAAATGGTCTTATCTATTAGCGATTTCGTTCCAATTCACATTCCAAGTAATATTCGGCATGCTAATTACATTGCCGGTTGCCAAATTGAATTATCTCTTATAGTTTCCGAGATATGGACTATCGATAATTTACACCTTAGGCTCTGCTTCTAACTTGGGACCAAATTGTAAAATGGTCTTACCTATTGGCGATTTCGTTCCAATTCACATTCCAAGTAATATTCGGCATGCTAATTACATTGCCGGTTGCCAAATTGCATTATCTCTTATAGTTTCCGAGATATGGACTATCGATAATTTACACCTTAGGCTCTGCTTCTAACTTGGGCCCAAATTGTAAAATGGTCTTATCTATTGGCGATTTCGTTCCAATTCACATTCCAAGTAATATTCGGCATGCTAATTACATTGCCGGTTGCCAAATTGCATTATCTCTTATAGTTTCCGAGATATGGACTATCGATAATTTACACCTTAGGCTCTGCTTCTAACTTGGGCCCAAATTGTAAAATGGTCTTATCTATTGGCGATTTCGTTCCAATTCACATTCCAAGTAATATTCGGCATGCTAATTACATTGCCGGTTGCCAAATTGCATTATCTCTTATAGTTTCCGAGATATGGACTATCGATAATTTACACCTTGGGCTCTGCTTCTAACTTGGGCCCAAATTGTAAAATGGTCTTATCTATTGGCGATTTCGTTCCAATTCACACTACAAGTAATATTCGGCATGCTAATTACATTGCCGGTTGCGAAATTGCATTATCTCTTATAGTTTCCGAGATATGGACTATCGATAATTTACACCTTAGGCTCTGCTTCTAACTTGGGCCCAAATTGTAAAATGGTCTTATCTATTGGCGATTTCGTTCCAATTCACATTCCAAGTAATATTCAGCATGCTAATTACATTGCCGGTTGCCAAATTGCATTATCTCTTATAGTTTCCGAAATATGGACTATCGATAATTTACACCTTAGGCTCTGCTTCTAACTTGGGCCCAAATTGTAAAATGGTCTTATCTATTGGCGATTTCGTTCCATTCACATTCCAAGTAATATTCGGCATGCTAATTATATTGCCGGTTGCCAAATTGCATTATCTCTTATAGTTTCCGAGATATGGACTATCGATAATTTACACCTTAGGCTCTGCTTCTAACTTGGGCCCAAATTGTAAAATGGTCTTATCTATTGGCGATTTCGTCACAATTCACATTCCAAGTGATATTCGGCAAGCTAATTACATTGCCGGTTGCGAAATTGCATTATCTCTTATAGTTTCCGAGATATGGACTATCAATAATTTACACCTTAGGGTCTGCTTCTAACTTGGGCCCAAATTGTAAAATGGTCTTATCTATTGGCGATTTCGTTCCAATTCACATTCCAAGTAATATTCGGCATGCTAATTACATTGCCGGTTGCCAAATTGCATTATCTCTTATAGTTTCCGAGATATGGACTATCGATAATTTACACCATAGGCTCTGCTTCTAACTTGGGCCCAAATTGTAAAATGGTCTTATCTATTGGCGATTTCGTTCCAATTCACATTCCAAGTAATATTCGGCATGCTAATTACATTGCCGGTTGCCAAATTGCATTATCTCTTATAGTTTCCGAGATATGGACTATCGATAATTTACACCTTAGGCTCTGCTTCTAACTTGGGCCCAAATTGTAAAATGGTCTTATCTATTGGCGATTTCGTTCCAATTCACATTCCAAGTAATATTCGGCATGCTAATTACATTGCCGGTTGCCAAATTGCATTATCTCTTATAGTTTCCGAGATATGGACTATCGATAATTTACACCTTAGGCTCTGCTTCTAACTTGGGCCCAAATTGTAAAATGGTCTTATCTATTGGCGATTTCGTTCCAATTCACATTCCAAGTAATATTCGGCATGCTAATTACATTGCCGGTTGCCAAATTGCATTATCTCTTATAGTTTCCGAGATATGGACTATCGATAATTTACACCTTAGGCTCTGCTTCTAACTTGGGCCCAAATTGTAAAATGGTCTTATCTATTGGCGATTTCGTTCCAATTCACATTCCAAGTAATATTCGGCATTCTAATTACATTGCCGGTTGCCAAATTGCATTATCTCTTATAGTTTCCGAGATATGGACTATCGATAATTTACACCTTAGGCTCTGCTTCTAACTTGGGCCCAAATTGTAAAATGGTCTTACCTATTGGCGATTTCGTTCCAATTCACACTCCAAGTAATATTCGGCATGCTAATTACATTGCTGGTTGCGAAATTGCATTATCTCTTATAGTTTCCGAGATATGGACTATCGATAATTTACACCTTAGGCTCTGCTTCTAACTTGGGCCCAAATTGTAAAATGGTCTTATCTATTGGCGATTTCGTTCCAATTCACATTCCAAGTAATATTCGGCATGCTAATTACATTGCCGGTTGCCAAATTGCATTATCTCTTATAGTTTCCGAGATATGGACTATCGATAATTTACACCTTAAGCTCTGCTTCTAACTTGGGCCCAAATTGTAAAATGGTTTTACCTATTGGCGATTTCGTTCCAATTCACATTCCAAGTAATATTCGGCATGCTAATTACATTGCCGGTTGCCAAATTGCATTATCTCTTATAGTTTCCGAGATATGGACTATCGATAATTTACACCTTAGGCTCTGCTTCTAACTTGGGCCCAAATTGTAAAATGGTCTTATCTATTGGCGATTTCGTCCCAATTCACATTCCAAGTGATATTCGGCATGCTAATTACATTGCCGGTTGTGAAATTGCATTATCTCTTATAGTTTCCGAGATATGGACTATCAATAATTTACACCTTAGGCTCTGCTTCTAACTTGGGCCCAAATTGTAAAATGGTCTTATCTATTGGCGATTTCGTTCCAATTCACATTCTAAGTAATATTCGGCATGCTAATTACATTGCCGGTTGCCAAATTGCATTATCTCTTATAGTTTCCGAGATATGGACTATCGATAATTTACACCTTAGGCTCTGCTTCTAACTTGGGCCCAAATTGTAAAATGGTCTTATCTATTGGCGATTTCGTTCCAATTCACATTCCAAGTAATATTCGGCATGCTAATTACATTGCCGGTTGCCAAATTGCATTATCTCTTATAGTTTCCGAGATATGGACTATCGATAATTTACACCTTAGGCTCTGCTTCTAACTTGGGCCCAAATTGTAAAATGGTCTTACCTATTGGCGATTTCGTTCCAATTCACATTCCAAGTAATATTCGGCATGCTAATTACATTGCCGGTTGCCAAATTGCATTATATCTTATAGTTTCCGAGATATGGACTATCGATAATTTACACCTTAGGCTCTGCTTCTAACTTGGGCCCAAATTGTAAAATGGTCTTATCTATTGGCGATTTCGTTCCAATTCACATTCCAAGTAATATTCGGCATGCTAATTACATTGCCGGTTGCCAAATTGCATTATCTCTTATAGTTTCCGAGATATGGACTATCGATAATTTACACCTTAGGCTCTGCTTCTAACTTGGGCCCAAATTGTAAAATGGTCTTATCTATTGGCGATTTCGTTCCAATTCACATTCCAAGTAATATTCGGCATGCTAATTACATTGCCGGTTGCCAAATTGCATTATCTCTTATAGTTTCCGAGATATGGACTATCGATAATTTACACCTTAGGCTCTGCTTCTAACTTGGGCCCAAATTGTAAAATGGTCTTATCTATTGGCGATTTCGTTCCAATTCACATTCCAAGTAATATTCGGCATGCTAATTACATTGCCGGTTGCCAAATTGCATTATCTCTTATAGTTTCCGAGATATGGACTATCGATAATTTACACCATAGGCTCTGCTTCTAACTTGGGCCCAAATTGTAAAATGGTCTTATCTATTGGCGATTTCGTTCCAATTCACATTCCAAGTAATATTCGGCATGCTAATTACATTGCCGGTTGCCAAATTGCATTATCTCTTATAGTTTCCGAGATATGGACTATCGATAATTTACACCATAGGCTCTGCTTCTAACTTGGGCCAAAATTGTAAAATGGTCTTATCTATTGGCGATTTCGTTCCAATTCACATTCCAAGTAATATTCGGCATGCTAATTACATTGCCGGTTGCCAAATTGCATTATCTCTTATAGTTTCCGAGATATGGACTATCGATAATTTACACCTTAGGCTCTGCTTCTAACTTGGGCCCAAATTGTAAAATGGTCTTATCTATTAGCGCTTTCGTTCCAATTCACATTCCAAGTAATATTCGGCATGCTAATTACATTGCCGGTTGCCAAATTGAATTATCTCTTATAGTTTCCGAGATATGGACTATCGATAATTTACACCTTAGGCTCTGCTTCTAACTTGGGACCAAATTGTAAAATGGTCTTACCTATTGGCGATTTCGTTCCAATTCACATTCCAAGTAATATTCGGCATGCTAATTACATTGCCGGTTGCCAAATTGCATTATCTCTTATAGTTTCCGAGATATGGACTATCGATAATTTACACCTTAGGCTCTGTTTCTAACTTGGGCCCAAATTGTAAAATGGTCTTATCTATTGGCGATTTCGTTCCAATTCACATTCCAAGTAATATACGGCATGCTAATTACATTGCCGGTTGCCAAATTGCATTATCTCTTATAGTTTCCGAGATATGGACTATCGATAATTTACACCTTAGGCTCTGCTTCTAACTTGGGCCCAAATTGTAAAATGGTCTTATCTATTGGCGATTTCGTTCCAATTCACATTACAAGTAATATTCGGCATGCTAATTACATTGCCGGTTGCCAAATTGCATTATCTCTTATAGTTTCCGAGATATGGACTATCGATAATTTACACCTTAGGCTCTGCTTCTAACTTGGGCCCAAATTGTAAAATGGTCTTATCTATTGGCGATTTCGTTCCAATTCACATTCCAAGTAATATTCGGCATGCTAATTACATTGCCGGTTGCCAAATTGCATTATCTCTTATAGTTTCCGAGATATGGACTATCGATAATTTACACCTTAGGCTCTGCTTCTAACTTGGGCCCAAATTGTAAAATGGTCTTATCTATTGGCGATTTCGTTCCAATTCACATTCTAAGTAATATTCGGCATGCTAATTACATTGCCGGTTGCCAAATTGCATTATCTCTTATAGTTTCCGAGATATGGACTATCGATAATTTACACCTTAGGCTCCGCTTCTAACTTGGGCCCAAATTGTAAAATGGTCTTATCTATTGGCGATTTCGTTCCAATTCACATTCCAAGTAATATTCGGCATGCTAATTACATTGCCGGTTGCCAAATTGCATTATCTCTTATAGTTTCCGAGATATGGACTATCGATAATTTACACCTTAGGCTCTGCTTCTAACTTGGGCCCAAATTGTAAAATGGTCTTACCTATTGGCGATTTCGTTCCAATTCACATTCCAAGTAATATTCGGCATGCTAATTACATTGCCGGTTGCCAAATTGCATTATATCTTATAGTTTCCGAGATATGGACTATCGATAATTTACACCTTAGGCTCTGCTTCTAACTTGGGCCCAAATTGTAAAATGGTCTTATCTATTGGCGATTTCGTTCCAATTCACATTCCAAGTAATATTCGGCATGCTAATTACATTGCCGGTTGCCAAATTGCATTATCTCTTATAGTTTCCGAGATATGGACTATCGATAATTTACACCTTAGGCTCTGCTTCTAACTTGGGCCCAAATTGTAAAATGGTCTTATCTATTGGCGATTTCGTTCCAATTCACATTCCAAGTAATATTCGGCATGCTAATTACATTGCCGGTTGCCAAATTGCATTATCTCTTATAGTTTCCGAGATATGGACTATCGATAATTTACACCATAGCCTCTGCTTCTAACTTGGGCCCAAATTGTAAAATGGTCTTATCTATTGGCGATTTCGTTCCAATTCACATTCCAAGTAATATTCGGCATGCTAATTACATTGCCGGTTGCCAAATTGCATTATCTCTTATAGTTTCCGAGATATGGACTATCGATAATTTACACCATAGGCTCTGCTTCTAACTTGGGCCAAAATTGTAAAATGGTCTTATCTATTGGCGATTTCGTTCCAATTCACATTCCAAGTAATATTCGGCATGCTAATTACATTTCCGGTTGCCAAATTGCATTATCTCTTATAGTTTCCGAGATATGGACTATCGATAATTTACACCTTAGGCTCTGCTTCTAACTTGCTCCCAAATTGTAAAATGGTCTTATCTATTGGCGATTTCGTTCCAATTCACATTCCAAGTAATATTCGGCATGCTAATTACATTGCCGGTTGCCGAATTGCATTATCTCTTATAGTTTCCGAGATATGGACTATCGATAATTTACACCTTAGGCTCTGCTTCTAACTTGGGCCCAAATTGTAAAATGGTCTTATCTATTAGCGCTTTCGTTCCAATTCACATTCCAAGTAATATTCGGCATGCTAATTACATTGCCGGTTGCCAAATTGAATTATCTCTTATAGTTTCCGAGATATGGACTATCGATAATTTACACCTTAGGCTCTGCTTCTAACTTGGGACCAAATTGTAAAATGGTCTTACCTATTGGCGATTTCGTTCCAATTCACATTCCAAGTAATATTCGGCATGCTAATTACATTGCCGGTTGCCAAATTGCATTATCTCTTATAGTTTCCGAGATATGGACTATCGATAATTTACACCTTAGGCTCTGTTTCTAACTTGGGCCCAAATTGTAAAATGGTCTTATCTATTGGCGATTTCGTTCCAATTCACATTCCAAGTAATATACGGCATGCTAATTACATTGCCGGTTGCCAAATTGCATTATCTCTTATAGTTTCCGAGATATGGACTATCGATAATTTACACCTTAGGCTCTGCTTCTAACTTGGGCCCAAATTGTAAAATGGTCTTATCTATTGGCGATTTCGTTCCAATTCACATTACAAGTAATATTCGGCATGCTAATTACATTGCCGGTTGCCAAATTGCATTATCTCTTATAGTTTCCGAGATATGGACTATCGATAATTTACACCTTAGGCTCTGCTTCTAACTTGGGCCCAAATTGTAAAATGGTCTTATCTATTGGCGATTTCGTTCCAATTCACATTCCAAGTAATATTCGGCATGCTAATTACATTGCCGGTTGCCAAATTGCATTATCTCTTATAGTTTCCGAGATATGGACTATCGATAATTTACACCTTAGGCTCTGCTTCTAACTTGGGCCCAAATTGTAAAATGGTCTTATCTATTGGCGATTTCGTTCCAATTCACACTACAGGTAATATTCGGCATGCTAATTACATTGCCGGTTGCGAAATTGCATTATCTCTTATAGTTTCCGAGATATGGACTATCGATAATTTACACCTTAGGCTCTGCTTCTAACTTGGGCCCAAATTGTAAAATGGTCTTATCTATTGGCGATTTCGTTCCAATTCACATTCCAAGTAATATTCGGCATGCTAATTACATTGCCGGTTGCCAAATTGCATTATCTCTTATAGTTTCCGAGATATGGACTATCGATAATTTACACCTTAGGCTCTGCTTCTAACTTGGGCCCAAATTGTAAAATGGTCTTATCTATTGGCGATTTCGTTCCAATTCACATTCCAAGTAATATTCGGCATGCTAATTATATTGCCGGTTGCCAAATTGCATTATCTCTTATAGTTTCCGAGATATGGACTATCGATAATTTACACCTTAGGCTCTGCTTCTAACTTGGGCCCAAATTGTAAAATGGTCTTATCTATTGGCGATTTCGTCCCAATTCACATTCCAAGTGATATTCGGCATGCTAATTACATTGCCGGTTGCGAAATTGCATTATCTCTTATAGTTTCCGAGATATGGACTATCAATAATTTACACCTTAGGCTCTGCTTCTAACTTGGGCCCAAATTGTAAAATGGTCTTATCTATTGGCGATTTCGTTCCAATTCACATTCCAAGTAATATTCGGCATGCTAATTACATTGCCGGTTGCCAAATTGCATTATCTCTTATAGTTTCCGAGATATGGACTATCGATAATTTACACCATAGGCTCTGCTTCTAACTTGGGCCCAAATTGTAAAATGGTCTTATCTATTGGCGATTTCGTTCCAATTCACATTCCAAGTAATATTCGGCATGCTAATTACATTGCCGGTTGCCAAATTGCATTATCTCTTATAGTTTCCGAGATATGGACTATCGATAATTTACACCTTAGGCTATGCTTCTAACTTGGGCCCAAATTGTAAAATGGTCTTATCTATTGGCGATTTCGTTCCAATTCACATTCCAAGTAATATTCGGCATGCTAATTACATTGCCGGTTGCCAAATTGCATTATCTCTTATAGTTTCCGAGATATGGACTATCGATAATTTACACCTTAGGCTCTGCTTCTAACTTGGGCCCAAATTGTAAAATGGTCTTATCTATTGGCGATTTCGTTCCAATTCACATTCCAAGTAATATTCGGCATGCTAATTACATTGCCGGTTGCCAAATTGCATTATCTCTTATAGTTTCCGAGATATGGACTATCGATAATTTACACCTTAGGCTCTGCTTCTAACTTGGGCCCAAATTGTAAAATGGTCTTATCTATTGGCGATTTCGTTCCAATTCACATTCCAAGTAATATTCGGCATGCTAATTACATTGCCGGTTGCCAAATTGCATTATCTCTTATAGTTTCCGAGATATGGACTATCGATAATTTACACCTTAGGCTCTGCTTCTAACTTGGGCCCAAATTGTAAAATGGTCTTACCTATTGGCGATTTCGTTCCAATTCACACTCCAAGTAATATTCTTCATGCTAATTATATTGCCGGTTGCGAAATTGCATTATCTCTTATAGTTTCCGAGATATGGACTATCGATAATTTACACCTTAGGCTCTGCTTCTAACTTGGGCCCAAATTGTAAAATGGTCTTATCTATTGGCGATTTCGTTCCAATTCACATTCCAAGTAATATTCGGCATGCTAATTACATTGCCGGTTGCCAAATTGCATTATCTCTTATAGTTTCCGAGATATGGACTATCGATAATTTACACCTTAGGCTCTGCTTCTAACTTGGGCCCAAATTGTAAAATAGTCTTATCTATTGGCGATTTCGTTCCAATTCACATTCCAAGTTATATTCGGCATGCTAATTACATTGCCGGTTGCCAAATTGCATTATCTCTTATAGTTTCCGAGATATGGACTATCGATAATTTACACCATAGGCTCTGCTTCTAACTTGGGCCCAAATTGTAAAATGGTCTTATCTATTGGCGATTTCGTTCCAATTCACATTCCAAGTAATATTCGGCATGCTAATTACATTGCCGGTTGCCAAATTGCATTATCTCTTATAGTTTCCGAGATATGGACTATCGATAATTTACACCTTAGGCTCTGCTTCTAACTTGGGCCCAAATTGTAAAATGGTCTTATCTATTGGCGATTTCGTTCCAATTCACATTCCAAGTAATATTCGGCATGCTAATTACATTGCCGGTTGCCAAATTGCATTATCTCTTATAGTTTCCGAGATATGGACTATCGATAATTTACACCTTAGGCTCTGCTTCTAACTTGGGCCCAAATTGTAAAATGGTCTTATCTATTGGCGATTTCGTTCCAATTCACATTCCAAGTAATATTCGGCATGCTAATTACATTGCCGGTTGCCAAATTGCATTATCTCTTATAGTTTCCGAGATATGGACTATCGATAATTTACACCTTAGGCTCTGCTTCTAACTTGGGCCCAAATTGTAAAATGGTCTTATCTATTGGCGATTTCGTTCCAATTCACATTCTAAGTAATATTCGGCATGCTAATTACATTGCCGGTTGCCAAATTGCATTATCTCTTATAGTTTCCGAGATATGGACTATCGATAATTTACACCTTAGGCTCTGCTTCTAACTTGGGCCCAAATTGTAAAATGGTCTTACCTATTGGCGATTTCGTTCCAATTCACATTCCAAGTAATATTCGGCATGCTAATTACATTGCCGGTTGCCAAATTGCATTATATCTTATAGTTTCCGAGATATGGACTATCGATAATTTACACCTTAGGCTCTGCTTCTAACTTGGGCCCAAATTGTAAAATGGTCTTATCTATTGGCGATTTCGTTCCAATTCACATTCCAAGTAATATTCGGCATGCTAATTACATTGCCGGTTGCCAAATTGCATTATCTCTTATAGTTTCCGAGATATGGACTATCGATAATTTACACCTTAGGCTCTGCTTCTAACTTGGGCCCAAATTGTAAAATGGTCTTATCTATTGGCGATTTCGTTCCAATTCACATTCCAAGTAATATTCGGCATGCTAATTACATTGCCGGTTGCCAAATTGCATTATCTCTTATAGTTTCCGAGATATGGACTATCGATAATTTACACCATAGGCTCTGCTTCTAACTTGGGCCCAAATTGTAAAATGGTCTTATCTATTGGCGATTTCGTTCCAATTCACATTCCAAGTAATATTCGGCATGCTAATTACATTGCCGGTTGCCAAATTGCATTATCTCTTATAGTTTCCGAGATATGGACTATCGATAATTTACACCATAGGCTCTGCTTCTAACTTGGGCCCAAATTGTAAAATGGTCTTATCTATTGGCGATTTCGTTCCAATTCACATTCCAAGTAATATTCGGCATGCTAATTACATTGCCCGTTGCCAAATTGCATTATCTCTTATAGTTTCCGAGATATATACTATCGATAATTTACACCTTAGGCTCTGCTTCTAACTTGCTCCCAAATTGTAAAATGGTCTTATCTATTGGCGATTTCGTTCCAATTCACATTCCAAGTAATATTCGGCATGCTAATTACATTGCCGGTTGCCAAATTGCATTATCTCTTATAGTTTCCGAGATATGGACTATCGATAATTTACACCTTAGGCTCTGCTTCTAACTTGGGCCCAAATTGTAAAATGGTCTTATCTATTAGCGATTTCGTTCCAATTCACATTCCAAGTAATATTCGGCATGCTAATTACATTGCCGGTTGCCAAATTGAATTATCTCTTATAGTTTCCGAGATATGGACTATCGATAATTTACACCTTAGGCTCTGCTTCTAACTTGGGACCAAATTGTAAAATGGTCTTACCTATTGGCGATTTCGTTCCAATTCACATTCCAAGTAATATTCGGCATGCTAATTACATTGCCGGTTGCCAAATTGCATTATCTCTTATAGTTTTCGAGATATGTGCTATCGATAATTTATACCTTAGGCTCTGCTTCTAACTTGGGCCCAAATTGTAAAATGGTCTTATCTATTGGCGATTTCGTTCCAATTCACATTCCAAGTAATATTCGGCATGCTAATTACATTGCCGGTTGCCAAATTGCATTATCTCTTATAGTTTCCGAGATATGGACTATCGATAATTTACACCTTAGGCTCTGCTTCTAACTTGGGCCCAAATTGTAAAATGGTCTTATCTATTGGCGATTTCGATCCAATTCACATTCCAAGTAATATTCGGCATGCTAATTAGATTGCCGGTTGCCAAATTGCATTATCTCTTATAGTTTCCGAGATATGGTCTATCGATAATTTACACCTTAGGCTCTGCTTCTAACTTGGGCCCAAATTGTAAAATGGTCTTATCTATTGGCGATTTCGTTCCAATTCACATTCCAAGTAATATTCGGCATGCTAATTATATTGCCGGTTGCCAAATTGCATTATCTCTTATAGTTTCCGAGATATGGACTATCGATAATTTACACCTTAGGCTCTGCTTCTAACTTGGGCCCAAATTGTAAAATGGTCTTATCTATTGGCGATTTCGTCCCAATTCACATTCCAAGTGATATTCGGCATGCTAATTACATTGCCGGTTGCGAAATTGCATTATCTCTTATAGTTTCCGAGATATGGACTATCGATAATTTACACCTTAGGCTCTGCTTCTAACTTGGGCCCAAATTGTAAAATGGTCTTATCTATTGGCGATTTCGTTCCAATTCACATTCCAAGTAATATTCGGCATGCTAATTACATTGCCGGTTGCCAAATTGCATTATCTCTTATAGTTTCCGAGATATGGACTATCGATAATTTACACCTTAGGCTCTGCTTCTAACTTGGGCCCAAATTGTAAAATGGTCTTATCTATTGGCGATTTCGTTCCAATTCACATTCCAAGTAATATTCGGCATGCTAATTACATTGCCGGTTGCCAAATTGCATTATCTCTTATAGTTTCCGAGATATGGACTATCGATAATTTACACCTTAGGCTCTGCTTCTAACTTGGGCCCAAATTGTAAAATGGTCTTACCTATTGGCGATTTCGTTCCAATTCACACTCCAAGTAATATTCTTCATGCTAATTATATTGCCGGTTGCGAAATTGCATTATCTCTTATAGTTTCCGAGATATGGACTATCGATAATTTACACCTTAGGCTCTGCTTCTAACTTGGGCCCAAATTGTAAAATGGTCTTATCTATTGGCGATTTCGTTCCAATTCACATTCCAAGTAATATTCGGCATGCTAATTACATTGCCGGTTGCCAAATTGAATTATCTCTTATAGTTTCCGAGATATGGACTATCGATAATTTACACCTTAGGCTCTGCTTCTAACTTGGGACCAAATTGTAAAATGGTCTTACCTATTGGCGATTTCGTTCCAATTCACATTCCAAGTAATATTCGGCATGCTAATTACATTGCCGGTTGCCAAATTGCATTATCTCTTATAGTTTTCGAGATATGTGCTATCGATAATTTATACCTTAGGCTCTGCTTCTAACTTGGGCCCAAATTGTAAAATGGTCTTATCTATTGGCGATTTCGTTCCAATTCACATTCCAAGTAATATTCGGCATGCTAATTACATTGCCGGTTGCCAAATTGCATTATCTCTTATAGTTTCCGAGATATGGACTATCGATAATTTACACCTTAGGCTCTGCTTCTAACTTGGGCCCAAATTGTAAAATGGTCTTATCTATTGGCGATTTCGATCCAATTCACATTCCAAGTAATATTCGGCATGCTAATTAGATTGCCGGTTGCCAAATTGCATTATCTCTTATAGTTTCCGAGATATGGTCTATCGATAATTTACACCTTAGGCTCTGCTTCTAACTTGGGCCCAAATTGTAAAATGGTCTTACCTATTGGCGATTTCGTTCCAATTCACACTCCAAGTAATATTCGGCATGCTAATTACATTGCTGGTTGCGAAATTGCATTATCTCTTATAGTTTCCGAGATATGGACTATCGATAATTTACACCTTAGGCTCTGCTTCTAACTTGGGCCCAAATTGTAAAATGGTCTTATCTATTGGCGATTTCGTTCCAATTCACATTCCAAGTAATATTCGGCATGCTAATTACATTGCCGGTTGCCAAATTGCATTATCTCTTATAGTTTCCGAGATATGGACTATCGATAATTTACACCTTAAGCTCTGCTTCTAACTTGGGCCCAAATTGTAAAATGGTTTTACCTATTGGCGATTTCGTTCCAATTCACATTCCAAGTAATATTCGGCATGCTAATTACATTGCCGGTTGCCAAATTGCATTATCTCTTATAGTTTCCGAGATATGGACTATCGATAATTTACACCTTAGGCTCTGCTTCTAACTTGGGCCCAAATTGTAAAATGGTCTTATCTATTGGCGATTTCGTCCCAATTCACATTCCAAGTGATATTCGGCATGCTAATTACATTGCCGGTTGTGAAATTGCATTATCTCTTATAGTTTCCGAGATATGGACTATCAATAATTTACACCTTAGGCTCTGCTTCTAACTTGGGCCCAAATTGTAAAATGGTCTTATCTATTGGCGATTTCGTTCCAATTCACATTCCAAGTAATATTCGGCATGCTAATTATATTGCCGGTTGCCAAATTGCATTATCTCTTATAGTTTCCGAGATATGGACTATCGATAATTTACACCTTAGGCTCTGCTTCTAACTTGGGCCCAAATTGTAAAATGGTCTTATCTATTGGCGATTTCGTTCCAATTCACATTCCAAGTAATATTCGGCATGCTAATTACATTGCCGGTTGCCAAATTGCATTATCTGTTATAGTTTCCGAGATATGGACTATCGATAATTTACACCTTAGGCTCTGCTTCTAACTTGGGCCCAAATTGTAAAATGGTCTTATCTATTGGCGATTTAGTTCCAATTCACATTCCAAGTAATATTCGGCATGCTAATTACATTGCCGGTTGCCAAATTGCATTATCTCTTATAGTTTCCGAGATATGGACTATCGATAATTTACACCTTAGGCTCTGCTTCTAACTTGGGCCCAAATTGTAAAATGGTCTTATCTATTGGCGATTTCGTTCCATTTCACATTCCAAGTAATATTCGGCATGCTAATTACATTGCCGGTTGCCAAATTGCATTATCTCTTATAGTTTCCGAGATATGGACTATCGATAATTTACACCTTAGGCTCTGCTTCTAACTTGGGCCCAAATTGTAAAATGGTCTTATCTATTGGCGATTTCGTTCCAATTCACATTCCAAGTAATATTCGGCATGCTAATTACATTGCCGGTTGCCAAATTGCATTATCTCTTATAGTTTCCGAGATATGGACTATCGATAATTTACACCTTAGGCTCTGCTTCTAACTTGGGCCCAAATTGTAAAATGGTCTTATCTATTGGCGATTTCGTTCCAATTCACATTCTAAGTAATATTCGGCATGCTAATTACATTGCCGGTTGCCAAATTGCATTATCTCTTATAGTTTCCGAGATATGGACTATCGATAATTTACACCTTAGGCTCTGCTTCTAACTTGGGCCCAAATTGTAAAATGGTCTTATCTATTGGCGATTTCGTTCCAATTCACATTCCAAGTAATATTCGGCATGCTAATTACATTGCCGGTTGCCAAATTGCATTATCTCTTATAGTTTCCGAGATATGGACTATCGATAATTTACACCTTAGGCTCTGCTTCTAACTTGGGCCCAAATTGTAAAATGGTCTTACCTATTGGCGATTTCGTTCCAATTCACATTCCAAGTAATATTCGGCATGCTAATTACATTGCCGGTTGCCAAATTGCATTATATCTTATAGTTTCCGAGATATGGACTATCGATAATTTACACCTTAGGCTCTGCTTCTAACTTGGGCCCAAATTGTAAAATGGTCTTATCTATTGGCGATTTCGTTCCAATTCACATTCCAAGTAATATTCGGCATGCTAATTACATTGCCGGTTGCCAAATTGCATTATCTCTTATAGTTTCCGAGATATGGACTATCGATAATTTACACCTTAGGCTCTGCTTCTAACTTGGGCCCAAATTGTAAAATGGTCTTATCTATTGGCGATTTCGTTCCAATTCACATTCCAAGTAATATTCGGCATGCTAATTACATTGCCGGTTGCCAAATTGCATTATCTCTTATAGTTTCCGAGATATGGACTATCGATAATTTACACCTTAGGCTCTGCTTCTAACTTGGGCCCAAATTGTAAAATGGTCTTATCTATTGGCGATTTCGTTCCAATTCACATTCCAAGTAATATTCGGCATGCTAATTACATTGCCGGTTGCCAAATTGCATTATCTCTT
This sequence comes from Rhynchophorus ferrugineus, assembly GCF_030347505.1. NCBI lineage: Eukaryota > Metazoa > Arthropoda > Insecta > Coleoptera > Curculionidae > Rhynchophorus > Rhynchophorus ferrugineus. The sequence continues at coordinate 150,687 of NW_027472649.1, read as the reverse complement.
ATAGTTTCCGAGATATGGACTATCGATAATTTACACCATAGGCTCTGCTTCTAACTTGGGCCCAAATTGTAAAATGGTCTTATCTATTGGCGATTTCGTTCCAATTCACATTCCAAGTAATATTCGGCATGCTAATTACATTGCCGGTTGCCAAATTGCATTATCTCTTATAGTTTCCGAGATATGGACTATCGATAATTTACACCATAGGCTCTGCTTCTAACTTGGGCCAAAATTGTAAAATGGTCTTATCTATTGGCGATTTCGTTCCAATTCACATTCCAAGTAATATTCGGCATGCTAATTACATTGCCGGTTGCCAAATTGCATTATCTCTTATAGTTTCCGAGATATGGACTATCGATAATTTACACCTTAGGCTCTGCTTCTAACTTGGGCCCAAATTGTAAAATGGTCTTATCTATTAGCGCTTTCGTTCCAATTCACATTCCAAGTAATATTCGGCATGCTAATTACATTGCCGGTTGCCAAATTGAATTATCTCTTATAGTTTCCGAGATATGGACTATCGATAATTTACACCTTAGGCTCTGCTTCTAACTTGGGACCAAATTGTAAAATGGTCTTACCTATTGGCGATTTCGTTCCAATTCACATTCCAAGTAATATTCGGCATGCTAATTACATTGCCGGTTGCCAAATTGCATTATCTCTTATAGTTTCCGAGATATGGACTATCGATAATTTACACCTTAGGCTCTGTTTCTAACTTGGGCCCAAATTGTAAAATGGTCTTATCTATTGGCGATTTCGTTCCAATTCACATTCCAAGTAATATACGGCATGCTAATTACATTGCCGGTTGCCAAATTGCATTATCTCTTATAGTTTCCGAGATATGGACTATCGATAATTTACACCTTAGGCTCTGCTTCTAACTTGGGCCCAAATTGTAAAATGGTCTTATCTATTGGCGATTTCGTTCCAATTCACATTACAAGTAATATTCGGCATGCTAATTACATTGCCGGTTGCCAAATTGCATTATCTCTTATAGTTTCCGAGATATGGACTATCGATAATTTACACCTTAGGCTCTGCTTCTAACTTGGGCCCAAATTGTAAAATGGTCTTATCTATTGGCGATTTCGTTCCAATTCACATTCCAAGTAATATTCGGCATGCTAATTACATTGCCGGTTGCCAAATTGCATTATCTCTTATAGTTTCCGAGATATGGACTATCGATAATTTACACCTTAGGCTCTGCTTCTAACTTGGGCCCAAATTGTAAAATGGTCTTATCTATTGGCGATTTCGTTCCAATTCACATTCTAAGTAATATTCGGCATGCTAATTACATTGCCGGTTGCCAAATTGCATTATCTCTTATAGTTTCCGAGATATGGACTATCGATAATTTACACCTTAGGCTCTGATTCTAACTTGGGCCCAAATTGTAAAATGGTCTTATCTATTGGCGATTTCGTTCCAATTCACATTCCAAGTAATATTCGGCATGCTAATTACATTGCCGGTTGCCAAATTGCATTATCTCTTATAGTTTCCGAGATATGGACTATCGATAATTTACACCTTAGGCTCTGCTTCTAACTTGGGCCCAAATTGTAAAATGGTCTTACCTATTGGCGATTTCGTTCCAATTCACATTCCAAGTAATATTCGGCATGCTAATTACATTGCCGGTTGCCAAATTGCATTATATCTTATAGTTTCCGAGATATGGACTATCGATAATTTACACCTTAGGCTCTGCTTCTAACTTGGGCCCAAATTGTAAAATGGTCTTATCTATTGGCGATTTCGTTCCAATTCACATTCCAAGTAATATTCGGCATGCTAATTACATTGCCGGTTGCCAAATTGCATTATCTCTTATAGTTTCCGAGATATGGACTATCGATAATTTACACCTTAGGCTCTGCTTCTAACTTGGGCCCAAATTGTAAAATGGTCTTATCTATTGGCGATTTCGTTCCAATTCACATTCCAAGTAATATTCGGCATGCTAATTACATTGCCGGTTGCCAAATTGCATTATCTCTTATAGTTTCCGAGATATGGACTATCGATAATTTACACCATAGACTCTGCTTCTAACTTGGGCCCAAATTGTAAAATGGTCTTATCTATTGGCGATTTCGTTCCAATTCACATTCCAAGTAATATTCGGCATGCTAATTACATTGCCGGTTGCCAAATTGCATTATCTCTTATAGTTTCCGAGATATGGACTATCGATAATTTACACCATAGGCTCTGCTTCTAACTTGGGCCAAAATTGTAAAATGGTCTTATCTATTGGCGATTTCGTTCCAATTCACATTCCAAGTAATATTCGGCATGCTAATTACATTTCCGGTTGCCAAATTGCATTATCTCTTATAGTTTCCGAGATATGGACTATCGATAATTTACACCTTAGGCTCTGCTTCTAACTTGCTCCCAAATTGTAAAATGGTCTTATCTATTGGCGATTTCGTTCCAATTCACATTCCAAGTAATATTCGGCATGCTAATTACATTGCCGGTTGCCGAATTGCATTATCTCTTATAGTTTCCGAGATATGGACTATCGATAATTTACACCTTAGGCTCTGCTTCTAACTTGGGCCCAAATTGTAAAATGGTCTTATCTATTAGCGCTTTCGTTCCAATTCACATTCCAAGTAATATTCGGCATGCTAATTACATTGCCGGTTGCCAAATTGAATTATCTCTTATAGTTTCCGAGATATGGACTATCGATAATTTACACCTTAGGCTCTGCTTCTAACTTGGGACCAAATTGTAAAATGGTCTTACCTATTGGCGATTTCGTTCCAATTCACATTCCAAGTAATATTCGGCATGCTAATTACATTGCCGGTTGCCAAATTGCATTATCTCTTATAGTTTCCGAGATATGGACTATCGATAATTTACACCTTAGGCTCTGTTTCTAACTTGGGCCCAAATTGTAAAATGGTCTTATCTATTGGCGATTTCGTTCCAATTCACATTCCAAGTAATATACGGCATGCTAATTACATTGCCGGTTGCCAAATTGCATTATCTCTTATAGTTTCCGAGATATGGACTATCGATAATTTACACCTTAGGCTCTGCTTCTAACTTGGGCCCAAATTGTAAAATGGTCTTATCTATTGGCGATTTCGTTCCAATTCACATTACAAGTAATATTCGGCATGCTAATTACATTGCCGGTTGCCAAATTGCATTATCTCTTATAGTTTCCGAGATATGGACTATCGATAATTTACACCTTAGGCTCTGCTTCTAACTTGGGCCCAAATTGTAAAATGGTCTTATCTATTGGCGATTTCGTTCCAATTCACATTCCAAGTAATATTCGGCATGCTAATTACATTGCCGGTTGCCAAATTGCATTATCTCTTATAGTTTCCGAGATATGGACTATCGATAATTTACACCTTAGGCTCTGCTTCTAACTTGGGCCCAAATTGTAAAATGGTCTTATCTATTGGCGATTTCGTTCCAATTCACACTACAGGTAATATTCGGCATGCTAATTACATTGCCGGTTGCGAAATTGCATTATCTCTTATAGTTTCCGAGATATGGACTATCGATAATTTACACCTTAGGCTCTGCTTCTAACTTGGGCCCAAATTGTAAAATGGTCTTATCTATTGGCGATTTCGTTCCAATTCACATTCCAAGTAATATTCGGCATGCTAATTACATTGCCGGTTGCCAAATTGCATTATCTCTTATAGTTTCCGAGATATGGACTATCGATAATTTACACCTTAGGCTCTGCTTCTAACTTGGGCCCAAATTGTAAAATGGTCTTATCTATTGGCGATTTCGTTCCAATTCACATTCCAAGTAATATTCGGCATGCTAATTATATTGCCGGTTGCCAAATTGCATTATCTCTTATAGTTTCCGAGATATGGACTATCGATAATTTACACCTTAGGCTCTGCTTCTAACTTGGGCCCAAATTGTAAAATGGTCTTATCTATTGGCGATTTCGTCCCAATTCACATTCCAAGTGATATTCGGCATGCTAATTACATTGCCGGTTGCGAAATTGCATTATCTCTTATAGTTTCCGAGATATGGACTATCAATAATTTACACCTTAGGCTCTGCTTCTAACTTGGGCCCAAATTGTAAAATGGTCTTATCTATTGGCGATTTCGTTCCAATTCACATTCCAAGTAATATTCGGCATGCTAATTACATTGCCGGTTGCCAAATTGCATTATCTCTTATAGTTTCCGAGATATGGACTATCGATAATTTACACCATAGGCTCTGCTTCTAACTTGGGCCCAAATTGTAAAATGGTCTTATCTATTGGCGATTTCGTTCCAATTCACATTCCAAGTAATATTCGGCATGCTAATTACATTGCCGGTTGCCAAATTGCATTATCTCTTATAGTTTCCGAGATATGGACTATCGATAATTTACACCTTAGGCTATGCTTCTAACTTGGGCCCAAATTGTAAAATGGTCTTATCTATTGGCGATTTCGTTCCAATTCACATTCCAAGTAATATTCGGCATGCTAATTACATTGCCGGTTGCCAAATTGCATTATCTCTTATAGTTTCCGAGATATGGACTATCGATAATTTACACCTTAGGCTCTGCTTCTAACTTGGGCCCAAATTGTAAAATGGTCTTATCTATTGGCGATTTCGTTCCAATTCACATTCCAAGTAATATTCGGCATGCTAATTACATTGCCGGTTGCCAAATTGCATTATCTCTTATAGTTTCCGAGATATGGACTATCGATAATTTACACCTTAGGCTCTGCTTCTAACTTGGGCCCAAATTGTAAAATGGTCTTATCTATTGGCGATTTCGTTCCAATTCACATTCCAAGTAATATTCGGCATGCTAATTACATTGCCGGTTGCCAAATTGCATTATCTCTTATAGTTTCCGAGATATGGACTATCGATAATTTACACCTTAGGCTCTGCTTCTAACTTGGGCCCAAATTGTAAAATGGTCTTACCTATTGGCGATTTCGTTCCAATTCACACTCCAAGTAATATTCTTCATGCTAATTATATTGCCGGTTGCGAAATTGCATTATCTCTTATAGTTTCCGAGATATGGACTATCGATAATTTACACCTTAGGCTCTGCTTCTAACTTGGGCCCAAATTGTAAAATGGTCTTATCTATTGGCGATTTCGTTCCAATTCACATTCCAAGTAATATTCGGCATGCTAATTACATTGCCGGTTGCCAAATTGCATTATCTCTTATAGTTTCCGAGATATGGACTATGGATAATTTACACCTTAGGCTCTGCTTCTAACTTGGGCCCAAATTGTAAAATAGTCTTATCTATTGGCGATTTCGTTCCAATTCACATTCCAAGTTATATTCGGCATGCTAATTACATTGCCGGTTGCCAAATTGCATTATCTCTTATAGTTTCCGAGATATGGACTATCGATAATTTACACCATAGGCTCTGCTTCTAACTTGGGCCCAAATTGTAAAATGGTCTTATCTATTGGCGATTTCGTTCCAATTCACATTCCAAGTAATATTCGGCATGCTAATTACATTGCCGGTTGCCAAATTGCATTATCTCTTATAGTTTCCGAGATATGGACTATCGATAATTTACACCTTAGGCTCTGCTTCTAACTTGGGCCCAAATTGTAAAATGGTCTTATCTATTGGCGATTTCGTTCCAATTCACATTCCAAGTAATATTCGGCATGCTAATTACATTGCCGGTTGCCAAATTGCATTATCTCTTATAGTTTCCGAGATATGGACTATCGATAATTTACACCTTAGGCTCTGCTTCTAACTTGGGCCCAAATTGTAAAATGGTCTTATCTATTGGCGATTTCGTTCCAATTCACATTCTAAGTAATATTCGGCATGCTAATTACATTGCCGGTTGCCAAATTGCATTATCTCTTATAGTTTCCGAGATATGGACTATCGATAATTTACACCTTAGGCTCTGCTTCTAACTTGGGCCCAAATTGTAAAATGGTCTTACCTATTGGCGATTTCGTTCCAATTCACATTCCAAGTAATATTCGGCATGCTAATTACATTGCCGGTTGCCAAATTGCATTATATCTTATAGTTTCCGAGATATGGACTATCGATAATTTACACCTTAGGCTCTGCTTCTAACTTGGGCCCAAATTGTAAAATGGTCTTATCTATTGGCGATTTCGTTCCAATTCACATTCCAAGTAATATTCGGCATGCTAATTACATTGCCGGTTGCCAAATTGCATTATCTCTTATAGTTTCCGAGATATGGACTATCGATAATTTACACCTTAGGCTCTGCTTCTAACTTGGGCCCAAATTGTAAAATGGTCTTATCTATTGGCGATTTCGTTCCAATTCACATTCCAAGTAATATTCGGCATGCTAATTACATTGCCGGTTGCCAAATTGCATTATCTCTTATAGTTTCCGAGATATGGACTATCGATAATTTACACCATAGGCTCTGCTTCTAACTTGGGCCCAAATTGTAAAATGGTCTTATCTATTGGCGATTTCGTTCCAATTCACATTCCAAGTAATATTCGGCATGCTAATTACATTGCCGGTTGCCAAATTGCATTATCTCTTATAGTTTCCGAGATATGGACTATCGATAATTTACACCATAGGCTCTGCTTCTAACTTGGGCCCAAATTGTAAAATGGTCTTATCTATTGGCGATTTTGTTCCAATTCACATTCCAAGTAATATTCGGCATGCTAATTACATTGCCCGTTGCCAAATTGCATTATCTCTTATAGTTTCCGAGATATATACTATCGATAATTTACACCTTAGGCTCTGCTTCTAACTTGCTCCCAAATTGTAAAATGGTCTTATCTATTGGCGATTTCGTTCCAATTCACATTCCAAGTAATATTCGGCATGCTAATTACATTGCCGGTTGCCAAATTGCATTATCTCTTATAGTTTCCGAGATATGGACTATCGATAATTTACACCTTAGGCTCTGCTTCTAACTTGGGCCCAAATTGTAAAATGGTCTTATCTATTAGCGATTTCGTTCCAATTCACATTCCAAGTAATATTCGGCATGCTAATTACATTGCCGGTTGCCAAATTGAATTATCTCTTATAGTTTCCGAGATATGGACTATCGATAATTTACACCTTAGGCTCTGCTTCTAACTTGGGACCAAATTGTAAAATGGTCTTACCTATTGGCGATTTCGTTCCAATTCACATTCCAAGTAATATTCGGCATGCTAATTACATTGCCGGTTGCCAAATTGCATTATCTCTTATAGTTTCCGAGATATGGGCTATCGATAATTTATACCTTAGGCTCTGCTTCTAACTTGGGCCCAAATTGTAAAATGGTCTTATCTATTGGCGATTTCGTTCCAATTCACATTCCAAGTAATATTCGGCATGCTAATTACATTGCCGGTTGCCAAATTGCATTATCTCTTATAGTTTCCGAGATATGGACTATCGATAATTTACACCTTAGGCTCTGCTTCTAACTTGGGCCCAAATTGTAAAATGGTCTTATCTATTGGCGATTTCGATCCAATTCACATTCCAAGTAATATTCGGCATGCTAATTACATTGCCGGTTGCCAAATTGCATTATCTCTTATAGTTTCCGAGATATGGTCTATCGATAATTTACACCTTAGGCTCTGCTTCTAACTTGGGCCCAAATTGTAAAATGGTCTTATCTATTGGCGATTTCGTTCCAATTCACATTCCAAGTAATATTCGGCATGCTAATTATATTGCCGGTTGCCAAATTGCATTATCTCTTATAGTTTCCGAGATATGGACTATCGATAATTTACACCTTAGGCTCTGCTTCTAACTTGGGCCCAAATTGTAAAATGGTCTTATCTATTGGCGATTTCGTCCCAATTCACATTCCAAGTGATATTCGGCATGCTAATTACATTGCCGGTTGCGAAATTGCATTATCTCTTATAGTTTCCGAGATATGGACTATCGATAATTTACACCTTAGGCTCTGCTTCTAACTTGGGCCCAAATTGTAAAATGGTCTTATCTATTGGCGATTTCGTTCCAATTCACATTCCAAGTAATATTCGGCATGCTAATTACATTGCCGGTTGCCAAATTGCATTATCTCTTATAGTTTCCGAGATATGGACTATCGATAATTTACACCTTAGGCTCTGCTTCTAACTTGGGCCCAAATTGTAAAATGGTCTTATCTATTGGCGATTTCGTTCCAATTCACATTCCAAGTAATATTCGGCATGCTAATTACATTGCCGGTTGCCAAATTGCATTATCTCTTATAGTTTCCGAGATATGGACTATCGATAATTTACACCTTAGGCTCTGCTTCTAACTTGGGCCCAAATTGTAAAATGGTCTTACCTATTGGCGATTTCGTTCCAATTCACACTCCAAGTAATATTCTTCATGCTAATTATATTGCCGGTTGCGAAATTGCATTATCTCTTATAGTTTCCGAGATATGGACTATCGATAATTTACACCTTAGGCTCTGCTTCTAACTTGGGCCCAAATTGTAAAATGGTCTTATCTATTGGCGATTTCGTTCCAATTCACATTCCAAGTAATATTCGGCATGCTAATTACATTGCCGGTTGCCAAATTGCATTATCTCTTATAGTTTCCGAGATATGGACTATCGATAATTTACACCTTAGGCTCTGCTTCTAACTTGGGCCCAAATTGTAAAATAGTCTTATCTATTGGCGATTTCGTTCCAATTCACATTCCAAGTTATATTCGGCATGCTAATTACATTGCCGGTTGCCAAATTGCATTATCTCTTATAGTTTCCGAGATATTGACTATCGATAATTTACACCATAGGCTCTGCTTCTAACTTGGGCCCAAATTGTAAAATGGTCTTATCTATTGGCGATTTCGTTCCAATTCACATTCCAAGTAATATTCGGCATGCTAATTACATTGCCGGTTGCCAAATTGCATTATCTCTTATAGTTTCCGAGATATGGACTATCGATAATTTACACCTTAGGCTCTGCTTCTAACTTGGGCCCAAATTGTAAAATGGTCTTATCTATTGGCGATTTCGTTCCAATTCACGTTCCAAGTAATATTCGGCATGCTAATTACATTGCCGGTTGCCAAATTGCATTATCTCTTATAGTTTCCGAGATATGGACTATCGATAATTTACACCTTAGGCTCTGCTTCTAACTTGGGCCCAAATTGTAAAATGGTCTTATCTATTGGCGATTTCGTTCCAATTCACATTCCAAGTAATATTCGGCATGCTAATTACATTGCCGGTTGCCAAATTGCATTATCTCTTATAGTTTCCGAGATATGGACTATCGATAATTTACACCTTAGGCTCTGCTTCTAACTTGGGCCCAAATTGTAAAATGGTCTTATCTATTGGCGATTTCGTTCCAATTCACATTCTAAGTAATATTCGGCATGCTAATTACATTGCCGGTTGCCAAATTTCATTATCTCTTATAGTTTCCGAGATATGGACTATCGATAATTTACACCTTAGGCTCTGCTTCTAACTTGGGCCCAAATTGTAAAATGGTCTTACCTATTGGCGATTTCGTTCCAATTCACAATCCAAGTAATATTCGGCATGCTAATTACATTGCCGGTTGCCAAATTGCATTATATCTTATAGTTTCCGAGATATGGACTATCGATAATTTACACCTTAGGCTCTGCTTCTAACTTGGGCCCAAATTGTAAAATGGTCTTATCTATTGGCGATTTCGTTCCAATTCACATTCCAAGTAATATTCGGCATGCTAATTACATTGCCGGTTGCCAAATTGCATTATCTCTTATAGTTTCCGAGATATGGACTATCGATAATTTACACCTTAGGCTCTGCTTCTAACTTGGGCCCAAATTGTAAAATGGTCTTATCTATTGGCGATTTCGTTCCAATTCACATTCCAAGTAATATTCGGCATGCTAATTACATTGCCGGTTGCCAAATTGCATTATCTCTTATAGTTTCCGAGATATGGACTATCGATAATTTACACCATAGGCTCTGCTTCTAACTTGGGCCCAAATTGTAAAATGGTCTTATCTATTGGCGATTTCGTTCCAATTCACATTCCAAGTAATATTCGGCATGCTAATTACATTGCCGGTTGCGAAATTGCATTATCTCTTATAGTTTCCGAGATATGGACTATCGATAATTTACACCTTAGGCTCTGCTTCTAACTTGGGCCCAAATTGTAAAATGGTCTTATCTATTGGCGATTTCGTTCCAATTCACATTCCAAGTAATATTCGGCATGCTAATTACATTGCCGGTTGCCAAATTGCATTATCTCTTATAGTTTCCGAGATATGGACTATCGATAATTTACACCTTAGGCTCTGCTTCTAACTTGGGCCCAAATTGTAAAATGGCCTTATCTATTGGCGATTTCGTTCCAATTCACATTCCAAGTAATATTCGGCATGCTAATTACATTGCCGGTTGCCAAATTGCATTATCTCTTATAGTTTCCGAGATATGGACTATCGATAATTTACACCTTAGGCTCTGCTTCTAACTTGGGCCCAAATTGTAAAATGGTCTTATCTATTGGCGATTTCGTTCCAATTCACATTCCAAGTAATATTCGGCATGCTAATTACATTGCCGGTTGCCAAATTGCATTATCTCTTATAGTTTCCGAGATATGGACTATCGATAATTTACACCTTAGGCTCTGCTTCTAACTTGGGCCCAAATTGTAAAATGGTCTTATCTATTGGCGATTTCGTTCCAATTCACATTCCAAGTAATATTCGGCATGCTAATTACATTGCCGGTTGCCAAATTGCATTATCTCTTATAGTTTCCGAGATATGGACTATCGATAATTTACACCTTAGGCTCTGCTTCTAACTTGGGCCCAAATTGTAAAATGGTCTTACCTATTGGCGATTTCGTTCCAATTCACACTCCAAGTAATATTCTTCATGCTAATTATATTGCCGGTTGCGAAATTGCATTATCTCTTATAGTTTCCGAGATATGGACTATCGATAATTTACACCTTAGGCTCTGCTTCTAACTTGGGCCCAATTTGTAAAATGGTCTTATCTATTGGCGATTTCGTTCCAATTCACATTCCAAGTAATATTCGGCATGCTAATTACATTGCCGGTTGCCAAATTGCATTATCTCTTATAGTTTCCGAGATATGGACTATCGATAATTTACACCTTAGGCTCTGCTTCTAACTTGGGCCCAAATTGTAAAATAGTCTTATCTATTGGCGATTTCGTTCCAATTCACATTCCAAGTTATATTCGGCATGCTAATTACATTGCCGGTTGCCAAATTGCATTATCTCTTATAGTTTCCGAGATATGGACTATCGATAATTTACACCATAGGCTCTGCTTCTAACTTGGGCCCAAATTGTAAAATGGTCTTATCTATTGGCGATTTCGTTCCAATTCACATTCCAAGTAATATTCGGCATGCTAATTACATTGCCGGTTGCCAAATTGCATTATCTCTTATAGTTTCCGAGATATGGACTATCGATAATTTACACCTTAGGCTCTGCTTCTAACTTGGGCCCAAATTGTAAAATGGTCTTATCTATTGGCGATTTCGTTCCAATTCACATTCCAAGTAATATTCGGCATGCTAATTACATTGCCGGTTGCCAAATTGCATTATCTCTTATAGTTTCCGAGATATGGACTATCGATAATTTACACCTTAGGCTCTGCTTCTAACTTGGGCCCAAATTGTAAAATGGTCTTATCTATTGGCGATTTCGTTCCAATTCACATTCTAAGTAATATTCGGCATGCTAATTACATTGCCGGTTGCCAAATTGCATTATCTCTTATAGTTTCCGAGATATGGACTATCGATAATTTACACCTTAGGCTCTGCTTCTAACTTGGGCCCAAATTGTAAAATGGTCTTACCTATTGGCGATTTCGTTCCAATTCACATTCCAAGTAATATTCGGCATGCTAATTACATTGCCGGTTGCCAAATTGCATTATATCTTATAGTTTCCGAGATATGGACTATCGATAATTTACACCTTAGGCTCTGCTTCTAACTTGGGCCCAAATTGTAAAATGGTCTTATCTATTGGCGATTTCGTTCCAATTCACATTCCAAGTAATATTCGGCATGCTAATTACATTGCCGGTTGCCAAATTGCATTATCTCTTATAGTTTCCGAGATATGGACTATCGATAATTTACACCATAGGCTCTGCTTCTAACTTGGGCCCAAATTGTAAAATGGTCTTATCTATTGGCGATTTCGTTCCAATTCACATTCCAAGTAATATTCGGCATGCTAATTACATTGCCGGTTGCCAAATTGCATTATCTCTTATAGTTTCCGAGATATGGACTATCGATAATTTACACCATAGGCTCTGCTTCTAACTTGGGCCCAAATTGTAAAATGGTCTTATCTATTGGCGATTTCGTTCCAATTCACATTCCAAGTAATATTCGGCATGCTAATTACATTGCCGGTTGCCAAATTGCATTATCCCTTATAGTTTCCGAGATATGGACTATCGATAATTTACACCTTAGGCTCTGCTTCTAACTTGGGCCCAAATTGTAAAATGGTCTTATCTATTGGCGATTTCGTTCCAATTCACATTCCAAGTAATATTCGGCATGCTAATTACATTGCCGGTTGCCAAATTGCATTATCTCTTATAGTTTCCGAGATATGGACTATCGATAATTTACACCTTAGGCTCTGCTTCTAACTTGGGCCCAAATTGTAAAATGGTCTTATCTATTGGCGATTTCGTTCCAATTCACATTCCAAGTAATATTCGGCATGCTAATTACATTGCCGGTTGCCAAATTGCATTATCTCTTATAGTTTCCGAGATATGGACTATCGATAATTTACACCTTAGGCTCTGCTTCTAACTTGGGCCCAAATTGTAAAATGGTCTTATCTATTGGCGATTTCGTTCCAATTCACATTCTAAGTAATATTCGGCATGCTAATTACATTGCCGGTTGCCAAATTGCATTATCTCTTATAGTTTCCGAGATATGGACTATCGATAATTTACACCTTAGGCTCTGCTTCTAACTTGGGCCCAAATTGTAAAATGGTCTTACCTATTGGCGATTTCGTTCCAATTCACATTCCAAGTAATATTCGCCATGCTAATTACATTGCCGGTTGCCAAATTGCATTATATCTTATAGTTTCCGAGATATGGACTATCGATAATTTACACCTTAGGCTCTGCTTCTAACTTGGGCCCAAATTGTAAAATGGTCTTATCTATTGGCGATTTCGTTCCAATTCACATTCCAAGTAATATTCGGCATGCTAATTACATTGCCGGTTGCCAAATTGCATTATCTCTTATAGTTTCCGAGATATGGACTATCGATAATTTACACCTTAGGCTCTGCTTCTAACTTGGGCCCAAATTGTAAAATGGTCTTATCTATTGGCGATTTCGTTCCAATTCACATTCCAAGTAATATTCGGCATGCTAATTACATTGCCGGTTGCCAAATTGCATTATCTCTTATAGTTTCCGAGATATGGACTATCGATAATTTACACCATAGGCTCTGCTTCTAACTTGGGCCCAAATTGTAAAATGGTCTTATCTATTGGCGATTTCGTTCCAATTCACATTCCAAGTAATATTCGGCATGCTAATTACATTGCCGGTTGCCAAATTGCATTATCTCTTATAGTTTCCGAGATATGGACTATCGATAATTTACACCATAGGCTCTGCTTCTAACTTGGGCCCAAATTGTAAAATGGTCTTATCTATTGGCGATTTCGTTCCAATTCACATTCCAAGTAATATTCGGCATGCTAATTACATTGCCCGTTGCCAAATTGCATTATCTCTTATAGTTTCCGAGATATATACTATCGATAATTTACACCTTAGGCTCTGCTTCTAACTTGCTCCCAAATTGTAAAATGGTCTTATCTATTGGCGATTTCGTTCCAATTCACATTCCAAGTAATATTCGGCATGCTAATTACATTGCCGTTTGCCAAATTGCATTATCTCTTATAGTTTCCGAGATATGGACTATCGATAATTTACACCTTAGGCTCTGCTTCTAACTTGGGCCCAAATTGTAAAATGGTCTTATCTATTAGCGATTTCGTTCCAATTCACATTCCAAATAATATTCGGCATGCTAATTACATTGCCGGTTGCCAAATTGAATTATCTCTTATAGTTTCCGAGATATGGACTATCGATAATTTACACCTTAGGCTCTGCTTCTAACTTGGGACCAAATTGTAAAATGGTCTTACCTATTGGCGATTTCGTTCCAATTCACATTCCAAGTAATATTCGGCATGCTAATTACATTGCCGGTTGCCAAATTGCATTATCTCTTATAGTTTCCGAGATATGGGCTATCGATAATTTATACCTTAGGCTCTGTTTCTAACTTGGGCCCAAATTGTAAAATGGTCTTATCTATTGGCGATTTCGTTCCAATTCACATTCCAAGTAATATTCGGCATGCTAATTACATTGCCGGTTGCCAAATTGCATTATCTCTTATAGTTTCCGAGATATGGACTATCGATAATTTACACCTTAGGCTCTGCTTCTAACTTGGGCCCAAATTGTAAAATGGTCTTATCTATTGGCGATTTCGATCCAATTCACATTCCAAGTAATATTCGGCATGCTAATTACATTGCCGGTTGCCAAATTGCATTATCTCTTATAGTTTCCGAGATATGGTCTATCGATAATTTACACCTTAGGCTCTGCTTCTAACTTGGGCCCAAATTGTAAAATGGTCTTATCTATTGGCGATTTCGTTCCAATTCACATTCCAAGTAATATTCGGCATGCTAATTATATTGCCGGTTGCCAAATTGCATTATCTCTTATAGTTTCCGAGATATGGACTATCGATAATTTACACCTTAGGCTCTGCTTCTAACTTGGGCCCAAATTGTAAAATGGTCTTATCTATTGGCGATTTCGTCCCAATTCACATTCCAAGTGATATTCGGCATGCTAATTACATTGCCGGTTGCGAAATTGCATTATCTCTTATAGTTTCCGAGATATGGACTATCGATAATTTACACCTTAGGCTCTGCTTCTAACTTGGGCCCAAATTGTAAAATGGTCTTATCTATTGGCGATTTCGTTCCAATTCACATTCCAAGTAATATTCGGCATGCTAATTACATTGCCGGTTGCCAAATTGCATTATCTCTTATAGTTTCCGAGATATGGACTATCGATAATTTACACCTTAGGCTCTGCTTCTAACTTGGGCCCAAATTGTAAAATGGTCTTATCTATTGGCGATTTCGTTCCAATTCACATTCCAAGTAATATTCGGCATGCTAATTACATTGCCGGTTGCCAAATTGCATTATCTCTTATAGTTTCCGAGATATGGACTATCGATAATTTACACCTTAGGCTCTGCTTCTAACTTGGGCCCAAATTGTAAAATGGTCTTACCTATTGGCGATTTCGTTCCAATTCACATTCCAAGTAATATTCGGCATGCTAATTACATTGCCGGTTGCCAAATTGCATTATATCTTATAGTTTCCGAGATATGGACTATCGATAATTTACACCTTAGGCTCTGCTTCTAACTTGGGCCCAAATTGTAAAATGGTCTTATCTATTGGCGATTTCGTTCCAATTCACATTCCAAGTAATATTCGGCATGCTAATTACATTGCCGGTTGCCAAATTGCATTATCTCTTATAGTTTCCGAGATATGGACTATCGATAATTTACACCATAGGCTCTGCTTCTAACTTGGGCCCAAATTGTAAAATGGTCTTATCTATTGGCGATTTCGTTCCAATTCACATTCCAAGTAATATTCGGCATGCTAATTACATTGCCGGTTGCCAAATTGCATTATCTCTTATAGTTTCCGAGATATGGACTATCGATAATTTACACCATAGGCTCTGCTTCTAACTTGGGCCCAAATTGTAAAATGGTCTTATCTATTGGCGATTTCGTTCCAATTCACATTCCAAGTAATATTCGGCATGCTAATTACATTGCCGGTTGCCAAATTGCATTATCCCTTATAGTTTCCGAGATATGGACTATCGATAATTTACACCTTAGGCTCTGCTTCTAACTTGGGCCCAAATTGTAAAATGGTCTTATCTATTGGCGATTTCGTTCCAATTCACATTCCAAGTAATATTCGGCATGCTAATTACATTGCCGGTTGCCAAATTGCATTATCTCTTATAGTTTCCGAGATATGGACTATCGATAATTTACACCTTAGGCTCTGCTTCTAACTTGGGCCCAAATTGTAAAATGGTCTTATCTATTGGCGATTTCGTTCCAATTCACATTCCAAGTAATATTCGGCATGCTAATTACATTGCCGGTTGCCAAATTGCATTATCTCTTATAGTTTCCGAGATATGGACTATCGATAATTTACACCTTAGGCTCTGCTTCTAACTTGGGCCCAAATTGTAAAATGGTCTTATCTATTGGCGATTTCGTTCCAATTCACATTCTAAGTAATATTCGGCATGCTAATTACATTGCCGGTTGCCAAATTGCATTATCTCTTATAGTTTCCGAGATATGGACTATCGATAATTTACACCTTAGGCTCTGCTTCTAACTTGGGCCCAAATTGTAAAATGGTCTTACCTATTGGCGATTTCGTTCCAATTCACATTCCAAGTAATATTCGGCATGCTAATTACATTGCCGGTTGCCAAATTGCATTATATCTTATAGTTTCCGAGATATGGACTATCGATAATTTACACCTTAGGCTCTGCTTCTAACTTGGGCCCAAATTGTAAAATGGTCTTATCTATTGGCGATTTCGTTCCAATTCACATTCCAAGTAATATTCGGCATGCTAATTACATTGCCGGTTGCCAAATTGCATTATCTCTTATAGTTTCCGAGATATGGACTATCGATAATTTACACCTTAGGCTCTGCTTCTAACTTGGGCCCAAATTGTAAAATGGTCTTATCTATTGGCGATTTCGTTCCAATTCACATTCCAAGTAATATTCGGCATGCTAATTACATTGCCGGTTGCCAAATTGCATTATCTCTTATAGTTTCCGAGATATGGACTATCGATAATTTACACCATAGGCTCTGCTTCTAACTTGGGCCCAAATTGTAAAATGGTCTTATCTATTGGCGATTTCGTTCCAATTCACATTCCAAGTAATATTCGGCATGCTAATTACATTGCCGGTTGCCAAATTGCATTATCTCTTATAGTTTCCGAGATATGGACTATCGATAATTTACACCATAGGCTCTGCTTCTAACTTGGGCCCAAATTGTAAAATGGTCTTATCTATTGGCGATTTCGTTCCAATTCACATTCCAAGTAATATTCGGCATGCTAATTACATTGCCCGTTGCCAAATTGCATTATCTCTTATAGTTTCCGAGATATATACTATCGATAATTTACACCTTAGGCTCTGCTTCTAACTTGCTCCCAAATTGTAAAATGGTCTTATCTATTGGCGATTTCGTTCCAATTCACATTCCAAGTAATATTCGGCATGCTAATTACATTGCCGTTTGCCAAATTGCATTATCTCTTATAGTTTCCGAGATATGGACTATCGATAATTTACACCTTAGGCTCTGCTTCTAACTTGGGCCCAAATTGTAAAATGGTCTTATCTATTAGCGATTTCGTTCCAATTCACATTCCAAATAATATTCGGCATGCTAATTACATTGCCGGTTGCCAAATTGAATTATCTCTTATAGTTTCCGAGATATGGACTATCGATAATTTACACCTTAGGCTCTGCTTCTAACTTGGGACCAAATTGTAAAATGGTCTTACCTATTGGCGATTTCGTTCCAATTCACATTCCAAGTAATATTCGGCATGCTAATTACATTGCCGGTTGCCAAATTGCATTATCTCTTATAGTTTCCGAGATATGGGCTATCGATAATTTATACCTTAGGCTCTGTTTCTAACTTGGGCCCAAATTGTAAAATGGTCTTATCTATTGGCGATTTCGTTCCAATTCACATTCCAAGTAATATTCGGCATGCTAATTACATTGCCGGTTGCCAAATTGCATTATCTCTTATAGTTTCCGAGATATGGACTATCGATAATTTACACCTTAGGCTCTGCTTCTAACTTGGGCCCAAATTGTAAAATGGTCTTATCTATTGGCGATTTCGATCCAATTCACATTCCAAGTAATATTCGGCATGCTAATTACATTGCCGGTTGCCAAATTGCATTATCTCTTATAGTTTCCGAGATATGGTCTATCGATAATTTACACCTTAGGCTCTGCTTCTAACTTGGGCCCAAATTGTAAAATGGTCTTATCTATTGGCGATTTCGTTCCAATTCACATTCCAAGTAATATTCGGCATGCTAATTATATTGCCGGTTGCCAAATTGCATTATCTCTTATAGTTTCCGAGATATGGACTATCGATAATTTACACCTTAGGCTCTGCTTCTAACTTGGGCCCAAATTGTAAAATGGTCTTATCTATTGGCGATTTCGTCCCAATTCACATTCCAAGTGATATTCGGCATGCTAATTACATTGCCGGTTGCGAAATTGCATTATCTCTTATAGTTTCCGAGATATGGACTATCGATAATTTACACCTTAGGCTCTGCTTCTAACTTGGGCCCAAATTGTAAAATGGTCTTATCTATTGGCGATTTCGTTCCAATTCACATTCCAAGTAATATTCGGCATGCTAATTACATTGCCGGTTGCCAAATTGCATTATCTCTTATAGTTTCCGAGATATGGACTATCGATAATTTACACCTTAGGCTCTGCTTCTAACTTGGGCCCAAATTGTAAAATGGTCTTATCTATTGGCGATTTCGTTCCAATTCACATTCCAAGTAATATTCGGCATGCTAATTACATTGCCGGTTGCCAAATTGCATTATCTCTTATAGTTTCCGAGATATGGACTATCGATAATTTACACCTTAGGCTCTGCTTCTAACTTGGGCCCAAATTGTAAAATGGTCTTACCTATTGGCGATTTCGTTCCAATTCACACTCCAAGTAATATTCTTCATGCTAATTATATTGCCGGTTGCGAAATTGCATTATCTCTTATAGTTTCCGAGATATGGACTATCGATAATTTACACCTTAGGCTCTGCTTCTAACTTGGGCCCAAATTGTAAAATGGTCTTATCTATTGGCGATTTCGTTCCAATTCACATTCCAAGTAATATTCGGCATGCTAATTACATTTCCGGTTGCCAAATTGCATTATCTCTTATAGTTTCCGAGATATGGACTATCGATAATTTACACCTTAGGCTCTGCTTCTAACTTGGGCCCAAATTGTAAAATAGTCTTATCTATTGGCGATTTCGTTCCAATTCACATTCCAAGTTATATTCGGCATGCTAATTACATTGCCGGTTGCCAAATTGCATTATCTCTTATAGTTTCCGAGATATTGACTATCGATAATTTACACCATAGGCTCTGCTTCTAACTTGGGCCCAAATTGTAAAATGGTCTTATCTATTGGCGATTTCGTTCCAATTCACATTCCAAGTAATATTCGGCATGCTAATTACATTGCCGGTTGCCAAATTGCATTATCTCTTATAGTTTCCGAGATATGGACTATCGATAATTTACACCTTAGGCTCTGCTTCTAACTTGGGCCCAAATTGTAAAATGGTCTTATCTATTGGCGATTTCGTTCCAATTCACATTCCAAGTAATATTCGGCATGCTAATTACATTGCCGGTTGCCAAATTGCATTATCTCTTATAGCTTCCGAGATATGGACTATCGATAATTTACACCTTAGGCTCTGCTTCTAACTTGGGCCCAAATTGTAAAATGGTCTTATCTATTGGCGATTTCGTTCCAATTCACATTCCAAGTAATATTCGGCATGCTAATTACATTGCCGGTTGCCAAATTGCATTATCTCTTATAGTTTCCGAGATATGGACTATCGATAATTTACACCTTAGGCTCTGCTTCTAACTTGGGCCCAAATTGTAAAATGGTCTTATCTATTGGCGATTTCGTTCCAATTCACATTCTAAGTAATATTCGGCATGCTAATTACATTGCCGGTTGCCAAATTTCATTATCTCTTATAGTTTCCGAGATATGGACTATCGATAATTTACACCTTAGGCTCTGCTTCTAACTTGGGCCCAAATTGTAAAATGGTCTTACCTATTGGCGATTTCGTTCCAATTCACATTCCAAGTAATATTCGGCATGCTAATTACATTGCCGGTTGCCAAATTGCATTATATCTTATAGTTTCCGAGATATGGACTATCGATAATTTACACCTTAGGCTCTGCTTCTAACTTGGGCCCAAATTGTAAAATGGTCTTATCTATTGGCGATTTCGTTCCAATTCACATTCCAAGTAATATTCGGCATGCTAATTACATTGCCGGTTGCCAAATTGCATTATCTCTTATAGTTTCCGAGATATGGACTATCGATAATTTACACCTTAGGCTCTGCTTCTAACTTGGGCCCAAATTGTAAAATGGTCTTATCTATTGGCGATTTCGTTCCAATTCACATTCCAAGTAATATTCGGCATGCTAATTACATTGCCGGTTGCCAAATTGCATTATCTCTTATAGTTTCCGAGATATGGACTATCGATAATTTACACCATAGGCTCTGCTTCTAACTTGGGCCCAAATTGTAAAATGGTCTTATCTATTGGCGATTTCGTTCCAATTCACATTCCAAGTAATATTCGGCATGCTAATTACATTGCCGGTTGCCAAATTGCATTATCTCTTATAGTTTCCGAGATATGGACTATCGATAATTTACACCATAGGCTCTGCTTCTAACTTGGGCCCAAATTGTAAAATGGTCTTATCTATTGGCGATTTCGTTCCAATTCACATTCCAAGTAATATTCGGCATGCTAATTACATTGCCGGTTGCGAAATTGCATTATCTCTTATAGTTTCCGAGATATGGACTATCGATAATTTACACCTTAGGCTCTGCTTCTAACTTGGGCCCAAATTGTAAAATGGTCTTATCTATTGGCGATTTCGTTCCAATTCACATTCCAAGTAATATTCGGCATGCTAATTACATTGCCGGTTGCCAAATTGCATTATCTCTTATAGTTTCCGAGATATGGACTATCGATAATTTACACCTTAGGCTCTGCTTCTAACTTGGGCCCAAATTGTAAAATGGTCTTATCTATTGGCGATTTCGTTCCAATTCACATTCCAAGTAATATTCGGCATGCTAATTACATTGCCGGTTGCCAAATTGCATTATCTCTTATAGTTTCCGAGATATGGACTATCGATAATTTACACCTTAGGCTCTGCTTCTAACTTGGGCCCAAATTGTAAAATGGTCTTATCTATTGGCGATTTCGTTCCAATTCACATTCCAAGTAATATTCGGCATGCTAATTACATTGCCGGTTGCCAAATTGCATTATCTCTTATAGTTTCCGAGATATGGACTATCGATAATTTACACCTTAGGCTCTGCTTCTAACTTGGGCCCAAATTGTAAAATGGTCTTATCTATTGGCGATTTCGTTCCAATTCACATTCCAAGTAATATTCGGCATGCTAATTACATTGCCGGTTGCCAAATTGCATTATCTCTTATAGTTTCCGAGATATGGACTATCGATAATTTACACCTTAGGCTCTGCTTCTAACTTGGGCCCAAATTGTAAAATGGTCTTACCTATTGGCGATTTCGTTCCAATTCACACTCCAAGTAATATTCTTCATGCTAATTATATTGCCGGTTGCGAAATTGCATTATCTCTTATAGTTTCCGAGATATGGACTATCGATAATTTACACCTTAGGCTCTGCTTCTAACTTGGGCCCAATTTGTAAAATGGTCTTATCTATTGGCGATTTCGTTCCAATTCACATTCCAAGTAATATTCGGCATGCTAATTACATTGCCGGTTGCCAAATTGCATTATCTCTTATAGTTTCCGAGATATGGACTATCGATAATTTACACCTTAGGCTCTGCTTCTAACTTGGGCCCAAATTGTAAAATAGTCTTATCTATTGGCGATTTCGTTCCAATTCACATTCCAAGTTATATTCGGCATGCTAATTACATTGCCGGTTGCCAAATTGCATTATCTCTTATAGTTTCCGAGATATGGACTATCGATAATTTACACCATAGGCTCTGCTTCTAACTTGGGCCCAAATTGTAAAATGGTCTTATCTATTGGCGATTTCGTTCCAATTCACATTCCAAGTAATATTCGGCATGCTAATTACATTGCCGGTTGCCAAATTGCATTATCTCTTATAGTTTCCGAGATATGGACTATCGATAATTTACACCTTAGGCTCTGCTTCTAACTTGGGCCCAAATTGTAAAATGGTCTTATCTATTGGCGATTTCGTTCCAATTCACATTCCAAGTAATATTCGGCATGCTAATTACATTGCCGGTTGCCAAATTGCATTATCTCTTATAGTTTCCGAGATATGGACTATCGATAATTTACACCTTAGGCTCTGCTTCTAACTTGGGCCCAAATTGTAAAATGGTCTTATCTATTGGCGATTTCGTTCCAATTCACATTCCAAGTAATATTCGGCATGCTAATTACATTGCCGGTTGCCAAATTGCATTATCTCTTATAGTTTCCGAGATATGGACTATCGATAATTTACACCTTAGGCTCTGCTTCTAACTTGGGCCCAAATTGTAAAATGGTCTTATCTATTGGCGATTTCGTTCCAATTCACATTCTAAGTAATATTCGACATGCTAATTACATTGCCGGTTGCCAAATTGCATTATCTCTTATAGTTTCCGAGATATGGACTATCGATAATTTACACCTTAGGCTCTGCTTCTAACTTGGGCCCAAATTGTAAAATGGTCTTACCTATTGGCGATTTCGTTCCAATTCACATTCCAAGTAATATTCGGCATGCTAATTACATTGCCGGTTGCCAAATTGCATTATATCTTATAGTTTCCGAGATATGGACTATCGATAATTTACACCTTAGGCTCTGCTTCTAACTTGGGCCCAAATTGTAAAATGGTCTTATCTATTGGCGATTTCGTTCCAATTCACATTCCAAGTAATATTCGGCATGCTAATTACATTGCCGGTTGCCAAATTGCATTATCTCTTATAGTTTCCGAGATATGGACTATCGATAATTTACACCATAGGCTCTGCTTCTAACTTGGGCCCAAATTGTAAAATGGTCTTATCTATTGGCGATTTCGTTCCAATTCACATTCCAAGTAATATTCGGCATGCTAATTACATTGCCGGTTGCCAAATTGCATTATCTCTTATAGTTTCCGAGATATGGACTATCGATAATTTACACCATAGGCTCTGCTTCTAACTTGGGCCCAAATTGTAAAATGGTCTTATCTATTGGCGATTTCGTTCCAATTCACATTCCAAGTAATATTCGGCATGCTAATTACATTGCCGGTTGCCAAATTGCATTATCTCTTATAGTTTCCGAGATATGGACTATCGATAATTTACACCATAGGCTCTGCTTCTAACTTGGGCCCAAATTGTAAAATGGTCTTATCTATTGGCGATTTCGTTCCAATTCACATTCCAAGTAATATTCGGCATGCTAATTACATTGCCGGTTGCCAAATTGCATTATCTCTTATAGTTTCCGAGATATGGACTATCGATAATTTACACCATAGGCTCTGCTTCTAACTTGGGCCCAAATTGTAAAATGGTCTTATCTATTGGCGATTTCGTTCCAATTCACATTCCAAGTAATATTCGGCATGCTAATTACATTGCCCGTTGCCAAATTGCATTATCTCTTATAGTTTCCGAGATATGGACTATCGATAATTTACACCTTAGGCTCTGCTTCTAACTTGCTCCCAAATTGTAAAATGGTCTTATCTATTGGCGATTTCGTTCCAATTCACATTCCAAGTAATATTCGGCATGCTAATTACATTGCCGGTTGCCAAATTGCATTATCTCTTATAGTTTCCGAGATATGGACTATCGATAATTTACACCTTAGGCTCTGCTTCTAACTTGGGCCCAAATTGTAAAATGGTCTTATCTATTAGCGATTTCGTTCCAATTCACATTCCAAGTAATATTCGGCATGCTAATTACATTGCCGGTTGCCAAATTGAATTATCTCTTATAGTTTCCGAGATATGGACTATCGATAATTTACACCTTAGGCTCTGCTTCTAACTTGGGACCAAATTGTAAAATGGTCTTACCTATTGGCGATTTCGTTCCAATTCACATTCCAAGTAATATTCGGCATGCTAATTACATTGCCGGTTGCCAAATTGCATTATCTCTTATAGTTTCCGAGATATGGGCTATCGATAATTTATACCTTAGGCTCTGTTTCTAACTTGGGCCCAAATTGTAAAATGGTCTTATCTATTGGCGATTTCGTTCCAATTCACATTCCAAGTAATATTCGGCATGCTAATTACATTGCCGGTTGCCAAATTGCATTATCTCTTATAGTTTCCGAGATATGGACTATCGATAATTTACACCTTAGGCTCTGCTTCTAACTTGGGCCCAAATTGTAAAATGGTCTTATCTATTGGCGATTTCGTTCCAATTCACATTCCAAGTAATATTCGGCATGCTAATTACATTGCCGGTTGCCAAATTGCATTATCTCTTATAGTTTCCGAGATATGGACTATCGATAATTTACACCTTAGGCCCTGCTTCTAACTTGGGCCCAAATTGTAAAATGGTCTTATCTATTGGCGATTTCGTTCCAATTCACATTCCAGGTAATATTCGGCATGCTAATTACATTGCCGGTTGCCAAATTGCATTATCTCTTATAGTTTCCGAGATATGGACTATCGATAATTTACACCTTAGGCTCTGCTTCTAACTTGGGCCCAAATTGTAAAATGGTCTTATCTATTGGCGATTTCGTTCCAATTCACACTACAAGTAATATTCGGCATGCTAATTACATTGCCGGTTGCAAAATTGCATTATCTCTTATAGTTTCCGAGATATGAACTATCGATAATTTACACCTTAGGCTCTGCTTCTAACTTGGGCCCAAATTGTAAAATGGTCTTATCTATTGGCGATTTCGTTCCAATTCACATTCCAAGTAATATTCGGCATGCTAATTACATTGCCGGTTGCCAAATTGCATTATCTCTTATAGTTTCCGAGATATGGACTATCGATAATTTACACCTTAGGCTCTGCTTCTAACTTGGGCCCAAATTGTAAAATGGTCTTATCTATTGGCGATTTCGTCCCAATTCACATTCCAAGTGATATTCGACATGCTAATTACATTGCCGGTTGCGAAATTGCATTATCTCTTATAGTTTCCGAGATATGGACTATCAATAATTTACACCTTAGGCTCTGCTTCTAACTTGGGCCCAAATTGTAAAATGGTCTTATCTATTGGCGATTTCGTTCCAATTCACATTCCAAGTAATATTCGGCATGCTAATTACATTGCCGGTTGCCAAATTGCATTATCTCTTATAGTTTCCGAGATATGGACTATCGATAATTTACACCTTAGGCTCTGCTTCTAACTTGGGCCCAAATTGTAAAATGGTCTTATCTATTGGCGATTTCGTTCCAATTCACATTCCAAGAAATATTCGGCATGCTAATTACATTGCCGGTTGCCAAATTGCATTATCTCTTATAGTTTCCGAGATATGGACTATCGATAATTTACACCATAGGCTCTGCTTCTAACTTGGGCCCAAATTGTAAAATGGTCTTATCTATTGGCGATTTCGTTCCAATTCACATTCCAAGTAATATTCGGCATGCTAATTACATTGCCGGTTGCCAAATTGCATTATCTCTTATAGTTTCCGAGATATGGACTATCGATAATTTACACCTTAGGCTCTGCTTCTAACTTGGGCCCAAATTGTAAAATGGTCTTATCTATTGGCGATTTCGTTCCAATTCACATTCCAAGTAATATTCGGCATGCTAATTACAT
Organism: Rhynchophorus ferrugineus; assembly: GCF_030347505.1. NCBI lineage: Eukaryota > Metazoa > Arthropoda > Insecta > Coleoptera > Curculionidae > Rhynchophorus > Rhynchophorus ferrugineus. The sequence continues at coordinate 124,689 of NW_027472649.1, read as the reverse complement.
TGCCGGTTGCCAAATTGCATTATCTCTTATAGTTTCCGAGATATGGACTATCGATAATTTACACCTTAGGCTCTGCTTCTAACTTGGGCCCAAATTGTAAAATGGTCTTATCTATTGGCGATTTCGTTCCTATTCACATTCCAAGTAATATTCGGCATGCTAATTACATTGCCGGTTGCCAAATTGCATTATCTCTTATAGTTTCCGAGATATGGACTATCGATAATTTACACCTTGGCTCTGCTTCTAACTTGGGCCCAAATTGTAAAATGGTCTTATCTATTGGCGATTTCGTTCCAATTCACATTCCAAGTAATATTCGGCATGCTAATTACATTGCCGGTTGCCAAATTGCATTATCTCTTATAGTTTCCGAGATATGGACTATCGATAATTTACACCTTAGGCTCTGCTTCTAACTTGGGCCCAAATTGTAAAATGGTCTTACCTATTGGCGATTTCGTTCCAATTCACACTCCAAGTAATATTCGGCATGCTAATTACATTGCCGGTTGCGAAATTGCATTATCTCTTATAGTTTCCGAGATATGGACTATCGATAATTTACACCTTAGGCTCTGCTTCTAACTTGGGCCCAAATTGTAAAATGGTCTTATCTATTGGCGATTTCGTTCCAATTCACATTCCAAGTAATATTCGGCATGCTAATTACATTGCCGGTTGCCAAATTGCATTATCTCTTATAGTTTCCGAGATATGGACTATCGATAATTTACACCTTAGGCTCTGCTTCTAACTTGGGCCCAAATTGTAAAATGGTCTTACCTATTGGCGATTTCGTTCCAATTCACATTCCAAGTAATATTCGGCATGCTAATTACATTGCCGGTTGCCAAATTGCATTATCTCTTATAGTTTCCGAGATATGGACTATCGATAATTTACTCCTTAGGCTCTGCTTCTAACTTGGGCCCAAATTGTAAAATGGTCTTATCTATTGGCGATTTCGTCCCAATTCACATTCCAAGTGATATTCGGCATGCTAATTACATTGCCGGTTGCGAAATTGCATTATCTCTTATAGTTTCCGAGATATGGACTATCAATAATTTACACCTTAGGCTCTGCTTCTAACTTGGGCCCAAATTGTAAAATGGTCTTATCTATTGGCGATTTCGTTCCAATTCACATTCCAATTAATATTCGGCATGCTAATTATATTGCCGGTTGCCAAATTGCATTATCTCTTATAGTTTCCGAGATATGGACTATCGATAATTTACACCTTAGGCTCTGCTTCTAACTTGGGCCCAAATTGTAAAATGGTCTTATCTATTGGCGATTTCGTTCCAATTCACATTCCAAGTAATATTCGGCATGCTAATTACATTGCCGGTTGCCAAATTGCATTATCTCTTATAGTTTCCGAGATATGGACTATCGATAATTTACACCTTAGGCTCTGCTTCTAACTTGGGCCCAAATTGTAAAATAGTCTTATCTATTGGCGATTTCGTTCCAATTCACATTCCAAGTTATATTCGGCATGCTAATTACATTGCCGGTTGCCAAATTGCATTATCTCTTATAGTTTCCGAGATATGGACTATCGATAATTTACACCTTAGGCTCTGCTTCTAACTTGGGCCCAAATTGTAAAATGGTCTTATCTATTGGCGATTTCGTTCCAATTCACATTCCAAGTAATATTCGGCATGCTAATTACATTGCCGGTTGCCAAATTGCATTATCTCTTATAGTTTCCGAGATATGGACTATCGATAATTTACACCATAGGCTCTGCTTCTAACTTGGGCCCAAATTGTAAAATGGTCTTATCTATTGGCGATTTCGTTCCAATTCACATTCCAAGTAATATTCGGCATGCTAATTACATTGCCCGTTGCCAAATTGCATTATCTCTTATAGTTTCCGAGATATGGACTATCGATAATTTACACCTTAGGCTCTGCTTCTAACTTGCTCCCAAATTGTAAAATGGTCTTATCTATTGGCGATTTCGTTCCAATTCACATTCCAAGTAATATTCGGCATGCTAATTACATTGCCGGTTGCCAAATTGCATTATCTCTTATAGTTTCCGAGATATGGACTATCGATAATTTACACCTTAGGCTCTGCTTCTAACTTGGGCCCAAATTGTAAAATGGTCTTATCTATTAGCGATTTCGTTCCAATTCACATTCCAAGTAATATTCGGCATGCTAATTACATTTCCGGTTGCCAAATTGAATTATCTCTTATAGTTTCCGAGATATGGACTATCGATAATTTACACCTTAGGCTCTGCTTCTAACTTGGGACCAAATTGTAAAATGGTCTTACCTATTGGCGATTTCGTTCCAATTCACATTCCAAGCAATATTCGGCATGCTAATTACATTGCCGGTTGCCAAATTGCATTATCTCTTATAGTTTCCGAGATATGGGCTATCGATAATTTATACCTTAGGCTCTGTTTCTAACTTGGGCCCAAATTGTAAAATGGTCTTATCTATTGGCGATTTCGTTCCAATTCACATTCCAAGTAATATTCGGCATGCTAATTACATTGCCGGTTGCCAAATTGCATTATCTCTTATAGTTTCCGAGATATGGACTATCGATAATTTACACCTTAGGCTCTGCTTCTAACTTGGGCCCAAATTGTAAAATGGTCTTATCTATTGGCGATTTCGTTCCAATTCACATTCCAAGTAATATTCGGCATGCTAATTACATTGCCGGTTGCCAAATTGCATTATCTCTTATAGTTTCCGAGATATGGACTATCGATAATTTACACCTTAGGCCCTGCTTCTAACTTGGGCCCAAATTGTAAAATGGTCTTATCTATTGGCGATTTCGTTCCAATTCACATTCCAAGTAATATTCGGCATGCTAATTACATTGCCGGTTGCCAAATTGCATTATCTCTTATAGTTTCCGAGATATGGACTATCGATAATTTACACCTTAGGCCCTGCTTCTAACTTGGGCCCAAATTGTAAAATGGTCTTATCTATTGGCGATTTCGTTCCAATTCACATTCCAAGTAATATTCGGCATGCTAATTACATTGCCGGTTGCCAAATTGCATTATCTCTTATAGTTTCCGAGATATGGACTATCGATAATTTACACCTTAGGCTCTGCTTCTAACTTGGGCCCAAATTGTAAAATGGTCTTATCTATTGGCGATTTCGTTCCAATTCACATTCCAAGTAATATTCGGCATGCTAATTACATTGCCGGTTGCCAAATTGCATTATCTCTTATAGTTTCCGAGATATGGACTATCGATAATTTACACCTTAGGCCCTGCTTCTAACTTGGGCCCAAATTGTAAAATGGTCTTATCTATTGGCGATTTCGTTCCAATTCACACTACAAGTAATATTCGGCATGCTAATTACATTGCCGGTTGCGAAATTGCATTATCTCTTATAGTTTCCGAGATATGGACTATCGATAATTTACACCTTAGGCTCTGCTTCTAACTTGGGCCCAAATTGTAAAATGGTCTTATCTATTGGCGATTTCGTTCCAATTCACATTCCAAGTAATATTCGGCATGCTAATTATATTGCCGGTTGCCAAATTGCATTATCTCTTATAGTTTCCGAGATATGGACTATCGATAATTTACACCTTAGGCTCTGCTTCTAACTTGGGCCCAAATTGTAAAATGGTCTTATCTATTGGCAATTTCGTTCCAATTCACATTCCAAGTAATATTCGGCATGCTAATTATATTGCCGGTTGCCAAATTGCATTATCTCTTATAGTTTCCGAGATATGGACTATCGATAATTTACACCTTAGGCTCTGCTTCTAACTTGGGCCCAAAATGTAAAATGGTCTTATCTATTGGCGATTTCGTCCCAATTCACATTCCAAGTGATATTCGGCATGCTAATTACATTGCCGGTTGCGAAATTGCATTATCTCTTATAGTTTCCGAGATATGGACTATCAATAATTTACACCTTAGGCTCTGCTTCTAACTTGGGCCCAAATTGTAAAATGGTCTTATCTATTGGCGATTTCGTTCCAATTCACATTCCAAGTAATATTCGGCATGCTAATTACATTGCCGGTTGCCAAATTGCATTATCTCTTATAGTTTCCGAGATATGGACTATCGATAATTTACACCTTAGGCTCTGCTTCTAACTTGGGCCCAAATTGTAAAATGGTCTTATCTATTGGCGATTTCGTTCCAATTCACACTCCAAGTAATATTCGGCATGCTAATTACATTGCCGGTTGCCAAATTGCATTATCTCTTATAGTTTCCGAGATATGGACTATCGATAATTTACACCTTAGGCTCTGCTTCTAACTTGGGCCCAAATTGTAAAATGGTCTTATCTATTGGCGATTTCGTTCCAATTCACATTCCAAGTAATATTCGGCATGCTAATTACATTGCCGGTTGCCAAATTGCATTATCTCTTATAGTTTCCGAGATATGGACTATCGATAATTTACACCTTAGGCTCTGCTTCTAACTTGGGCCCAAATTGTAAAATCGTCTTATCTATTGGCGATTTCGTTCCAATTCACATTCCAAGTAATATTCGGCATGCTAATTACATTGCCGGTTGCCAAATTGCATTATCTCTTATAGTTTCCGAGATATGGACTATCGATAATTTACACCTTAGGCTCTGCTTCTAACTTGGGCCCAAATTGTAAAATGGTCTTATCTATTGGCGATTTCGTTCCAATTCACATTCCAAGTAATATCCGGCATGCTAATTACATTGCCGGTTGCCAAATTGAATTATCTCTTATAGTTTCCGAGATATGGACTATCGATAATTTACACCTTAGGCTCTGCTTCTAACTTGGGCCCAAATTGTAAAATGGTCTTATCTATTGGCGATTTCGTTCCAATTCACATTCCAAGTAATATTCGGCATGCTAATTACATTGCCGGTTGCCAAATTGCATTATCTCTTATAGTTTCCGAGATATGGACTATCGATAATTTACAACTTAGGCTCTGCTTCTAACTTGGGCCCAAATTGTAAAATTGTCTTATTTATTGGCGATTTCGTTCCAATTCACATTCCAAGTAATATTCGGCATGCTAATTACATTGCCGGTTGCCAGATTGCATTATCTCTTATAGTTTCCGAGATATGGACTATCGATAATTTACACCTTAGGCTCTGCTTCTAACTTGGGCCCAATTTGTAAAATGGTCTTATCTATTGGCGATTTCGTCCCAATTCACATTCCAAGTGATATTCGGCATGCTAATTACATTGCCGGTTGCGAAATTGCATTATCTCTTATAGTTTCCGAGATATGGACTATCAATAATTTACACTTTAGGCTCTGCTTCTAACTTGGGCCCAAATTGTGAAATGGTCTTATCTATTGGCGATTTCGTTCCAATTCACATTCCAAGTAATATTCGGCATGCTAATTACATTGCCGGTTGCCAAATTGCATTATCTCTTATAGTTTCCGAGATATGGACTATCGATAATTTACACCTTAGGCCCTGCTTCTAACTTGGGCCCAAATTGTAAAATGGTCTTATCTATTGGCGATTTCGTTCCAATTCACACTACAAGTAATATTCGGCATGCTAATTACATTGCCGGTTGCGAAATTGCATTATCTCTTATAGTTTCCGAGATATGGACTATCGATAATTTACACCTTAGGCTCTGCTTCTAACTTGGGCCCAAATTGTAAAATGGTCTTATCTATTGGCGATTTCGTTCCAATTCACATTCCAAGTAATATTCGGCATGCTAATTATATTGCCGGTTGCCAAATTGCATTATCTCTTATAGTTTCCGAGATATGGACTATCGATAATTTACACCTTAGGCTCTGCTTCTAACTTGGGCCCAAATTGTAAAATGGTCTTATCTATTGGCAATTTCGTTCCAATTCACATTCCAAGTAATATTCGGCATGCTAATTATATTGCCGGTTGCCAAATTGCATTATCTCTTATAGTTTCCGAGATATGGACTATCGATAATTTACACCTTAGGCTCTGCTTCTAACTTGGGCCCAAAATGTAAAATGGTCTTATCTATTGGCGATTTCGTCCCAATTCACATTCCAAGTGATATTCGGCATGCTAATTACATTGCCGGTTGCGAAATTGCATTATCTCTTATAGTTTCCGAGATATGGACTATCAATAATTTACACCTTAGGCTCTGCTTCTAACTTGGGCCCAAATTGTAAAATGGTCTTATCTATTGGCGATTTCGTTCCAATTCACATTCCAAGTAATATTCGGCATGCTAATTACATTGCCGGTTGCCAAATTGCATTATCTCTTATAGTTTCCGAGATATGGACTATCGATAATTTACACCTTAGGCTCTGCTTCTAACTTGGGCCCAAATTGTAAAATGGTCTTATCTATTGGCGATTTCGTTCCAATTCACACTCCAAGTAATATTCGGCATGCTAATTACATTGCCGGTTGCCAAATTGCATTATCTCTTATAGTTTCCGAGATATGGACTATCGATAATTTACACCTTAGGCTCTGCTTCTAACTTGGGCCCAAATTGTAAAATGGTCTTATCTATTGGCGATTTCGTTCCAATTCACATTCCAAGTAATATCCGGCATGCTAATTACATTGCCGGTTGCCAAATTGAATTATCTCTTATAGTTTCCGAGATATGGACTATCGATAATTTACACCTTAGGCTCTGCTTCTAACTTGGGCCCAAATTGTAAAATGGTCTTATCTATTGGCGATTTCGTTCCAATTCACATTCCAAGTAATATTCGGCATGCTAATTACATTGCCGGTTGCCAAATTGCATTATCTCTTATAGTTTCCGAGATATGGACTATCGATAATTTACATCTTAGGCTCTGCTTCTAACTTGGGCCCAAATTGTAAAATTGTCTTATTTATTGGCGATTTCGTTCCAATTCACATTCCAAGTAATATTCGGCATGCTAATTACATTGCCGGTTGCCAGATTGCATTATCTCTTATAGTTTCCGAGATATGGACTATCGATAATTTACACCTTAGGCTCTGCTTCTAACTTGGGCCCAAATTGTAAAATGGTCTTATCTATTGGCGATTTCGTCCCAATTCACATTCCAAGTGATATTCGGCATGCTAATTACATTGCCGGTTGCGAAATTGCATTATCTCTTATAGTTTCCGAGATATGGACTATCAATAATTTACACTTTAGGCTCTGCTTCTAACTTGGGCCCAAATTGTGAAATGGTCTTATCTATTGGCGATTTCGTTCCAATTCACATTCCAAGTAATATTCGGCATGCTAATTACATTACCGGTTGCCAAATTGCATTATCTCTTATAGTTTCCGAGATATGGACTATCGATAATTTACACCTTAGGCTCTGCTTCTAACTTGGGCCCAAATTGCAAAATGGTCTTATCTATTGGCGATTTCGTTCCAATTCACAATCCAAGTAATATTCGGCATGCTAATTACATTACCGGTTGCCAAATTGCATTATCTCTTATAATTTCCGAGATATGGACTATCGATAATTTACACCTTAAGCTCTGCTTCTAACTTGGGCCCAAATTGTAAAATGGTCTTTTCTATTGGCGATTTCGTTCCAATTCACATTCCAAGTAATATTCGGCATGCTAATTACATTGCCGGTTGCCAAATTGCATTATCTCTTATAGTTTCCGAGATATGGACTATCGATAATTTACACCTTAGGCTCTGCTTCTAACTTGGGCCCAAATTGTAAAATGGTCTTATCTATTGGCGATTTCGTTCCAATTCACAATCCAAGTAATATTCGGCATGCTAATTACATTACCGGTTGCCAAATTGCATTATCTCTTATAATTTCCGAGATATGGACTATCGATAATTTACACCTTAAGCTCTGCTTCTAACTTGGGCCCAAATTGTAAAATGGTCTTTTCTATTGGCGATTTCGTTCCAATTCACATTCCAAGTAATATTCGGCATGCTAATTACATTGCCGGTTGCCAAATTGCATTATCTCTTATAGTTTCCGAGATATGGACTATCGATAATTTACACCTTAGGCTCTGCTTCTAACTTGGGCCCAAATTGTAAAATGGTCTTTTCTATTGGCGATTTCGTTCCAATTCACATTCCAAGTAATATTCGGCATGCTAATTACATTGCCGGTTGCCAAATTGCATTATCTCTTATAGTTTCCGAGATATGGACTATCGATAATTTACACCTTAGGCTCTGCTTCTAACTTGGGCCCAAATTGTAAAATGGTCTTATCTATTGGCGATTTCGTTCCAATTCACATTAAAAGTAATATTCGGCATGCTAATTACATTGCCGGTTGCCAAATTGCATTATCTCTTATAGTTTCCGAGATATGGACTATCGATAATTTACACCTTAGGCTCTGCTTCTAACTTGGGCCCAAATTGTAAAATGGTCTTATCTATTGGCGATTTCGTTCCAATTCACATTCCAAGTAATATTCGGCATGCTAATTACATTACCGGTTGCCAAATTGCATTATCTCTTATAATTTCCGAGATATGGACTATCGATAATTTACACCTTAAGCTCTGCTTCTAACTTGGGCCCAAATTGTAAAATGGTCTTTTCTATTGGCGATTTCGTTCCAATTCACATTCCAAGTAATATTCGGCATGCTAATTACATTGCCGGTTGCCAAATTGCATTATCTCTTATAGTTTCCGAGATATGGACTATCGATAATTTACACCTTAGGCTCTGCTTCTAACTTGGGCCCAAATTGTAAAATGGTCTTATCTATTGGCGATTTCGTTCCAATTCACATTAAAAGTAATATTCGGCATGCTAATTACATTGCCGGTTGCCAAATTGCATTATCTCTTATAGTTTCCGAGATATGGACTATCGATAATTTACACCTTAGGCTCTGCTTCTAACTTGGGCCCAAATTGTAAAATGGTCTTATCTATTGGCGATTTCGTTCCAATTCACATTCCAAGTAATATTCGGCATGCTAATTACATTGCCGGTTGCCAAATTGCATTATCTCTTATAGTTTCCGAGATATGGACTATCGATAATTTACACCTTAGGCTCTGCTTCTAACTTGGGCCCAAATTGTAAAATGGTCTTTTCTATTGGCGATTTCGTTCCAATTCACATTCCAAGTAATATTCGGCATGCTAATTACATTACCCGTTGCCAAATTGCATTATCTCTTATAGTTTCCGAGATATGGACTATCGATAATTTACACCTTAGGCTCTGCTTCTAACTTGCTCCCAAATTGTAAAATGGTCTTATCTATTGGCGATTTCGTTCCAATTCACATTCCAAGTAATATTCGGCATGCTAATTACATTGCCGGTTGCCAAATTGCATTATCTCTTATAGTTTCCGAGATATGGACTATCGATAATTTACACCTTAGGCTCTGCTTCTAACTTGGGCCCAAATTGTAAAATGGTCTTATCTATTAGCGATTTCGTTCCAATTCACATTCCAAGTAATATTCGGCATGCTAATTACATTTCCGGTTGCCAAATTGAATTATCTCTTATAGTTTCCGAGATATGGACTATCGATAATTTACACCTTAGGCTCTGCTTCTAACTTGGGACCAAATTGTAAAATGGTCTTACCTATTGGCGATATCGTTCCAATTCACATTCCAAGTAATATTCGGCATGCTAATTACATTGCCGGTTGCCAAATTGCATTATCTCTTATAGTTTCCGAGATATGGGCTATCGATAATTTATACCTTAGGCTCTGTTTCTAACTTGGGCCCAAATTGTAAAATGGTCTTATCTATTGGCGATTTCGTTCCAATTCACATTCCAAGTAATATTCGGCATGCTAATTACATTGCCGGTTGCCAAATTGCATTATCTCTTATAGTTTCCGAGATATGGACTATCGATAATTTACACCTTAGGCTCTGCTTCTAACTTGGGCCCAAATTGTAAAATGGTCTTATCTATTGGCGATTTCGTTCCAATTCACATTCCAAGTAATATTCGGCATGCTAATTACATTGCCGGTTGCCAAATTGCATTATCTCTTATAGTTTCCGAGATATGGACTATCGATAATTTACACCTTAGGCCCTGCTTCTAACTTGGGCCCAAATTGTAAAATGGTCTTATCTATTGGCGATTTCGTTCCAATTCACATTCCAAGTAATATTCGGCATGCTAATTACATTGCCGGTTGCCAAATTGCATTATCTCTTATAGTTTCCGAGATATGGACTATCGATAATTTACACCTTAGGCTCTGCTTCTAACTTGGGCCTAAATTGTAAAATGGTCTTATCTATTGGCGATTTCGTTCCAATTCACACTACAAGTAATATTCGGCATGCTAATTACATTGCCGGTTGCGAAATTGCATTATCTCTTATAGTTTCCGAGATATGGACTATCGATAATTTACACCTTAGGCTCTGCTTCTAACTTGGGCCCAAATTGTAAAATGGTCTTATCTATTGGCGATTTCGTTCCAATTCACATTCCAAGTAATATTCGGCATGCTAATTATATTTCCGGTTGCCAAATTGCATTATCTCTTATAGTTTCCGAGATATGGACTATCGATAATTTACACCTTAGGCTCTGCTTCTAACTTGGGCCCAAATTGTAAAATGGTCTTATCTATTGGCGATTTCGTTCCAATTCACATTCCAAGTAATATTCGGCATGCTAATTATATTGCCGGTTGCCAAATTGCATTATCTCTTATAGTTTCCGAGATATGGACTATCGATAATTTACACCTTAGGCTCTGCTTCTAACTTGGGCCCAAAATGTAAAATGGTCTTATCTATTGGCGATTTCGTCCCAATTCACATTCCAAGTGATATTCGGCATGCTAATTACATTGCCGGTTGCGAAATTGCATTATCTCTTATAGTTTCCGAGATATGGACTATCAATAATTTACACCTTAGGCTCTGCTTCTAACTTGGGCCCAAATTGTAAAATGGTCTTATCTATTGGCGATTTCGTTCCAATTCACATTCCAAGTAATATTCGGCATGCTAATTACATTGCCGGTTGCCAAATTGCATTATCTCTTATAGTTTCCGAGATATGGACTATCGATAATTTACACCTTAGGCTCTGCTTCTAACTTGGGCCCAAATTGTAAAATGGTCTTATCTATTGGCGATTTCGTTCCAATTCACACTCCAAGTAATATTCGGCATGCTAATTACATTGCCGGTTGCCAAATTGCATTATCTCTTATAGTTTCCGAGATATGGACTATCGATAATTTACACCTTAGGCTCTGCTTCTAACTTGGGCCCAAATTGTAAAATGGTCTTATCTATTGGCGATTTCGTTCCAATTCACATTCCAAGTAATATTCGGCATGCTAATTACATTGCCGGTTGCCAAATTGCATTATCTCTTATAGTTTCCGAGATATGGACTATCGATAATTTACACCTTAGGCTCTGCTTCTAACTTGGGCCCAAATTGTAAAATCGTCTTATCTATTGGCGATTTCGTTCCAATTCACATTCCAAGTAATATTCGGCATGCTAATTACATTGCCGGTTGCCAAATTGCATTATCTCTTATAGTTTCCGAGATATGGACTATCGATAATTTACACCTTAGGCTCTGCTTCTAACTTGGGCCCAAATTGTAAAATGGTCTTATCTATTGGCGATTTCGTTCCAATTCACATTCCAAGTAATATCCGGCATGCTAATTACATTGCCGGTTGCCAAATTGAATTATCTCTTATAGTTTCCGAGATATGGACTATCGATAATTTACACTTTAGGCTCTGCTTCTAACTTGGGCCCAAATTGTAAAATGGTCTTATCTATTGGCGATTTCGTTCTAATTCACATTCCAAGTAATATTCGGCATGCTAATTACATTGCCGGTTGCCAAATTGCATTATCTCTTATAGTTTCCGAGATATGGACTATCGATAATTTACATCTTAGGCTCTGCTTCTAACTTGGGCCCAAATTGTAAAATTGTCTTATTTATTGGCGATTTCGTTCCAATTCACATTCCAAGTAATATTCGGCATGCTAATTACATTGCCGGTTGCCAAATTGCATTATCTCTTATAGTTTCCGAGATATGGACTATCGATAATTTACACCTTAGGCTCTGCTTCTAACTTGGGCCCAATTTGTAAAATGGTCTTATCTATTGGCGATTTCGTCCCAATTCACATTCCAAGTGATATTCGGCATGCTAATTACATTGCCGGTTGCGAAATTGCATTATCTCTTATAGTTTCCGAGATATGGACTATCAATAATTTACACTTTAGGCTCTGCTTCTAACTTGGGCCCAAATTGTGAAATGGTCTTATCTATTGGCGATTTCGTTCCAATTCACATTCCAAGTAATATTCGGCATGCTAATTACATTGCCGGTTGCCAAATTGCATTATCTCTTATAGTTTCCGAGATATGGACTATCGATAATTTACACCTTAGGCTCTGCTTCTAACTTGGGCCCAAATTGTAAAATGGTCTTATCTATTGGCGATTTCGTTCCAATTCACATTCCAAGTAATATTCGGCATGCTAATTACATTACCGGTTGCCAAATTGCATTATCTCTTATAATTTCCGAGATATGGACTATCGATAATTTACACCTTAAGCTCTGCTTCTAACTTGGGCCCAAATTGTAAAATGGTCTTTTCTATTAGCGATTTCGTTCCAATTCACATTCCAAGTAATATTCGGCATGCTAATTACATTGCCGGTTGCCAAATTGCATTATCTCTTATAGTTTCCGAGATATGGACTATCGATAATTTACACCTTAGGCTCTGCTTCTAACTTGGGCCCAAATTGTAAAATGGTCTTATCTATTGGCGATTTCGTTCCAATTCACATTAAAAGTAATATTCGGCATGCTAATTACATTGCCGGTTGCCAAATTGCACTATCTCTTATAGTTTCCGAGATATGGACTATCGATAATTTACACCTTAGGCTCTGCTTCTAACTTGGGCCCAAATTGTAAAATGGTCTTATCTATTGGCGATTTCGTTCCAATTCACATTCCAAGTAATATTCGGCATGCTAATTACATTGCCGGTTGCCAAATTGCATTATCTCTTATAGTTTCCGAGATATGGACTATCGATAATTTACACCTTAGGCTCTGCTTCTAACTTGGGCCCAAATTGTAAAATGGCCTTTTCTATTGGCGATTTCGTTCCAATTCACATTCCAAGTAATATTCGGCATGCTAATTACATTGCCGGTTGCCAAATTGCATTATCTCTTATAGTTTCCGAGATATGGACTATCGATAATTTACACCTTAGGCTCTGCTTCTAACTTGGGCCCAAATTGTAAAATGGTCTTATCTATTGGCGATTTCGTTCCAATTCACATTAAAAGTAATATTCGGCATGCTAATTACATTGCCGGTTGCCAAATTGCATTATCTCTTATAGTTTCCGAGATATGGACTATCGATAATTTACACCTTAGGCTCTGCTTCTAACTTGGGCCCAAATTGTAAAATGGTCTTATCTATTGGCGATTTCGTTCCAATTCACATTCCAAGTAATATTCGGCATGCTAATTACATTACCGGTTGCCAAATTGCATTATCTCTTATAATTTCCGAGATATGGACTATCGATAATTTACACCTTAAGCTCTGCTTCTAACTTGGGCCCAAATTGTAAAATGGTCTTTTCTATTGGCGATTTCGTTCCAATTCACATTCCAAGTAATATTCGGCATGCTAATTACATTGCCGGTTGCCAAATTGCATTATCTCTTATAGTTTCCGAGATATGGACTATCGATAATTTACACCTTAGGCTCTGCTTCTAACTTGGGCCCAAATTGTAAAATGGTCTTATCTATTGGCGATTTCGTTCCAATTCACATTAAAAGTAATATTCGGCATGCTAATTACATTGCCGGTTGCCAAATTGCATTATCTCTTATAGTTTCCGAGATATGGACTATCGATAATTTACACCTTAGGCTCTGCTTCTAACTTGGGCCCAAATTGTAAAATGGTCTTATCTATTGGCGATTTCGTTCCAATTCACATTCCAAGTAATATTCGGCATGCTAATTACATTGCCGGTTGCCAAATTGCATTATCTCTTATAGTTTCCGAGATATGGACTATCGATAATTTATACCTTAGGCTCTGCTTCTAACTTGGGCCCAAATTGTAAAATGGTCTTTTCTATTGGCGATTTCGTTCCAATTCACATTCCAAGTAATATTCGGCATGCTAATTACATTGCCGGTTGCCAAATTGCATTATCTCTTATAGTTTCCGAGATATGGACTATCGATAATTTACACCTTAGGCTCTGCTTCTAACTTGGGCCCAAATTGTAAAATGGTCTTATCTATTGGCGATTTCGTTCCAATTCACATTAAAAGTAATATTCGGCATGCTAATTACATTGCCGGTTGCCAAATTGCATTATCTCTTATAGTTTCCGAGATATGGACTATCGATAATTTACACCTTAGGCTCTGCTTCTAACTTGGGCCCAAATTGTAAAATGGTCTTATCTATTGGCGATTTCGTTCCAATTCACACTCCAAGTAATATTCGGCATGCTAATTATATTGCCGGTTGCGAAATTGCATTATCTCTTATAGTTTCCGAGATATGGACTATCAATAATTTACACCTTAGGCTCTGCTTCTAACTTGGGCCCAAATTGTAAAATGGTCTTATCTATTGGCGATTTCGTTCCAATTCACATTCCAAGTAATATTCGGCATGCTAATTACATTGCCGGTTGCCAAATTGCATTATCTCTTATAGTTTCCGAGATATGGACTATCGATAATTTACACCTTAGGCTCTGCTTCTAACTTGGGCCCAAACTGTAAAATGGTCTTATCTATTGGCGATTTCGTTCCAATTCACATTCCAAGTAATATTCGGCATGCTAATTACATTGCCGATTGCCAAATTGCATTATCTCTTATAGTTTCCGAGATATGGACTATCGATAATTTACACCTTAGGCTCTGCTTCTAACTTGCGCCCAAATTGTAAAATGGTCTTATCTATTGGCGATTTCGTTCCAATTCACATTCCAAGTAATATTCGGCATGCTAATTACATTGCCGGTTGCCAAATTGCATTATCTCTTATAGTTTCCGAGATATGGACTATCAATAATTTACACCTTAGGCTCTGCTTCTAACTTGGGCCCAAATTGTAAAATGGTCTTATCTATTGGCGATTTCGTTCCAATTCACATTCCAAGTAATATTCGGCATGCTAATTACATTGCCGGTTGCCAAATTGAATTATCTCTTATAGTTTCCGAGATATGGACTATCGATAATTTACACCTTAGGCTCTGCTTCTAACTTGGGCCCAAATTGTAAAATGGTCTTACCTATTGGCGATTTCGTTCCAATTCACATTCCAAGTAATATTCGGCATGCTAATTACATTGCCGGTTGCCAAATTGCATTATCTCTTATAGTTTCCGAGATATGGACTATCGATAATTTACACCTTAGGCTCTGCTTCTAACTTGGGCCCAAATTGTAAAATGGTCTTACCTATTGGCGATTTCGTTCCAATTCACATTCCAAGTAATATTCGGCATGCTAATTACATTGCCGGTTGCCAAATTGCATTATCTCTTATAGTTTCCGAGATATGGACTATCGATCATTTACACCTTAGGCTCTGCTTCTAACTTGGGCCCAAATTCTAAAATGGTCTTACCTATTGGCGATTTCGTTCCAATTCACATTCCAAGTAATATTCGGCATGCTAATTACATTGCCGGTTGCCAAATTGCATTATCTCTTATAGTTTCCGAGATATGGACTATCGATCATTTACACCTTAGGCTCTGCTTCTAACTTGGGCCCAAATTGTAAAATGGTCTTATCTATTGGCGATTTCGTTCCAATTCACATTCCAATTAATATTCGGCATGCTAATTACATTGCCGGTTGCCAAATTGCATTATCTCTTATAGTTTCCGAGATATGGACTATCGATAATTTACACCTTAGGCTCTGCTTCTAACTTGGGCCCAAATTGTAAAATGGTCTTATCTATTGGCGATTTCGTTCCAATTCACATTCCAAGTAATATTCGGCATGCTAATTACATTGCCGGTTGTCAAATTGCATTATCTCTTATAGTTTCCGAGATATGGACTATCGATAATTTACACCTTAGGCTCTGCTTCTAACTTGGGCCCAAATTGTAAAATGGTCTTATCTATTGGCGATTTCGTTCCAATTCACATTCCAAGTAATATTCGGCATGCTAATTACATTGCCGGTTGCCAAATTGCATTATCTCTTATAGTTTCCGAGATATGGACTATCGATAATTTACACCTTAGGCTCTGCTTCTAACTTGGGCCCAAATTGTAAAATGGTCTTATCTATTGGCGATTTCGTTCCAATTCACATTCCAAGTAATATTCGGCATGCTAATTACATTGCCGGTTGCCAAATTTCATTATCTCTTATAGTTTCCGAGATATGGACTATCGATAATTTACACCTTAGGCTCTGCTTCTAACTTGGGCCCAAATTGTAAAATGGTCTTATCTATTGGCGATTTCGTTCCAATTCACATTCCAAGTAATATTCGGCATGCTAATTACATTGCCGGTTGCGAAATTGCATTATCTCTTATAGTTTCCGAGATATGGACTATCAATAATTTACACCTTAGGCTCTGCTTCTAACTTGGGCCCAAATTGTAAAATGGTCTTATCTATTGGCGATTTCGTTCCAATTCACATTCCAAGTAATATTCGGCATGCTTATTACATTGCCGGTTGCCAAATTGCATTATCTCTTATAGTTTCCGAGATATGGACTATCGATAATTTACACCTTAGGCTCTGCTTCTAACTTGGGCCCAAATTGTAAAATGGTCTTATCTATTGGCGATTTCGTTCCAATTCACATTCCAAGTAATATTCGGCATGCTAATTACATTGCCGGTTGCCAAATTGCATTATCTCTTATAGTTTCCGAGATATGGACTATCGATAATTTACACCTTAGGCTCTGCTTCTAACTTGGGCCCAAATTGTAAAATGGTCTTATCTATTTGCGATTTCGTTCCAATTCACATTCCAAGTAATATTCGGCATGCTAATTACATTGCGGGTTGCCAAATTGCATTATCTCTTATAGTTTCCGAGATATGGACTATCGATAATTTACACCTTAGGCTCTGCTTCTAACTTGGGCCCAAATTGTAAAATGGTCTTATCTATTGGCGATTTCGTTCCAATTCACATTCCAAGTAATATTCGGCATGCTAATTACTTTGCCGGTTGCCAAATTGCATTATCTCTTATAGTTTCCGAGATATGGACTATCGATAATTACACCTTAGGCTCTGTTTCTAACTTGGGCCCAAATTGTAAAATGGTCTTATCTATTGGCGATTTCGTTCCAATTCACATTCCAAGTAATATCCGGCATGCTAATTACATTGCCGGTTGCCAAATTGAATTATCTCTTATAGTTTCCGAGATATGGACTATCGATAATTTACACCTTAGGCTCTGCTTCTAACTTGGGCCCAAATTGTAAAATGGTCTTATCTATTGGCGATTTCGTTCCAATTCACATTCCAAGTAATATTCGGCATGCTAATTACATTGCCGGTTGCCAAATTGCATTATCTCTTATAGTTTCCGAGATATGGACTATCGATAATTTACATCTTAGGCTCTGCTTCTAACTTGGGCCCAAATTGTAAAATGGTCTTATCTATTGGCGATTTCGTTCCAATTCACATTCCAAGTAATATTCGGCATGCTAATTACATTGCCGGTTGCCAAATTGCATTATCTCTTATAGTTTCCGAGATATGGACTATCGAAAATTTACACCTTAGGCTCTGCTTCTAACTTGGGCCCAAATTGTAAAATGGTCTTATCTATTGGCGATTTCGTTCCAATTCACATTCCAAGTAATATTCGGCATGCTAATTACATTGCCGGTAGCCAAATTGCATTATCTCTTATAGTTTCCGAGATATGGACTATCGATAATTTACACCTTAGGCTCTGCTTCTAACTAGGGCCCAAATTGTAAAATGGTCTTCTCTATTGGCGATTTCGTTCCAATTCACATTCCAAGTAATATTCGGCATGCTAATTACATTGCCGGTTGCCAAATTGCATTATCTCTTATAGTTTCCGAGATATGGACTATCGATAATTTACACCTTAGGCTCTGCTTCTAACTTGGGCCCAAATTGTAAAATGGTCTTATCTATTGGCGATTTCGTTCCAATTCACATTCCAAGTAATATCCGGCATGCTAATTACATTGCCGGTTGCCAAATTGAATTATCTCTTATAGTTTCCGAGATATGGACTATCGATAATTTACACCTTAGGCTCTGCTTCTAACTTGGGCCCAAATTGTAAAATGGTCTTATCTATTGGCGATTTCGTTCCAATTCACATTCCAAGTAATATTCGGCATGCTAATTACATTGCCGGTTGCCAAATTGCATTATCTCTTATAGTTTCCGAGATATGGACTATCGATAATTTACACCTTGGGCTCTGCTTCTAACTTGGGCCCAAATTGTAAAATGGTCTTATCTATTGGCGATTTCGTCCCAATTCACATTCCAAGTGATATTCGGCATGCTAATTACATTGCCGGTTGCGAAATTGCATTATCTCTTATAGTTTCCGAGATATGGACTATCAATAATTTACACCTTAGGCTCTGCTTCTAACTTGGGCCCAAATTGTGAAATGGTCTTATCTATTGGCGATTTCGTTCCAATTCACACTCCAAGTAATATTCGGCATGCTAATTACATTGCCGGTTGCCAAATTGCATTATCTCTTATAGTTTCCGAGATATGGACTATCGATAATTTACACCTTAGGCTCTGCTTCTAACTTGGGCCCAAATTGTAAAATGGTCTTTTCTATTGGCGATTTCGTTCCAATTCACATTCCAAGTAATATTCGGCATGCTAATTACATTGCCGGTTGCCAAATTGCATTATCTCTTATAGTTTCCGAGATATGGACTATCGATAATTTACACCTTAGGCTCTGCTTCTAACTTGGGCCCAAATTGTAAAATGGTCTTATCTATTGGCGATTTCGTTCCAATTCACACTCCAAGTAATATTCGGCATGCTAATTACATTGCCGGTTGCGAAATTGCATTATCTCTTATAGTTTCCGAGATATGGACTATCAATAATTTACACCTTAGGCTCTGCTTCTAACTTGGGCCCAAATTGTAAAATGGTCTTATCTATAGGCGATTTCGTTCCAATTCACATTCCAAGTAATATTCGGCATGCTAATTACATTGCCGGTTGCCAAATTGCATTATCTCTTATAGTTTTCGAGATATGGACTATCGATAATTTACACCTTAGGCTCTGCTTCTAACTTGGGCCCAAATTGTAAAATGGTCTTCTTTATTGGCGATTTCGTTCCAATTCACATTCCAAGTAATATTCGGCATGCTAATTACATTGCCGGTTGCCAAATTGCATTATCTCTTATAGTTTCCGAGATATGGACTATCGATAATTTACACCTTAGGCTCTGCTTCTAACTTGGGCCCAAATTGTAAAATGGTCTTATCTATTGGCGATTTCGTTCCAATTCACATTCCAAGTAATATTCGGCATGCTAATTACATTGCCGGTTGCCAAATTGCATTATCTCTTATAGTTTCCGAGATATGGACTATCGATAATTTACACCTTAGGCTCTGCTTCTAACTTGGGCCCAAATTGTAAAATGGTCTTCTCTGTTGGCGATTTCGTTCCAATTCACATTCCAAGTAATATTCGGCATGCCAATTACACTGCCGGTTGCCAAATTGCATTATCTCTTATAGTTTCCGAGATATGGACTATCAATAATTTACACCTTAGGCTCTGCTTCTAACTTGGGCCCAAATTGTAAAATGGTCTTATCTATTGGCGATTTCGTTCCAATTCACATTCCAAGTAATATTCGGCATGCTAATTACATTGCCGGTTGCCAAATTGAATTATCTCTTATAGTTTCCGAGATATGGACTATCGATAATTTACACCTTAGGCTCTGCTTCTAACTTGGGCCCAAATTGTAAAATGGTCTTACCTATTGGCGATTTCGTTCCAATTCACATTCCAAGTAATATTCGGCATGCTAATTACATTGCCGGTTGCCAAATTGCATTATCTCTTATAGTTTCCGAGATATGGACTATCGATTATTTACACCATAGGCTCTGCTTCTAACTTGGGCCCAAATTGTAAAATGGTCTTATCTATTGGCGATTTCGTTCCAATTCACATTCCAAGTAATATTCGGCATGCTAATTACATTGCCGGTTGCCAAATTGCATTATCTCTTATAGTTTCCGAGATATGGACTATCGATAATTTACACCTTAGGCTCTGCTTCTAACTTGGGCCCAAATTGTAAAATGGTCTTCTCTGTTGGCGATTTCGTTCCAATTCACATTCCAAGTAATATTCGGCATGCCAATTACACTGCCGGTTGCCAAATTGCATTATCTCTTATAGTTTCCGAGATATGGACTATCAATAATTTACACCTTAGGCTCTGCTTCTAACTTGGGCCCAAATTGTAAAATGGTCTTATCTATTGGCGATTTCGTTCCAATTCACATTCCAAGTAATATTCGGCATGCTAATTACATTGCCGGTTGCCAAATTGAATTATCTCTTATAGTTTCCGAGATATGGACTATCGATAATTTACACCTTAGGCTCTGCTTCTAACTTGGGCCCAAATTGTAAAATGGTCTTACCTATTGGCGATTTCGTTCCAATTCACATTCCAAGTAATATTCGGCATGCTAATTACATTGCCGGTTGCCAAATTGCATTATCTCTTATAGTTTCCGAGATATGGACTATCGATAATTTACACCATATGCTCTGCTTCTAACTTGGGCCCAAATTGTAAAATGGTCTTATCTATTGGCGATTTCGTTCCAATTCACATTCCAAGTAATATTCGGCATGCTAATTACATTGCCGGTTGCCAAATTGCATTATCTCTTATAGTTTCCGAGATATGGACTATCGATAATTTACACCTTAGGCTCTGCTTCTAACTTGGGCCCAAATTGTAAAATGGTCTTATCTATTGGCGATTTCGTACCAATTCACATTCCAAGTAATATTCGGCATGCTAATTACATTGCCGGTTGCCAAATTGCATTATCTCTTATAGTTTCCGAGATATGGACTATCGATAATTTACACCATAGGCTCTGCTTCTAACTTGGGCCCAAATTGTAAAATGGTCTTATCTATTGGCGATTTCGTTCCAATTCACATTCCAAGTAATATTCGGCATGCTAATTACATTGCCGGTTGCCAAATTGCATTATCTCTTATAGTTTCCGAGATATGGACTATCGATAATTTACACCTTAGGCTCTGCTTCTAACTTGGGCCCAAATTGTAAAATGGTCTTATCTATTGGCGATTTCGTTCCAATTCACATTCCAAGTAATATTCGGCATGCTAATTACATTGCCGGTTGCCAAATTGCATTATCTCTTATAGTTTCCGAGATATGGACTATCGATAATTTACACCTTAGGCTCTGCTTCTAACTTGGGCCCAAATTGTAAAATGGTCTTACCTATTGGCGATTTCGTTCCAATTCACACTCCAAGTAATATTCGGCATGCTAATTACATTGCCGGTTGCCAAATTGCATTATCTCTTATAGTTTCCGAGATATGGACTATCGATAATTTACACCTTAGGCTCTGCTTCTAACTTGGGCCCAAATTGTAAAATGGTCTTACCTATTGGCGATTTCGTTCCAATTCACATTCCAAGTAATATTCGGCATGCTAATTACATTGCCGGTTGCCAAATTGCATTATCTCTTATAGTTTCCGAGATATGGACTATCGATCATTTACACCTTAGGCTCTGCTTCTAACTTGGGCCCAAATTCTAAAATGGTCTTACCTATTGGCGATTTCGTTCCAATTCACATTCCAAGTAATATTCGGCATGCTAATTACATTGCCGGTTGCCAAATTGCATTATCTCTTATAGTTTCCGAGATATGGACTATCGATCATTTACACCTTAGGCTCTGCTTCTAACTTGGGCCCAAATTGTAAAATGGTCTTATCTATTGGCGATTTCGTTCCAATTCACATTCCAATTAATATTCGGCATGCTAATTACATTGCCGGTTGCCAAATTGCATTATCTCTTATAGTTTCCGAGATATGGACTATCGATAATTTACACCTTAGGCTCTGCTTCTAACTTGGGCCCAAATTGTAAAATGGTCTTATCTATTGGCGATTTCGTTCCAATTCACATTCCAAGTAATATTCGGCATGCTAATTACATTGCCGGTTGTCAAATTGCATTATCTCTTATAGTTTCCGAGATATGGACTATCGATAATTTACACCTTAGGCTCTGCTTCTAACTTGGGCCCAAATTGTAAAATGGTCTTATCTATTGGCGATTTCGTTCCAATTCACATTCCAAGTAATATTCGGCATGCTAATTACATTGCCGGTTGCCAAATTGCATTATCTCTTATAGTTTCCGAGATATGGACTATCGATAATTTACACCTTAGGCTCTGCTTCTAACTTGGGCCCAAATTGTAAAATGGTCTTATCTATTGGCGATTTCGTTCCAATTCACATTCCAAGTAATATTCGGCATGCTAATTACATTGCCGGTTGCCAAATTTCATTATCTCTTATAGTTTCCGAGATATGGACTATCGATAATTTACACCTTAGGCTCTGCTTCTAACTTGGGCCCAAATTGTAAAATGGTCTTATCTATTGGCGATTTCGTTCCAATTCACATTCCAAGTAATATTCGGCATGCTAATTACATTGCCGGTTGCGAAATTGCATTATCTCTTATAGTTTCCGAGATATGGACTATCAATAATTTACACCTTAGGCTCTGCTTCTAACTTGGGCCCAAATTGTAAAATGGTCTTATCTATTGGCGATTTCGTTCCAATTCACATTCCAAGTAATATTCGGCATGCTTATTACATTGCCGGTTGCCAAATTGCATTATCTCTTATAGTTTCCGAGATATGGACTATCGATAATTTACACCTTAGGCTCTGCTTCTAACTTGGGCCCAAATTGTAAAATGGTCTTATCTATTGGCGATTTCGTTCCAATTCACATTCCAAGTAATATTCGGCATGCTAATTACATTGCCGGTTGCCAAATTGCATTATCTCTTATAGTTTCCGAGATATGGACTATCGATAATTTACACCTTAGGCTCTGCTTCTAACTTGGGCCCAAATTGTAAAATGGTCTTATCTATTTGCGATTTCGTTCCAATTCACATTCCAAGTAATATTCGGCATGCTAATTACATTGCGGGTTGCCAAATTGCATTATCTCTTATAGTTTCCGAGATATGGACTATCGATAATTTACACCTTAGGCTCTGCTTCTAACTTGGGCCCAAATTGTAAAATGGTCTTATCTATTGGCGATTTCGTTCCAATTCACATTCCAAGTAATATTCGGCATGCTAATTACTTTGCCGGTTGCCAAATTGCATTATCTCTTATAGTTTCCGAGATATGGACTATCGATAATTTACACCTTAGGCTCTGTTTCTAACTTGGGCCCAAATTGTAAAATGGTCTTATCTATTGGCGATTTCGTTCCAATTCACATTCCAAGTAATATCCGGCATGCTAATTACATTGCCGGTTGCCAAATTGAATTATCTCTTATAGTTTCCGAGATATGGACTATCGATAATTTACACCTTAGGCTCTGCTTCTAACTTGGGCCCAAATTGTAAAATGGTCTTATCTATTGGCGATTTCGTTCCAATTCACATTCCAAGTAATATTCGGCATGCTAATTACATTGCCGGTTGCCAAATTGCATTATCTCTTATAGTTTCCGAGATATGGACTATCGATAATTTACATCTTAGGCTCTGCTTCTAACTTGGGCCCAAATTGTAAAATGGTCTTATCTATTGGCGATTTCGTTCCAATTCACATTCCAAGTAATATTCGGCATGCTAATTACATTGCCGGTTGCCAAATTGCATTATCTCTTATAGTTTCCGAGATATGGACTATCGAAAATTTACACCTTAGGCTCTGCTTCTAACTTGGGCCCAAATTGTAAAATGGTCTTATCTATTGGCGATTTCGTTCCAATTCACATTCCAAGTAATATTCGGCATGCTAATTACATTGCCGGTTGCCAAATTGCATTATCTCTTATAGTTTCCGAGATATGGACTATCGATAATTTACACCTTAGGCTCTGCTTCTAACTAGGGCCCAAATTGTAAAATGGTCTTCTCTATTGGCGATTTCGTTCCAATTCACATTCCAAGTAATATTCGGCATGCTAATTACATTGCCGGTTGCCAAATTGCATTATCTCTTATAGTTTCCGAGATATGGACTATCGATAATTTACACCTTAGGCTCTGCTTCTAACTTGGGCCCAAATTGTAAAATGGTCTTATCTATTGGCGATTTCGTTCCAATTCACATTCCAAGTAATATCCGGCATGCTAATTACATTGCCGGTTGCCAAATTGAATTATCTCTTATAGTTTCCGAGATATGGACTATCGATAATTTACACCTTAGGCTCTGCTTCTAACTTGGGCCCAAATTGTAAAATGGTCTTATCTATTGGCGATTTCGTTCCAATTCACATTCCAAGTAATATTCGGCATGCTAATTACATTGCCGGTTGCCAAATTGCATTATCTCTTATAGTTTCCGAGATATGGACTATCGATAATTTACACCTTGGGCTCTGCTTCTAACTTGGGCCCAAATTGTAAAATGGTCTTATCTATTGGCGATTTCGTCCCAATTCACATTCCAAGTGATATTCGGCATGCTAATTACATTGCCGGTTGCGAAATTGCATTATCTCTTATAGTTTCCGAGATATGGACTATCAATAATTTACACCTTAGGCTCTGCTTCTAACTTGGGCCCAAATTGTGAAATGGTCTTATCTATTGGCGATTTCGTTCCAATTCACATTCCAAGTAATATTCGGCATGCTAATTACATTGCCGGTTGCCAAATTGCATTATCTCTTATAGTTTCCGAGATATGGACTATCGATAATTTACACCTTAGGCTCTGCTTCTAACTTGGGCCCAAATTGTAAAATGGTCTTTTCTATTGGCGATTTCGTTCCAATTCACATTCCAAGTAATATTCGGCATGCTAATTACATTGCCGGTTGCCAAATTGCATTATCTCTTATAGTTTCCGAGATATGGACTATCGATAATTTACACCTTAGGCTCTGCTTCTAACTTGGGCCCAAATTGTAAAATGGTCTTATCTATTGGCGATTTCGTTCCAATTCACACTCCAAGTAATATTCGGCATGCTAATTACATTGCCGGTTGCGAAATTGCATTATCTCTTATAGTTTCCGAGATATGGACTATCAATAATTTACACCTTAGGCTCTGCTTCTAACTTGGGCCCAAATTGTAAAATGGTCTTATCTATAGGCGATTTCGTTCCAATTCACATTCCAAGTAATATTCGGCATGCTAATTACATTGCCGGTTGCCAAATTGCATTATCTCTTATAGTTTTCGAGATATGGACTATCGATAATTTACACCTTAGGCTCTGCTTCTAACTTGGGCCCAAATTGTAAAATGGTCTTCTCTATTGGCGATTTCGTTCCAATTCACATTCCAAGTAATATTCGGCATGCTAATTACATTGCCGGTTGCCAAATTGCATTATCTCTTATAGTTTCCGAGATATGGACTATCGATAATTTACACCTTAGGCTCTGCTTCTAACTTGGGCCCAAATTGTAAAATGGTCTTATCTATTGGCGATTTCGTTCCAATTCACATTCCAAGTAATATTCGGCATGCTAATTACATTGCCGGTTGCCAAATTGCATTATCTCTTATAGTTTCCGAGATATGGACTATCGATAATTTACACCTTAGGCTCTGCTTCTAACTTGGGCCCAAATTGTAAAATGGTCTTCTCTGTTGGCGATTTCGTTCCAATTCACATTCCAAGTAATATTCGGCATGCCAATTACACTGCCGGTTGCCAAATTGCATTATCTCTTATAGTTTCCGAGATATGGACTATCAATAATTTACACCTTAGGCTCTGCTTCTAACTTGGGCCCAAATTGTAAAATGGTCTTATCTATTGGCGATTTCGTTCCAATTCACATTCCAAGTAATATTCGGCATGCTAATTACATTGCCGGTTGCCAAATTGAATTATCTCTTATAGTTTCCGAGATATGGACTATCGATAATTTACACCTTAGGCTCTGCTTCTAACTTGGGCCCAAATTGTAAAATGGTCTTACCTATTGGCGATTTCGTTCCAATTCACATTCCAAGTAATATTCGGCATGCTAATTACATTGCCGGTTGCCAAATTGCATTATCTCTTATAGTTTCCGAGATATGGACTATCGATAATTTACACCATAGGCTCTGCTTCTAACTTGGGCCCAAATTGTAAAATGGTCTTATCTATTGGCGATTTCGTTCCAATTCACATTCCAAGTAATATTCGGCATGCTAATTACATTGCCGGTTGCCAAATTGCATTATCTCTTATAGTTTCCGAGATATGGACTATCGATAATTTACACCTTAGGCTCTGCTTCTAACTTGGGCCCAAATTGTAAAATGGTCTTCTCTGTTGGCGATTTCGTTCCAATTCACATTCCAAGTAATATTCGGCATGCCAATTACACTGCCGGTTGCCAAATTGCATTATCTCTTATAGTTTCCGAGATATGGACTATCAATAATTTACACCTTAGGCTCTGCTTCTAACTTGGGCCCAAATTGTAAAATGGTCTTATCTATTGGCGATTTCGTTCCAATTCACATTCCAAGTAATATTCGGCATGCTAATTACATTGCCGGTTGCCAAATTGAATTATCTCTTATAGTTTCCGAGATATGGACTATCGATAATTTACACCTTAGGCTCTGCTTCTAACTTGGGCCCAAATTGTAAAATGGTCTTACCTATTGGCGATTTCGTTCCAATTCACATTCCAAGTAATATTCGGCATGCTAATTACATTGCCGGTTGCCAAATTGCATTATCTCTTATAGTTTCCGAGATATGGACTATCGATAATTTACACCATAGGCTCTGCTTCTAACTTGGGCCCAAATTGTAAAATGGTCTTATCTATTGGCGATTTCGTTCCAATTCACATTCCAAGTAATATTCGGCATGCTAATTACATTGCCGGTTGCCAAATTGCATTATCTCTTATAGTTTCCGAGATATGGACTATCGATAATTTACACCTTAGGCTCTGCTTCTAACTTGGGCCCAAATTGTAAAATGGTCTTATCTATTGGCGATTTCGTACCAATTCACATTCCAAGTAATATTCGGCATGCTAATTACATTGCCGGTTGCCAAATTGCATTATCTCTTATAGTTTCCGAGATATGGACTATCGATAATTTACACCATAGGCTCTGCTTCTAACTTGGGCCCAAATTGTAAAATGGTCTTATCTATTGGCGATTTCGTTCCAATTCACATTCCAAGTAATATTCGGCATGCTAATTACATTGCCGGTTGCCAAATTGCATTATCTCTTATAGTTTCCGAGATATGGACTATCGATAATTTACACCTTAGGCTCTGCTTCTAACTTGGGCCCAAATTGTAAAATGGTCTTATCTATTGGCGATTTCGTTCCAATTCACATTCCAAGTAATATTCGGCATGCTAATTACATTGCCGGTTGCCAAATTGCATTATCTCTTATAGTTTCCGAGATATGGACTATCGATAATTTACACCTTAGGCTCTGCTTCTAACTTGGGCCCAAATTGTAAAATGGTCTTACCTATTGGCGATTTCGTTCCAATTCACACTCCAAGTAATATTCGGCATGCTAATTACATTGCCGGTTGCGAAATTGCATTATCTCTTATAGTTTCCGAGATATGGACTATCGATAATTTACACCTTAGGCTCTGCTTCTAACTTGGGCCCAAATTGTAAAATGGTCTTATCTATTGGCGATTTCGTTCCAATTCACATTCCAAGTAATATTCGGCATGCTAATTACATTGCCGGTTGCCAAATTGCATTATCTCTTATAGTTTCCGAGATATGGACTATCGATAATTTACACCTTAGGCTCTGCTTCTAACTTGGGCCCAAATTGTAAAATGGTCTTATCTATTGGCGATTTCGTTCCAATTCACATTCCAAGTAATATTCGGCATGCCAATTACATTGCCGGTTGCCAAATTGCATTATCTCTTATAGTTTCCGAGATATGGACTATCGATAATTTACACCATAGGCTCTGCTTCTAACTTGGGCCCAAATTGTAAAATGGTCTTATCTATTGGCGATTTCGTTCCAATTCACATTCCAAGTAATATTCGGCATGCTAATTACATTGCCGGTTGCCAAATTGCATTATCTCTTATAGTTTCCGAGATATGGACTATCGATAATTTACACCTTAGGCTCTGCTTCTAACTTGGGCCCAAATTGTAAAATGGTCTTATCTATTGGCGATTTCGTTCCAATTCACATTCCAAGTAATATTCGGCATGCTAATTACATTGCCGGTTGCCAAATTGCATTATCTCTTATAGTTTCCGAGATATGGACTATCGATAATTTACACCTTAGGCTCTGCTTCTAACTTGGGCCCAAATTGTAAAATAGTCTTATCTATTGGCGATTTCGTTCCAATTCACATTCAAAGTTATATTCGGCATGCTAATTACATTGCCGGTTGCCAAATTGCATTATCTCTTATAGTTTCCGAGATATGGACTATCGATAATTTACACCTTAGGCTCTGCTTCTAACTTGGGCCCAAATTGTAAAATGGTCTTATCTATTGGCGATTTCGTTCCAATTCACATTCCAAGTAATATTCGGCATGCTAATTACATTGCCGGTTGCCAAATTGCATTATCTCTTATAGTTTCCGAGATATGGACTATCGATAATTTACACCATAGGCTCTGCTTCTAACTTGGGCCCAAATTGTAAAATGGTCTTATCTATTGGCGATTTCGTTCCAATTCACATTCCAAGTAATATTCGGCATGCTAATTACATTGCCCGTTGCCAAATTGCATTATCTCTTATAGTTTCCGAGATATGGACTATCGATAATTTACACCTTAGGCTCTGCTTCTAACTTGCTCCCAAATTGTAAAATGGTCTTATCTATTGGCGATTTCGTTCCAATTCACATTCCAAGTAATATTCGGCATGCTAATTACATTGCCGGTTGCCAAATTGCATTATCTCTTATAGTTTCCGAGATATGGACTATCCATAATTTACACCTTAGACTCTGCTTCTAACTTGGGCCCAAATTGTAAAATGGTCTTATCTATTGGCGATTTCGTTCCAATTCACATTCCAAGTAATATTCGGCATGCTAATTACATTGCCGGTTGCCAAATTGCATTATCTCTTATAGTTTCCGAGATATGGACTATCGATAATTTACACCTTAGGCTCTGCTTCTAACTTGGGCCCAAATTGTAAAATGGTCTTATCTATTGGCGATTTCGTTCCAATTCACATTCCAAGTAATATTCGGCATGCTAATTACATTGCCGGTTGCCAAATTGCATTATCTCTTATAGTTTCCGAGATATGGACTATCGATAATTTACACCTTAGGCCCTGCTTCTAACTTGGGCCCAAATTGTAAAATGGTCTTATCTATTGGCGATTTCGTTCCAATTCACATTCCAAGTAATATTCGGCATGCTAATTACATTGCCGGTTGCCAAATTGCATTATCTCTTATAGTTTCCGAGATATGGACTATCGATAATTTACACCTTAGGCTCTGCTTCTAACTTGGGCCCAAATTGTAAAATGGTCTTATCTATTGGCGATTTCGTTCCAATTCACACTACAAGTAATATTCGGCATGCTAATTACATTGCCGGTTGCGAAATTGCATTATCTCTTATAGTTTCCGAGATATGGACTATCGATAGTTTACACCTTAGGCTCTGCTTCTAACTTGGGCCCAAATTGTAAAATGGTCTTATCTATTGGCGATTTCGTTCCAATTCACATTCCAAGTAATATTCGGCATGCTAATTACATTGCCGGTTGCCAAATTGAATTATCTCTTATAGTTTCCGAGATATGGACTATCGATAATTTACACCTTAGGCTCTGCTTCTAACTTGGGCCCAAATTGTAAAATGGTCTTATCTATTGGCGATTTCGTTCCAATTCACATTCCAAGTAATATTCGGCATGCTAATTATATTGCCGGTTGCCAAATTGCATTATCTCTTATAGTTTCCGAGATATGGACTATCGATAATTTACACCTTAGGCTCTGCTTCTAACTTGGGCCCAAAATGTAAAATGGTCTTATCTATTGGCGATTTCGTCCCAATTCACATTCCAAGTGATATTCGGCATGCTAATTACATTGCCGGTTGCGAAATTGCATTATCTCTTATAGTTTCCGAGATATGGACTATCAATAATTTACACCTTAGGCTCTGCTTCTAACTTGGGCCCAAATTGTAAAATGGTCTTATCTATTGGCGATTTCGTTCCAATTCACATTCCAAGTAATATTCGGCATGCTAATTACATTGCCGGTTGCCAAATTGCATTATCTCTTATAGTTTCCGAGATATGGACTATCGATAATTTACACCTTAGGCTCTGCTTCTAACTTGGGCCCAAATTGTAAAATGGTCTTATCTATTGGCGATTTCGTTCCAATTCACATTCCAAGTAATATTCGGCATGCTAATTACATTGCCGGTTGCCAAATTGCATTATCTCTTATAGTTTCCGAGATATGGACTATCGATAATTTACACCATAGGCTCTGCTTCTAACTTGGGCCCAAATTGTAAAATGGTCTTATCTATTGGCGATTTCGTTCCAATTCACATTCCAAGTAATATTCGGCATGCTAATTACATTGCCGATTGCCAAATTGCATTATCTCTTATAGTTTCCGAGATATGGACTATCGATAATTTACACCTTAGGCTCTGCTTCTAACTTGGGCCCAAATTGTAAAATGGTCTTATCTATTGGCGATTTCGTTCCAATTCACATTCCAAGTAATATTCGGCATGCTAATTACATTGCCGGTTGCCAAATTGCATTATCTCTTATAGTTTCCGAGATATGGACTATCGATAATTTACACCTTAGGCTCTGCTTCTAACTTGGGCCCAAATTGTAAAATGGTCTTATCTATTGGCGATTTCGTTCCAATTCACATTCCAAGTAATATTCGGCATGCTAATTACATTGCCGGTTGCCAAATTGCATTATCTCTTATAGTTTCCGAGATATGGACTATCGATAATTTACACCTTGGCTCTGCTTCTAACTTGGGCCCAAATTGTAAAATGGTCTTATCTATTGGCGATTTCGTTCCAATTCACATTCCAAGTAATATTCGGCATGCTAATTACATTGCCGGTTGCCAAATTGCATTATCTCTTATAGTTTCCGAGATATGGACTATCGATAATTTACACCTTAGGCTCTGCTTCTAACTTGGGCCCAAATTGTAAAATGGTCTTACCTATTGGCGATTTCGTTCGAATTCACACTCCAAGTAATATTCGGCATGCTAATTACATTGCCGGTTGCGAAATTGCATTATCTCTTATAGTTTCCGAGATATGGACTATCGATAATTTACACCTTAGGCTCTGGTTCTAACTTGGGCCCAAATTGTAAAATGGTCTTATCTATTGGCGATTTCGTTCCAATTCACATTCCAAGTAATATTCGGCATGCTAATTACATTGCCGGTTGCCAAATTGCATTATCTCTTATAGTTTCCGAGATATGGACTATCGATAATTTACACCTTAGGCTCTGCTTCTAACTTGGGCCCAAATTGTAAAATGGTCTTATCTATTGGCGATTTCGTCCCAATTCACATTCCAAGTGATATTCGGCATGCTAATTACATTGCCGGTTGCGAAATTGCATTATCTCTTATAGTTTCCGAGATATGGACTATCAATAATTTACACCTTAGGCTCTGCTTCTAACTTGGGCCCAAATTGTAAAATGGTCTTATCTATTGGCGATTTCGTTCCAATTCACATTCCAAGTAATATTCGGCATGCTAATTACATTGCCGGTTGCCAAATTGCATTATCTCTTATAGTTTCCGAGATATGGACTATCGATAATTTACACCTTAGGCTCTGCTTCTAACTTGGGCCCAAATTGTAAAATAGTCTTATCTATTGGCGATTTCGTTCCAATTCACATTCCAAGTTATATTCGGCATGCTAATTACATTGCCGGTTGCCAAATTGCATTATCTCTTATAGTTTCCGAGATATGGACTATCGATAATTTACACCTTAGGCTCTGCTTCTAACTTGGGCCCAAATTGTAAAATGGTCTTATCTATTGGCGATTTCGTTCCAATTCACATTCCAAGTAATATTCGGCATGCTAATTACATTGCCGGTTGCCAAATTGCATTATCTCTTATAGTTTCCGAGATATGGACTATCGATAATTTACACCTTAGGCTCTGCTTCTAACTTGGGCCCAAATTGTAAAATGGTCTTATCTATTGGCGATTTCGTTCCAATTCACACTCCAAGTAATATTCGGCATGCTAATTACATTGCCGGTTGCCAAATTGCATTATCTCTTATAGTTTCCGAGATATGGACTATCGATAATTTACACCTTAGGCTCTGCTTCTAACTTGGGAACAAATTGTAAAATGGTCTTATCTATTGGCGATTTCGTTCCAATTCACATTCCAAGTAATATTCGGCATGCTAATTACATTGCCGGTTGCCAAATTGCATTATCTCTTATAGTTTCCGAGATATGGACTATCGATAATTTACACCTTAGGCTCTGCTTCTAACTTGGGCCCAAATTGTAAAATCGTCTTATCTATTGGCGATTTCGTTCCAATTCACATTCCAAGTAATATTCGGCATGCTAATTACATTGCCGGTTGCCAAATTGCATTATCTCTTATAGTTTCCGAGATATGGACTATCGATAATTTACACCTTAGGCTCTGCTTCTAACTTGGGCCCAAATTGTAAAATCGTCTTATCTATTGGCGATTTCGTTCCAATTCACATTCCAAGTAATATTCGGCATGCTAATTACATTGCCGGTTGCCAAATTGCATTATCTCTTATAGTTTCCGAGATATGGACTATCGATAATTTACACCTTAGGCTCTGCTTCTAACTTGGGCCCAAATTGTAAAATGGTCTTCTCTATTGGCGATTTCGTTCCAATTCACATTCCAAGTAATATTCGGCATGCTAATTACATTGCCGGTTGCCAAATTGCATTATCTCTTATAGTTTCCGAGATATGGACTATCGATAATTTACACCTTAGGCTCTGCTTCTAACTTGGGCCCAAATTGTAAAATGGTCTTATCTATTGGCGATTTCGTTCCAATTCACATTCCAAGTAATATCCGGCATGCTAATTACATTGCCGGTTGCCAAATTGAATTATCTCTTATAGTTTCCGAGATATGGACTATCGATAATTTACACCTTAGGCTCTGCTTCTAACTTGGGCCCAAATTGTAAAATGGTCTTATCTATTGTCGATTTCGTTCCAATTCACATTCCAAGTAATATTCGGCATGCTAATTACATTGCCGGTTGCCAAATTGCATTATCTCTTATAGTTTCCGAGATATGGACTATCGATAATTTACACCTTGGGCTCTGCTTCTAACTTGGGCCCAAATTGTAAAATGGTCTTATCTATTGGCGATTTCGTCCCAATTCACATTCCAAGTGATATTCGGCATGCTAATTACATTGCCGGTTGCGAAATTGCATTATCTCTTATAGTTTCCGAGATATGGACTATCAATAATTTACACCTTAGGCTCTGCTTCTAACTTGGGCCCAAATTGTGAAATGGTCTTATCTATTGGCGATTTCGTTCCAATTCACATTCCAAGTAATATTCGGCATGCTAATTACATTGCCGGTTGCCAAATTGCATTATCTCTTATAGTTTCCGAGATATGGACTATCGATAATTTACACCTTAGGCTCTGCTTCTAACTTGGGCCCAAATTGTAAAATGGTCTTTTCTATTGGCGATTTCGTTCCAATTCACATCCCAAGTAATATTCGGCATGCTAATTACATTGCCGGTTGCCAAATTGCATTATCTCTTATAGTTTCCGAGATATGGACTATCGATAATTTACACCTTAGGCTCTGCTTCTAACTTGGGCCCAAATTGTAAAATGGTCTTATCTATTGGCGATTTCGTTCCAATTCACATTCCAAGTAATATTCGGCATGCTAATTACATTGCCGGTTGCCAAATTGCATTATCTCTTATAGTTTCCGAGATATGGACTATCGATAATTTACACCTTAGGCTCTGCTTCTAACTTGGGCCCAAATTGTAAAATGGTCTTATCTATTGGCGATTTCGTTCCAATTCACACTCCAAGTAATATTCGGCATGCTAATTACATTGCCGGTTGCGAAATTGCATTATCTCTTATAGTTTCCGAGATATGGACTATCAATAATTTACACCTTAGGCTCTGCTTCTAACTTGGGCCCAAATTGTAAAATGGTCTTATCTATTGGCGATTTCGTTCCAATTCACATTCCAAGTAATATTCGGCATGCTAATTACATTGCCGGTTGCCAAATTGCATTATCTCTTATAGTTTTCGAGATATGGACTATCGATAATTTACACCTTAGGCTCTGCTTCTAACTTGGGCCCAAATTGTAAAATGGTCTTCTCTATTGGCGATTTCGTTCCAATTCACATTCCAAGTAATATTCGGCATGCTAATTACATTGCCGGTTGCCAAATTGCATTATCTCTTATAGTTTCCGAGATATGGACTATCGATAATTTACACCTTAGGCTCTGCTTCTAACTTGGGCCCAAATTGTAAAATGGTCTTATCTATTGGCGATTTCGTTCCAATTCACATTCCAAGTAATATTCGGCATGCTAATTACATTGCCGGTTGCCAAATTGCATTATCTCTTATAGTTTCCGAGATATGGACTATCGATAATTTACACCTTAGGCTCTGCTTCTAACTTGGGCCCAAATTGTAAAATGGTCTTCTCTGTTGGCGATTTCGTTCCAATTCACATTCCAAGTAATATTCGGCATGCCAATTACACTGCCGGTTGCCAAATTGCATTATCTCTTATAGTTTCCGAGATATGGACTATCAATAATTTACACCTTAGGCTCTGCTTCTAACTTGGGCCCAAATTGTAAAATGGTCTTATCTATTGGCGATTTCGTTCCAATTCACATTCCAAGTAATATTCGGCATGCTAATTACATTGCCGGTTGCCAAATTGAATTATCTCTTATAGTTTCCGAGATATGGACTATCGATAATTTACACCTTAGGCTCTGCTTCTAACTTGGGCCCAAATTGTAAAATGGTCTTACCTATTGGCGATTTCGTTCCAATTCACATTCCAAGTAATATTCGGCATGCTAATTACATTGCCGGTTGCCAAATTGCATTATCTCTTATAGTTTCCGAGATATGGACTATCGATAATTTACACCATAGGCTCTGCTTCTAACTTGGGCCCAAATTGTAAAATGGTCTTATCTATTGGCGATTTCGTTCCAATTCACATTCCAAGTAATATTCGGCATGCTAATTACATTGCCGGTTGCCAAATTGCATTATCTCTTATAGTTTCCGAGATATGGACTATCGATAATTTACACCTTAGGCTCTGCTTCTAACTTGGGCCCAAATTGTAAAATGGTCTTATCTATTGGCGATTTCGTACCAATTCACATTCCAAGTAATATTCGGCATGCTAATTACATTGCCGGTTGCCAAATTGGATTATCTCTTATAGTTTCCGAGATATGGACTATCGATAATTTACACCATAGGCTCTGCTTCTAACTTGGGCCCAAATTGTAAAATGGTCTTATCTATTGGCGATTTCGTTCCAATTCACATTCCAAGTAATATTCGGCATGCTAATTACATTGCCGGTTGCCAAATTGCATTATCTCTTATAGTTTCCGAGATATGGACTATCGATAATTTACACCTTAGGCTCTGCTTCTAACTTGGGCCCAAATTGTAAAATGGTCTTATCTATTGGCGATTTCGTTCCAATTCACATTCCAAGTAATATTCGGCATGCTAATTACATTGCCGGTTGCCAAATTGCATTATCTCTTATAGTTTCCGAGATATGGACTATCGATAATTTACACCTTAGGCTCTGCTTCTAACTTGGGCCCAAATTGTAAAATGGTCTTACCTATTGGCGATTTCGTTCCAATTCACACTCCAAGTAATATTCGGCATGCTAATTACATTGCCGGTTGCGAAATTGCATTATCTCTTATAGTTTCCGAGATATGGACTATCGATAATTTACACCTTAGGCTCTGCTTCTAACTTGGGCCCAAATTGTAAAATGGTCTTATCTATTGGCGATTTCGTTCCAATTCACATTCCAAGTAATATTCGGCATGCTAATTACATTGCCGGTTGCCAAATTGCATTATCTCTTATAGTTTCCGAGATATGGACTATCGATAATTTACACCTTAGGCTCTGCTTCTAACTTGGGCCCAAATTGTAAAATGGTCTTATCTATTGGCGATTTCGTTCCAATTCACATTCCAAGTAATATTCGGCATGCTAATTACATTGCCGGTTGCCAAATTGCATTATCTCTTATAGTTTCCGAGATATGGACTATCGATAATTTACACCTTAGGCTCTGCTTCTAACTTGGGCCCAAATTGTAAAATGGTCTTATCTATTGGCGATTTCGTTCCAATTCACATTCCAAGTAATATTCGGCATGCCAATTACATTGCCGGTTGCCAAATTGCATTATCTCTTATAGTTTCCGAGATATGGACTATCGATAATTTACACCATAGGCTCTGCTTCTAACTTGGGCCCAAATTGTAAAATGGTCTTATCTATTGGCGATTTCGTTCCAATTCACATTCCAAGTAATATTCGGCATGCTAATTACATTGCCGGTTGCCAAATTGCATTATCTCTTATAGTTTCCGAGATATGGACTATCGATAATTTACACCTTAGGCTCTGCTTCTAACTTGGGCCCAAATTGTAAAATGGTCTTATCTATTGGCGATTTCGTTCCAATTCACATTCCAAGTAATATTCGGCATGCTAATTAGATTGCCGGTTGCCAAATTGCATTATCTCTTATAGTTTCCGAGATATGGACTATCGATAATTTACACCTTAGGCTCTGCTTCTAACTTGGGCCCAAATTGTAAAATAGTCTTATCTATTGGCGATTTCGTTCCAATTCACATTCCAAGTTTATTCGGCATGCTAATTACATTGCCGGTTGCCAAATTGCATTATCTCTTATAGTTTCCGAGATATGGACTATCGATAATTTACACCTTAGGCTCTGCTTCTAACTTGGGCCCAAATTGTAAAATGGTCTTATCTATTGGCGATTTCGTTCCAATTCACATTCCAAGTAATATTCGGCATGCTAATTACATTGCCGGTTGCCAAATTGCATTATCTCTTATAGTTTCCGAGATATGGACTATCGATAATTTACACCATAGGCTCTGCTTCTAACTTGGGCCCAAATTGTAAAATGGTCTTATCTATTGGCGATTTCGTTCCAATTCACATTCCAAGTAATATTCGGCATGCTAATTACATTGCCCGTTGCCAAATTGCATTATCTCTTATAGTTTCCGAGATATGGACTATCGATAATTTACACCTTAGGCTCTGCTTCTAACTTGCTCCCAAATTGTAAAATGGTCTTATCTATTGGCGATTTCGTTCCAATTCACATTCCAAGTAATATTCGGCATGCTAATTACATTGCCGGTTGCCAAATTGCATTATCTCTTATAGTTTCCGAGATATGGACTATCGATAATTTACACCTTAGGCTCTGCTTCTAACTTGGGCCCAAATTGTAAAATAGTCTTATCTATTGGCGATTTCGTTCCAATTCACATTCCAAGTTTATTCGGCATGCTAATTACATTGCCGGTTGCCAAATTGCATTATCTCTTATAGTTTCCGAGATATGGACTATCGATAATTTACACCTTAGGCTCTGCTTCTAACTTGGGCCCAAATTGTAAAATGGTCTTATCTATTGGCGATTTCGTTCCAATTCACATTCCAAGTAATATTCGGCATGCTAATTACATTGCCGGTTGCCAAATTGCATTATCTCTTATAGTTTCCGAGATATGGACTATCGATAATTTACACCTTAGGCTCTGCTTCTAACTTGGGCCCAAATTGTAAAATAGTCTTATCTATTGGCGATTTCGTTCCAATTCACATTCCAAGTTTATTCGGCATGCTAATTACATTGCCGGTTGCCAAATTGCATTATCTCTTATAGTTTCCGAGATATGGACTATCGATAATTTACACCTTAGGCTCTGCTTCTAACTTGGGCCCAAATTGTAAAATGGTCTTATCTATTGGCGATTTCGTTCCAATTCACACTACAAGTAATATTCGGCATGCTAATTACATTGCCGGTTGCGAAATTGCATTATCTCTTATAGTTTCCTAGATATGGACTATCGATAATTTACACCTTAGGCTCTGCTTCTAACTTGGGCCCAAATTGTAAAATTGTCTTATCTATTGGCGATTTCGTTCCAATTCACATTCCAAGTAATATTCGGCATGCTAATTACATTGCCGGTTGCCAAATTGCATTATCTCTTATAGTTTCCGAGATATGGACTATCGATAATTTACACCTTAGGCTCTGCTTCTAACTTGGGCCCAAATTGTAAAATGGCCTTATCTATTGGCGATTTCGTTCCAATTCACATTCCAAGTAATATTCGGCATGCTAATTATATTGCCGGTTGCCAAATTGCATTATCTCTTATAGTTTCCGAGATATGGACTATCGATAATTTACACCTTAGGCTCTGCTTCTAACTTGGGCCCAAAATGTAAAATGGTCTTATCTATTGGCGATTTCGTTCCAATTCACATTCCAAGTTTATTCGGCATGCTAATTACATTGCCGGTTGCCAAATTGCATTATCTCTTATAGTTTCCGAGATATGGACTATCGATAATTTACACCTTAGGCTCTGCTTCTAACTTGGGCCCAAATTGTAAAATGGTCTTATCTATTGGCGATTTCGTTCCAATTCACACTACAAGTAATATTCGGCATGCTAATTACATTGCCGGTTGCGAAATTGCATTATCTCTTATAGTTTCCTAGATATGGACTATCGATAATTTACACCTTAGGCTCTGCTTCTAACTTGGGCCCAAATTGTAAAATTGTCTTATCTATTGGCGATTTCGTTCCAATTCACATTCCAAGTAATATTCGGCATGCTAATTACATTGCCGGTTGCCAAATTGCATTATCTCTTATAGTTTCCGAGATATGGACTATCGATAATTTACACCTTAGGCTCTGCTTCTAACTTGGGCCCAAATTGTAAAATGGCCTTATCTATTGGCGATTTCGTTCCAATTCACATTCCAAGTAATATTCGGCATGCTAATTATATTGCCGGTTGCCAAATTGCATTATCTCTTATAGTTTCCGAGATATGGACTATCGATAATTTACACCTTAGGCTCTGCTTCTAACTTGGGCCCAAATTGTAAAATAGTCTTATCTATTGGCGATTTCGTTCCAATTCACATTCCAAGTTTATTCGGCATGCTAATTACATTGCCGGTTGCCAAATTGCATTATCTCTTATAGTTTCCGAGATATGGACTATCGATAATTTACACCTTAGGCTCTGCTTCTAACTTGGGCCCAAATTGTAAAATGGTCTTATCTATTGGCGATTTCGTTCCAATTCACATTCCAAGTAATATTCGGCATGCTAATTATATTGCCGGTTGCCAAATTGCATTATCTCTTATAGTTTCCGAGATATGGACTATCGATAATTTACACCATAGGCTCTGCTTCTAACTTGGGCCCAAATTGTAAAATGGTCTTATCTATTGGCGATTTCGTTCCAATTCACATTCCAAGTAATATTCGGCATACTAATTACATTGCCCGTTGCCAAATTGCATTATCTCTTATAGTTTCCGAGATATGGACTATCGATAATTTACACCTTAGGCTCTGCTTCTAACTTGCTCCCAAATTGTAAAATGGTCTTATCTATTGGCGATTTCGTTCCAATTCACATTCCAAGTAATATTCGGCATGCTAATTACATTGCCGGTTGCCAAATTGCATTATCTCTTATAGTTTCCGAGATATGGACTATCCATAATTTACACCTTAGGCTCTGCTTCTAACTTGGGCCCAAATTGTAAAATGGTCTTATCTATTAGCGATTTCGTTCCAATTCACATTCCAAGTAATATTCGGCATGCTAATTACATTGCCGGTTGCCAAATTGAATTATCTCTTATAGTTTCCGAGATATGGACTATCGATAATTTACACCTTAGGCTCTGCTTCTAACTTGGGCCCAAAATGTAAAATGGTCTTATCTATTGGCGATTTCGTCCCAATTCACATTCCAAGTGATATTCGGCATGCTAATTACATTGCCGGTTGCGAAATTGCATTATCTCTTATAGTTTCCGAGATATGGACTATCAATAATTTACACCATAGGCTCTGCTTCTAACTTGGGCCCAAATTTTAAAATGGTCTTATCTATTGGCGATTTCGTTCCAATTCACATTCCAAGTAATATTCGGCATGCTAATTACATTGCCGGTTGCCAAATTGCATTATCTCTTATAGTTTCCGAGATATGGACTATCGATAATTTACACCTTAGGCTCTGCTTCTAACTTGGGCCCAAATTGTAAAATGGTCTTATCTATTGGCGATTTCGTTCCAATTCACATTCCAAGTAATATTCGGCATGCTAATTAGATTGCCGGTTGCCAAATTGCATTATCTCTTATAGTTTCCGAGATATGGACTATCGATAATTTACACCTTAGGCTCTGCTTCTAACTTGGGCCCAAATTGTAAAATAGTCTTATCTATTGGCGATTTCGTTCCAATTCACATTCCAAGTTTATTCGGCATGCTAATTACATTGCCGGTTGCCAAATTGCATTATCTCTTATAGTTTCCGAGATATGGACTATCGATAATTTACACCTTAGGCTCTGCTTCTAACTTGGGCCCAAATTGTAAAATGGTCTTATCTATTGGCGATTTCGTTCCAATTCACATTCCAAGTAATATTCGGCATGCTAATTACATTGCCGGTTGCCAAATTGCATTATCTCTTATAGTTTCCGAGATATGGACTATCGATAATTTACACCATAGGCTCTGCTTCTAACTTGGGCCCAAATTGTAAAATGGTCTTATCTATTGGCGATTTCGTTCCAATTCACATTCCAAGTAATATTCGGCATGCTAATTACATTGCCCGTTGCCAAATTGCATTATCTCTTATAGTTTCCGAGATATGGACTATCGATAATTTACACCTTAGGCTCTGCTTCTAACTTGCTCCCAAATTGTAAAATGGTCTTATCTATTGGCGATTTCGTTCCAATTCACATTCCAAGTAATATTCGGCATGCTAATTACATTGCCGGTTGCCAAATTGCATTATCTCTTATAGTTTCCGAGATATGGACTATCCATAATTTACACCTTAGGCTCTGCTTCTAACTTGGGCCCAAATTGTAAAATGGTCTTATCTATTAGCGATTTCGTTCCAATTCACATTCCAAGTAATATTCGGCATGCTAATTACATTGCCGGTTGCCAAATTGAATTATCTCTTATAGTTTCCGAGATATGGACTATCGATAATTTACACCTTAGGCTCTGCTTCTAACTTGGGACCAAATTGTAAAATGGTCTTACCTATTGGCGATTTCGTTCCAATTCACATTCCAAGTAATATTCGGCATGCTAATTACATTGCCGGTTGCCAAATTGCATTATCTCTTATAGTTTCCGAGATATGGGCTATCGATAATTTATACCTTAGGCTCTGTTTCTAACTTGGGCCCAAATTGTAAAATGGTCTTATCTATTGGCGATTTCGTTCCAATTCACATTCCAAGTAATATTCGGCATGCTAATTACATTGCCGGTTGCCAAATTGCATTATCTCTTATAGTTTCCGAGATATGGACTATCGATAATTTACACCTTAGGCTCTGCTTCTAACTTGGGCCCAAATTGTAAAATGGTCTTATCTATTGGCGATTTCGTTCCAATTCACATTCCAAGTAATATTCGGCATGCTAATTACATTGCCGGTTGCCAAATTGCATTATCTCTTATAGTTCCCGAGATATGGACTATCGATAATTTACACCTTAGGCCCTGCT
Organism: Rhynchophorus ferrugineus; assembly: GCF_030347505.1. NCBI lineage: Eukaryota > Metazoa > Arthropoda > Insecta > Coleoptera > Curculionidae > Rhynchophorus > Rhynchophorus ferrugineus. Next base: position 82,371 of record NW_027472649.1, on the reverse strand, counting down.
TCTAACTTGGGCCCAAATTGTAAAATGGTCTTATCTATTGGCGATTTCGTTCCAATTCACATTCCAAGTAATATTCGGCATGCTAATTACATTGCCGGTTGCCAAATTGCATTATCTCTTATAGTTTCCGAGATATGGACTATCGATAATTTACACCTTAGGCTCTGCTTCTAACTTGGGCCCAAATTGTAAAATGGTCTTATCTATTGGCGATTTCGTTCCAATTCACACTACAAGTAATATTCGGCATGCTAATTACATTGCCGGTTGCGAAATTGCATTATCTCTTATAGTTTCCGAGATATGGACTATCGATAATTTACACCTTAGGCTCTGCTTCTAACTTGGGCCCAAATTGTAAAATTGTCTTATCTATTGGCGATTTCGTTCCAATTCACATTCCAAGTAATATTCGGCATGCTAATTACATTGCCGGTTGCCAAATTGCATTATCTCTTATAGTTTCCGAGATATGGACTATCGATAATTTACACCTTAGGCTCTGCTTCTAACTTGGGCCCAAATTGTAAAATGGCCTTATCTATTGGCGATTTCGTTCCAATTCACATTCCAAGTAATATTCGGCATGCTAATTATATTGCCGGTTGCCAAATTGCATTATCTCTTATAGTTTCCCAGATATGGACTATCGATAATTTACACCTTAGGCTCTGCTTCTAACTTGGGCCCAAAATGTAAAATGGTCTTATCTATTGGCGATTTCGTCCCAATTCACATTCCAAGTGATATTCGGCATGCTAATTACATTGCCGGTTGCGAAATTGCATTATCTCTTATAGTTTCCGAGATATGGACTATCAATAATTTACACCATAGGCTCTGCTTCTAACTTGGGCCCAAATTGTAAAATGGTCTTATCTATTGGCGATTTCGTTCCAATTCACATTCCAAGTAATATTCAGCATGCTAATTACATTGCCGGTTGCCAAATTGCATTATCTCTTATAGTTTCCGAGATATGGACTATCGATAATTTACACCTTAGGCTCTGCTTCTAACTTGGGACCAAATTGTAAAATGGTCTTACCTATTGGCGATTTCGTTCCAATTCACATTCCAAGTAATATTCGGCATGCTAATTACATTGCCGGTTGCCAAATTGCATTATCTCTTATAGTTTCCGAGATATGGGCTATCGATAATTTATACCTTAGGCTCTGTTTCTAACTTGGGCCCAAATTGTAAAATGGTCTTATCTATTGGCGATTTCGTTCCAATTCACATTCCAAGTAATATTCGGCATGCTAATTACATTGCCGGTTGCCAAATTGCATTATCTCTTATAGTTTCCGAGATATGGACTATCGATAATTTACACCTTAGGCTCTGCTTCTAACTTGGGCCCAAATTGTAAAATGGTCTTATCTATTGGCGATTTCGTTCCAATTCACATTCCAAGTAATATTCGGCATGCTAATTACATTGCCGGTTGCCAAATTGCATTATCTCTTATAGTTCCCGAGATATGGACTATCGATAATTTACACCTTAGGCCCTGCTTCTAACTTGGGCCCAAATTGTAAAATGGTCTTATCTATTGGCGATTTCGTTCCAATTCACATTCCAAGTAATATTCGGCATGCTAATTACATTGCCGGTTGCCAAATTGCATTATCTCTTATAGTTTCCGAGATATGGACTATCGATAATTTACACCTTAGGCTCTGCTTCTAACTTGGGCCCAAATTGTAAAATGGTCTTATCTATTGGCGATTTCGTTCCAATTCACACTACAAGTAATATTCGGCATGCTAATTACATTGCCGGTTGCGAAATTGCATTATCTCTTATAGTTTCCGAGATATGGACTATCGATAATTTACACCTTAGGCTCTGCTTCTAACTTGGGCCCAAATTGTAAAATTGTCTTATCTATTGGCGATTTCGTTCCAATTCACATTCCAAGTAATATTCGGCATGCTAATTACATTGCCGGTTGCCAAATTGCATTATCTCTTATAGTTTCCGAGATATGGACTATCGATAATTTACACCTTAGGCTCTGCTTCTAACTTGGGCCCAAATTGTAAAATGGCCTTATCTATTGGCGATTTCGTTCCAATTCACATTCCAAGTAATATTCGGCATGCTAATTATATTGCCGGTTGCCAAATTGCATTATCTCTTATAGTTTCCCAGATATGGACTATCGATAATTTACACTTTAGGCTCTGCTTCTAACTTGGGCCCAAAATGTAAAATGGTCTTATCTATTGGCGATTTCGTCCCAATTCACATTCCAAGTGATATTCGGCATGCTAATTACATTGCCGGTTGCGAAATTGCATTATCTCTTATAGTTTCCGAGATATGGACTATCAATAATTTACACCATAGGCTCTGCTTCTAACTTGGGCCCAAATTGTAAAATGGTCTTATCTATTGGCGATTTCGTTCCAATTCACATTCCAAGTAATATTCGGCATGCTAATTACATTGCCGGTTGCCAAATTGCATTATCTCTTATAGTTTCCGAGATATGGACTATCGATAATTTACACCTTAGGCTCTGCTTCTAACTTGGGCCCAAATTGTAAAATGGTCTTATCTATTGGCGATTTCGTTCCAATTCACATTCCAAGTAATATTCGGCATGCTAATTACATTGCCGGTTGCCAAATTGCATTATCTCTTATAGTTTCCGAGATATGGACTATCGATAATTTACACCATAGGCTCTGCTTCTAACTTGGGCCCAAATTGTAAAATGGTCTTATCTATTGGCGATTTCGTTCCAATTCACATTCCAAGTAATATTCGGCATGCTAATTACATTGCCGATTGCCAAATTGCATTATCTCTTATAGTTTCCGAGATATGGACTATCGATAATTTACACCTTAGGCTCTGCTTCTAACTTGGGCCCAAATTGTAAAATGGTCTTATCTATTGGCGATTTCGTTCCAATTCACATTCCAAGTAATATTCGGCATGCTAATTACATTGCCGGTTGCCAAATTGCATTATCTCTTATAGTTTCCGAGATATGGACTATCGATAATTTACACCTTAGGCTCTGCTTCTAACTTGGGCCCAAATTGTAAAATGGTCTTATCTATTGGCGATTTCGTTCCAATTCACATTCCAAGTAATATTCGGCATGCTAATTACATTGCCGGTTGCCAAATTGCATTATCTCTTATAGTTTCCGAGATATGGACTATCGATAATTTACACCTTGGCTCTGCTTCTAACTTGGGCCCAAATTGTAAAATGGTCTTATCTATTGGCGATTTCGTTCCAATTCACATTCCAAGTAATATTCGGCATGCTAATTACATTGCCGGTTGCCAAATTGCATTATCTCTTATAGTTTCCGAGATATGGACTATCGATAATTTACACCTTAGGCTCTGCTTCTAACTTGGGCCCAAATTGTAAAATGGTCTTACCTATTGGCGATTTCGTTCGAATTCACACTCCAAGTAATATTCGGCATGCTAATTACATTGCCGGTTGCGAAATTGAATTATCTCTTATAGTTTCCGAGATATGGACTATCGATAATTTACACCTTAGGCTCTGCTTCTAACTTGGGCCCAAATTGTAAAATGGTCTTATCTATTGGCGATTTCGTTCCAATTCACATTCCAAGTAATATTCGGCATGCTAATTACATTGCCGGTTGCCAAATTGCATTATCTCTTATAGTTTCCGAGATATGGACTATCGATAATTTACACCTTAGGCTCTGCTTCTAACTTGGGCCCAAATTGTAAAATGGTCTTATCTATTGGCGATTTCGTCCCAATTCACATTCCAAGTGATATTCGGCATGCTAATTACATTGCCGGTTGCGAAATTGCATTATCTCTTATAGTTTCCGAGATATGGACTATCAATAATTTACACCTTAGGCTCTGCTTCTAACTTGGGCCCAAATTGTAAAATGGTCTTATCTATTGGCGATTTCGTTCCAATTCACATTCCAAGTAATATTCGGCATGCTAATTACATTGCCGGTTGCCAAATTGCATTATCTCTTATAGTTTCCGAGATATGGACTATCGATAATTTACACCTTAGGCTCTGCTTCTAACTTGGGCCCAAATTGTAAAATAGTCTTATCTATTGGCGATTTCGTTCCAATTCACATTCCAAGTTATATTCGGCATGCTAATTACATTGCCGGTTGCCAAATTGCATTATCTCTTATAGTTTCCGAGATATGGACTATCGATAATTTACACCTTAGGCTCTGCTTCTAACTTGGGCCCAAATTGTAAAATGGTCTTATCTATTGGCGATTTCGTTCCAATTCACATTCCAAGTAATATTCGGCATGCTAATTACATTGCCGGTTGCCAAATTGCATTATCTCTTATAGTTTCCGAGATATGGACTATCGATAATTTACACCTTAGGCTCTGCTTCTAACTTGGGCCCAAATTGTAAAATGGTCTTATCTATTGGCGATTTCGTTCCAATTCACATTCCAAGTAATATTCGGCATGCTAATTACATTGCCGGTTGCCAAATTGCATTATCTCTTATAGTTTCCGAGATATGGACTATCGATAATTTACACCTTAGGCTCTGCTTCTAACTTGGGCCCAAATTGTAAAATGGTCTTATCTATTGGCGATTTCGTTCCAATTCACATTCCAAGTAATATCCGGCATGCTAATTATATTGCCGGTTGCAAATTGAATTATCTCTTATAGTTTCCGAGATATGGACTATCGATAATTTACACCTTAGGCTCTGCTTCTAACTTGGGCCCAAATTGTAAAATGGTCTTATCTATTGGCGATTTCGTTCCAATTCACATTCCATGTAATATTCGGCATGCTAATTACATTGCCGGTTGCCAAATTGCATTATCTCTTATAGTTTCCGAGATATGGACTATCGATAATTTACATCTTAGGCTCTGCTTCTAACTTGGGCCCAAATTGTAAAATTGTCTTATTTATTGGCGATTTCGTTCCAATTCACATTCCAAGTAATATTCGGCATGCTAATTACATTGCCGGTTGCCAAATTGCATTATCTCTTATAGTTTCCGAGATATGGACTATCGATAATTTACACCTTAGGCTCTGCTTCTAACTTGGGCCCAAATTGTAAAATGGTCTTATCTATTGGCGATTTCGTTCCAATTCACATTCCAAGTAATATTCGGCATGCTAATTACATTGCCGGTTGCCAAATTGCATTATCTCTTATAGTTTCCGAGATATGGACTATCGATAATTTACACCTTAGGCTCTGCTTCTAACTTGGGCCCAAATTGTAAAATGGTCTTATCTATTGGCGATTTCGTTCCAATTCACATTCCAAGTAATATACGGCATGCTAATTACATTACCGGTTGCCAAATTGCATTATCTCTTATAATTTCCGAGATATGGACTATCGATAATTTACACCTTAAGCTCTGCTTCTAACTTGGGCCCAAATTGTAAAATGGTCTTTTCTATTGGCGATTTCGTTCCAATTCACATTCCAAGTAATATTCGGCATGCTAATTACATTACCGGTTGCCAAATTGCATTATCTCTTATAGTTTCCGAGATATGGACTATCGATAATTTACACCTTAGGCTCTGCTTCTAACTTGGGCCCAAATTGTAAAATGGTCTTATCTATTGGCGATTTCGTTCCAATTCACATTCCAAGTAATATTCGGCATGCTAATTACATTGACGGTTGCCAAATTGCATTATCTCTTATAGTTTCCGAGATATGGACTATCGATAATTTACACCTTAGGCTCTGCTTCTAACTTGGGCCCAAATTGTAAAATGGTCTTATCTATTGGCGATTTCGTTCCAATTCACACTCCAAGTAATATTCGGCATGCTAATTATATTGCCGGTTGCGAAATTGCATTATCTCTTATAGTTTCCGAGATATGGACTATCGATAATTTACACCTTAGGCTCTGCTTCTAACTTGGGCCCAAAATGTAAAATGGTCTTATCTATTGGCAATTTCGTCCCAATTCACATTCCAAGTGATATTCGGCATGCTAATTACATTGCCGGTTGCGAAATTGCATTATCTCTTATAGTTTCCGAGATATGGACTATCAATAATTTACACCATAGGCTCTGCTTCTAACTTGGGCCCAAATTTTAAAATGGTCTTATCTATTGGCGATTTCGTTCCAATTCACATTCCAAGTAATATTCGGCATGCTAATTACATTGCCGGTTGCCAAATTGCATTATCTCTTATAGTTTCCGAGATATGGACTATCGATAATTTACACCTTAGGCTCTGCTTCTAACTTGGGCCCAAATTGTAAAATGGTCTTATCTATTGGCGATTTCGTTCCAATTCACATTCCAAGTAATATTCGGCATGCTAATTAGATTGCCGGTTGCCAAATTGCATTATCTCTTATAGTTTCCGAGATATGGACTATCGATAATTTACACCTTAGGCTCTGCTTCTAACTTGGGCCCAAATTGTAAAATAGTCTTATCTATTGGCGATTTCGTTCCAATTCACATTCCAAGTTTATTCGGCATGCTAATTACATTGCCGGTTGCCAAATTGCATTATCTCTTATAGTTTCCGAGATATGGACTATCGATAATTTACACCTTAGGCTCTGCTTCTAACTTGGGCCCAAATTGTAAAATGGTCTTATCTATTGGCGATTTCGTTCCAATTCACATTCCAAGTAATATTCGGCATGCTAATTACATTGCCGGTTGCCAAATTGCATTATCTCTTATAGTTTCCGAGATATGGACTATCGATAATTTACACCATAGGCTCTGCTTCTAACTTGGGCCCAAATTGTAAAATGGTCTTATCTATTGGCGATTTCGTTCCAATTCACATTCCAAGTAATATTCGGCATGCTAATTACATTGCCCGTTGCCAAATTGCATTATCTCTTATAGTTTCCGAGATATGGACTATCGATAATTTACACCTTAGGCTCTGCTTCTAACTTGCTCCCAAATTGTAAAATGGTCTTATCTATTGGCGATTTCGTTCCAATTCACATTCCAAGTAATATTCGGCATGCTAATTACATTGCCGGTTGCCAAATTGCATTATCTCTTATAGTTTCCGAGATATGGACTATCCATAATTTACACCTTAGGCTCTGCTTCTAACTTGGGCCCAAATTGTAAAATGGTCTTATCTATTAGCGATTTCGTTCCAATTCACATTCCAAGTAATATTCGGCATGCTAATTACATTGCCGGTTGCCAAATTGAATTATCTCTTATAGTTTCCGAGATATGGACTATCGATAATTTACACCTTAGGCTCTGCTTCTAACTTGGGACCAAATTGTAAAATGGTCTTACCTATTGGCGATTTCGTTCCAATTCACATTCCAAGTAATATTCGGCATGCTAATTACATTGCCGGTTGCCAAATTGCATTATCTCTTATAGTTTCCGAGATATGGGCTATCGATAATTTATACCTTAGGCTCTGTTTCTAACTTGGGCCCAAATTGTAAAATGGTCTTATCTATTGGCGATTTCGTTCCAATTCACATTCCAAGTAATATTCGGCATGCTAATTACATTGCCGGTTGCCAAATTGCATTATCTCTTATAGTTTCCGAGATATGGACTATCGATAATTTACACCTTAGGCTCTGCTTCTAACTTGGGCCCAAATTGTAAAATGGTCTTATCTATTGGCGATTTCGTTCCAATTCACATTCCAAGTAATATTCGGCATGCTAATTACATTGCCGGTTGCCAAATTGCATTATCTCTTATAGTTCCCGAGATATGGACTATCGATAATTTACACCTTAGGCCCTGCTTCTAACTTGGGCCCAAATTGTAAAATGGTCTTATCTATTGGCGATTTCGTTCCAATTCACATTCCAAGTAATATTCGGCATGCTAATTACATTGCCGGTTGCCAAATTGCATTATCTCTTATAGTTTCCGAGATATGGACTATCGATAATTTACACCTTAGGCTCTGCTTCTAACTTGGGCCCAAATTGTAAAATGGTCTTATCTATTGGCGATTTCGTTCCAATTCACATTCCAAGTAATATTCGGCATGCTAATTAGATTGCCGGTTGCCAAATTGCATTATCTCTTATAGTTTCCGAGATATGGACTATCGATAATTTACACCTTAGGCTCTGCTTCTAACTTGGGCCCAAATTGTAAAATAGTCTTATCTATTGGCGATTTCGTTCCAATTCACATTCCAAGTTTATTCGGCATGCTAATTACATTGCCGGTTGCCAAATTGCATTATCTCTTATAGTTTCCGAGATATGGACTATCGATAATTTACACCTTAGGCTCTGCTTCTAACTTGGGCCCAAATTGTAAAATGGTCTTATCTATTGGCGATTTCGTTCCAATTCACATTCCAAGTAATATTCGGCATGCTAATTACATTGCCGGTTGCCAAATTGCATTATCTCTTATAGTTTCCGAGATATGGACTATCGATAATTTACACCATAGGCTCTGCTTCTAACTTGGGCCCAAATTGTAAAATGGTCTTATCTATTGGCGATTTCGTTCCAATTCACATTCCAAGTAATATTCGGCATGCTAATTACATTGCCCGTTGCCAAATTGCATTATCTCTTATAGTTTCCGAGATATGGACTATCGATAATTTACACCTTAGGCTCTGCTTCTAACTTGCTCCCAAATTGTAAAATGGTCTTATCTATTGGCGATTTCGTTCCAATTCACATTCCAAGTAATATTCGGCATGCTAATTACATTGCCGGTTGCCAAATTGCATTATCTCTTATAGTTTCCGAGATATGGACTATCCATAATTTACACCTTAGGCTCTGCTTCTAACTTGGGCCCAAATTGTAAAATGGTCTTATCTATTAGCGATTTCGTTCCAATTCACATTCCAAGTAATATTCGGCATGCTAATTACATTGCCGGTTGCCAAATTGAATTATCTCTTATAGTTTCCGAGATATGGACTATCGATAATTTACACCTTAGGCTCTGCTTCTAACTTGGGACCAAATTGTAAAATGGTCTTACCTATTGGCGATTTCGTTCCAATTCACATTCCAAGTAATATTCGGCATGCTAATTACATTGCCGGTTGCCAAATTGCATTATCTCTTATAGTTTCCGAGATATGGGCTATCGATAATTTATACCTTAGGCTCTGTTTCTAACTTGGGCCCAAATTGTAAAATGGTCTTATCTATTGGCGATTTCGTTCCAATTCACATTCCAAGTAATATTCGGCATGCTAATTACATTGCCGGTTGCCAAATTGCATTATCTCTTATAGTTTCCGAGATATGGACTATCGATAATTTACACCTTAGGCTCTGCTTCTAACTTGGGCCCAAATTGTAAAATGGTCTTATCTATTGGCGATTTCGTTCCAATTCACATTCCAAGTAATATTCGGCATGCTAATTACATTGCCGGTTGCCAAATTGCATTATCTCTTATAGTTCCCGAGATATGGACTATCGATAATTTACACCTTAGGCCCTGCTTCTAACTTGGGCCCAAATTGTAAAATGGTCTTATCTATTGGCGATTTCGTTCCAATTCACATTCCAAGTAATATTCGGCATGCTAATTACATTGCCGGTTGCCAAATTGCATTATCTCTTATAGTTTCCGAGATATGGACTATCGATAATTTACACCTTAGGCTCTGCTTCTAACTTGGGCCCAAATTGTAAAATGGTCTTATCTATTGGCGATTTCGTTCCAATTCACACTACAAGTAATATTCGGCATGCTAATTACATTGCCGGTTGCGAAATTGCATTATCTCTTATAGTTTCCGAGATATGGACTATCGATAATTTACACCTTAGGCTCTGCTTCTAACTTGGGCCCAAATTGTAAAATTGTCTTATCTATTGGCGATTTCGTTCCAATTCACATTCCAAGTAATATTCGGCATGCTAATTACATTGCCGGTTGCCAAATTGCATTATCTCTTATAGTTTCCGAGATATGGACTATCGATAATTTACACCTTAGGCTCTGCTTCTAACTTGGGCCCAAATTGTAAAATGGCCTTATCTATTGGCGATTTCGTTCCAATTCACATTCCAAGTAATATTCGGCATGCTAATTATATTGCCGGTTGCCAAATTGCATTATCTCTTATAGTTTCCCAGATATGGACTATCGATAATTTACACCTTAGGCTCTGCTTCTAACTTGGGCCCAAAATGTAAAATGGTCTTATCTATTGGCGATTTCGTCCCAATTCACATTCCAAGTGATATTCGGCATGCTAATTACATTGCCGGTTGCGAAATTGCATTATCTCTTATAGTTTCCGAGATATGGACTATCAATAATTTACACCATAGGCTCTGCTTCTAACTTGGGCCCAAATTGTAAAATGGTCTTATCTATTGGCGATTTCGTTCCAATTCACATTCCAAGTAATATTCGGCATGCTAATTACATTGCCGGTTGCCAAATTGCATTATCTCTTATAGTTTCCGAGATATGGACTATCGATAATTTACACCTTAGGCTCTGCTTCTAACTTGGGCCCAAATTGTAAAATGGTCTTATCTATTGGCGATTTCGTTCCAATTCACATTCCAAGTAATATTCGGCATGCTAATTACATTGCCGGTTGCCAAATTGCATTATCTCTTATAGTTTCCGAGATATGGACTATCGATAATTTACACCATAGGCTCTGCTTCTAACTTGGGCCCAAATTGTAAAATGGTCTTATCTATTGGCGATTTCGTTCCAATTCACATTCCAAGTAATATTCGGCATGCTAATTACATTGCCGATTGCCAAATTGCATTATCTCTTATAGTTTCCGAGATATGGACTATCGATAATTTACACCTTAGGCTCTGCTTCTAACTTGGGCCCAAATTGTAAAATGGTCTTATCTATTGGCGATTTCGTTCCAATTCACATTCCAAGTAATATTCGGCATGCTAATTACATTGCCGGTTGCCAAATTGCATTATCTCTTATAGTTTCCGAGATATGGACTATCGATAATTTACACCTTAGGCTCTGCTTCTAACTTGGGCCCAAATTGTAAAATGGTCTTATCTATTGGCGATTTCGTTCCAATTCACATTCCAAGTAATATTCGGCATGCTAATTACATTGCCGGTTGCCAAATTGCATTATCTCTTATAGTTTCCGAGATATGGACTATCGATAATTTACACCTTGGCTCTGCTTCTAACTTGGGCCCAAATTGTAAAATGGTCTTATCTATTGGCGATTTCGTTCCAATTCACATTCCAAGTAATATTCGGCATGCTAATTACATTGCCGGTTGCCAAATTGCATTATCTCTTATAGTTTCCGAGATATGGACTATCGATAATTTACACCTTAGGCTCTGCTTCTAACTTGGGCCCAAATTGTAAAATGGTCTTACCTATTGGCGATTTCGTTCGAATTCACACTCCAAGTAATATTCGGCATGCTAATTACATTGCCGGTTGCGAAATTGCATTATCTCTTATAGTTTCCGAGATATGGACTATCGATAATTTACACCTTAGGCTCTGCTTCTAACTTGGGCCCAAATTGTAAAATGGTCTTATCTATTGGCGATTTCGTTCCAATTCACATTCCAAGTAATATTCGGCATGCTAATTACATTGCCGGTTGCCAAATTGCATTATCTCTTATAGTTTCCGAGATATGGACTATCGATAATTTACACCTTAGGCTCTGCTTCTAACTTGGGCCCAAATTGTAAAATGGTCTTATCTATTGGCGATTTCGTCCCAATTCACATTCCAAGTGATATTCGGCATGCTAATTACATTGCCGGTTGCGAAATTGCATTATCTCTTATAGTTTCCGAGATATGGACTATCAATAATTTACACCTTAGGCTCTGCTTCTAACTTGGGCCCAAATTGTAAAATGGTCTTATCTATTGGCGATTTCGTTCCAATTCACATTCCAAGTAATATTCGGCATGCTAATTACATTGCCGGTTGCCAAATTGCATTATCTCTTATAGTTTCCGAGATATGGACTATCGATAATTTACACCTTAGGCTCTGCTTCTAACTTGGGCCCAAATTGTAAAATAGTCTTATCTATTGGCGATTTCGTTCCAATTCACATTCCAAGTTATATTCGGCATGCTAATTACATTGCCGGTTGCCAAATTGCATTATCTCTTATAGTTTCCGAGATATGGACTATCGATAATTTACACCTTAGGCTCTGCTTCTAACTTGGGCCCAAATTGTAAAATGGTCTTATCTATTGGCGATTTCGTTCCAATTCACATTCCAAGTAATATTCGGCATGCTAATTACATTGCCGGTTGCCAAATTGCATTATCTCTTATAGTTTCCGAGATATGGACTATCGATAATTTACACCTTAGGCTCTGCTTCTAACTTGGGCCCAAATTGTAAAATGGTCTTATCTATTGGCGATTTCGTTCCAATTCACACTCCAAGTAATATTCGGCATGCTAATTACATTGCCGGTTGCCAAATTGCATTATCTCTTATAGTTTCCGAGATATGGACTATCGATAATTTACACCTTAGGCTCTGCTTCTAACTTGGGCCCAAATTGTAAAATGGTCTTATCTATTGGCGATTTCGTTCCAATTCACATTCCAAGTAATATTCGGCATGCTAATTACATTGCCGGTTGCCAAATTGCATTATCTCTTATAGTTTCCGAGATATGGACTATCGATAATTTACACCTTAGGCTCTGCTTCTAACTTGGGCCCAAATTGTAAAATCGTCTTATCTATTGGCGATTTCGTTCCAATTCACATTCCAAGTAATATTCGGCATGCTAATTACATTGCCGGTTGCCAAATTGCATTATCTCTTATAGTTTCCGAGATATGGACTATCGATAATTTACACCTTAGGCTCTGCTTCTAACTTGGGCCCAAATTGTAAAATGGTCTTATCTATTGGCGATTTCGTTCCAATTCACATTCCAAGTAATATCCGGCATGCTAATTATATTGCCGGTTGCAAATTGAATTATCTCTTATAGTTTCCGAGATATGGACTATCGATAATTTACACCTTAGGCTCTGCTTCTAACTTGGGCCCAAATTGTAAAATGGTCTTATCTATTGGCGATTTCGTTCCAATTCACATTCCATGTAATATTCGGCATGCTAATTACATTGCCGGTTGCCAAATTGCATTATCTCTTATAGTTTCCGAGATATGGACTATCGATAATTTACATCTTAGGCTCTGCTTCTAACTTGGGCCCAAATTGTAAAATTGTCTTATTTATTGGCGATTTCGTTCCAATTCACATTCCAAGTAATATTCGGCATGCTAATTACATTGCCGGTTGCCAAATTGCATTATCTCTTATAGTTTCCGAGATATGGACTATCGATAATTTACACCTTAGGCTCTGCTTCTAACTTGGGCCCAAATTGTAAAATGGTCTTATCTATTGGCGATTTCGTTCCAATTCACATTCCAAGTAATATTCGGCATGCTAATTACATTGCCGGTTGCCAAATTGCATTATCTCTTATAGTTTCCGAGATATGGACTATCGATAATTTACACCTTAGGCTCTGCTTCTAACTTGGGCCCAAATTGTAAAATGGTCTTATCTATTGGCGATTTCGTTCCAATTCACATTCCAAGTAATATACGGCATGCTAATTACATTACCGGTTGCCAAATTGCATTATCTCTTATAGTTTCCGAGATATGGACTATCGATAATTTACACCTTAAGCTCTGCTTCTAACTTGGGCCCAAATTGTAAAATGGTCTTTTCTATTGGCGATTTCGTTCCAATTCACATTCCAAGTAATATTCGGCATGCTAATTACATTGCCGGTTGCCAAATTGCATTATCTCTTATAGTTTCCGAGATATGGACTATCGATAATTTACACCTTAGGCTCTGCTTCTAACTTGGGCCCAAATTGTAAAATGGTCTTATCTATTGGCGATTTCGTTCCAATTCACATTCCAAGTAATATTCGGCATGCTAATTACATTGCCGGTTGCCAAATTGCATTATCTCTTATAGTTTCCGAGATATGGACTATCGATAATTTACACCTTAGGCTCTGCTTCTAACTTGGGCCCAAATTGTAAAATGGTCTTATCTATTGGCGATTTCGTTCCAATTCACACTCCAAGTAATATTCGGCATGCTAATTATATTGCCGGTTGCGAAATTGCATTATCTCTTATAGTTTCCGAGATATGGACTATCAATAATTTACACCTTAGGCTCTGCTTCTAACTTGGGCCCAAATTGTAAAATGGTCTTATCTATTGGCGATTTCGTTCCAATTCACATTCCAAGTAATATTCGGCATGCTAATTACATTGCCGGTTGCCAAATTGCATTATCTCCTATAGTTTCCGAGATATGGACTATCGATAATTTACACCTTAGGCTCTGTTTCTAACTTGGGCCCAAACTGTAAAATGGTCTTTTCTATTGGCGATTTCGTTCCAATTCACATTCCAAGTAATATTCGGCATGCTAATTACATTGCCGGTTGCCAAATTGCATTATCTCTTATAGTTTCCGAGATATGGACTATCGATAATTTACACCTTAGGCTCTGCTTCTAACTTGGGCCCAAATTGTAAAATGGTCTTCTCTATTGGCGATTTCGTTCCAATTCACATTCCAAGTAATATTCGGCATGCTAATTACATTGCCGGTTGCCAAATTGCATTATCTCTTATAGTTTCCGAGATATGGACTATCGATAATTTACACCTTAGGCTCTGCTTCTAACTTGGGCCCAAATTGTAAAATGGTCTTATCTATTGGCGATTTCGTTCCAATTCACATTCCAAGTAATATTCGGCATGCTAATTACATTGCCGGTTGCCAAATTGCATTATCTCTTATAGTTTCCGAGATATGGACTATCAATAATTTACACCTTAGGCTCTGCTTCTAACTTGGGCCCAAATTGTAAAATGGTCTTATCTATTGGCGATTTCGTTCCAATTCACATTCCAAGTAATATTCGGCATGCTAATTACATTGCCGGTTGCGAAATTGCATTATCTCTTATAGTTTCCGAGATATGGACTATCAATAATTTACACCTTAGGCTCTGCTTCTAACTTGGGCCCAAATTGTAAAATGGTCTTATCTATTGGCGATTTCGTTCCAATTCACATTCCAAGTAATATTCGGCATGCTAATTACATTGCCGGTTGCCAAATTGCATTATCTCTTATAGTTTCCGAGATATGGACTATCGATAATTTACACCTTAGGCTCTGCTTCTAACTTGGGCCCAAATTGTAAAATAGTCTTATCTATTGGCGATTTCGTTCCAATTCACATTCCAAGTTATATTCGGCATGCTAATTACATTGCCGGTTGCCAAATTGCATTATCTCTTATAGTTTCCGAGATATGGACTATCGATAATTTACACCTTAGGCTCTGCTTCTAACTTGGGCCCAAATTGTAAAATGGTCTTATCTATTGGCGATTTCGTTCCAATTCACATTCCAAGTAATATTCGGCATGCTAATTACATTGCCGGTTGCCAAATTGCATTATCTCTTATAGTTTCCGAGATATGGACTATCGATAATTTACACCTTAGGCTCTGCTTCTAACTGGGGCCCAAATTGTAAAATGGTCTTATCTATTGGCGATTTCGTTCCAATTCACACTCCAAGTAATATTCGGCATGCTAATTACATTGCCGGTTGCCAAATTGCATTATCTCTTATAGTTTCCGAGATATGGACTATCGATAATTTACACCTTAGGCTCTGCTTCTAACTTGGGCCCAAATTGTAAAATGGTCTTATCTATTGGCGATTTCGTTCCAATTCACATTCCAAGTAATATTCGGCATGCTAATTACATTGCCGGTTGCCAAATTGCATTATCTCTTATAGTTTCCGAGATATGGACTATCGATAATTTACACCTTAGGCTCTGCTTCTAACTTGGGCCCAAATTGTAAAATCGTCTTATCTATTGGCGATTTCGTTCCAATTCACATTCCAAGTAATATTCGGCATGCTAAATACATTGCCGGTTGCCAAATTGCATTATCTCTTATAGTTTCCGAGATATGGACTATCGATAATTTACACCTTAGGCTCTGCTTCTAACTTGGGCCCAAATTGTAAAATGGTCTTATCTATTGGCGATTTCGTTCCAATTCACATTCCAAGTAATATCCGGCATGCTAATTACATTGCCGGTTGCCAAATTGAATTATCTCTTATAGTTTCCGAGATATGGACTATCGATAATTTACACCTTAGGCTCTGCTTCTAACTTGGGCCCAAATTGTAAAATGGTCTTATCTATTGGCGATTTCGTTCCAATTCACATTCCAAGTAATATTCGGCATGCTAATTACATTGCCGGTTGCCAAATTGCATTATCTCTTATAGTTTCCGAGATATGGACTATCGATAATTTACACCTTAGGCTCTGCTTCTAACTTGGGCCCAAATTGTAAAATGGTCTTATCTATTGGCGATTTCGTTCCAATTCACACTCCAAGTAATATTCGGCATGCTAATTACATTGCCGGTTGCCAAATTGCATTATCTCTTATAGTTTCCGAGATATGGACTATCGATAATTTACACCTTAGGCTCTGCTTCTAACTTGGGCCCAAATTGTAAAATGGTCTTATCTATTGGCGATTTCGTTCCAATTCACATTCCAAGTAATATTCGGCATGCTAATTACATTGCCGGTTGCCAAATTGCATTATCTCTTATAGTTTCCGAGATATGGACTATCGATAATTTACACCTTAGGCTCTGCTTCTAACTTGGGCCCAAATTGTAAAATCGTCTTATCTATTGGCGATTTCGTTCCAATTCACATTCCAAGTAATATTCGGCATGCTAATTACATTGCCGGTTGCCAAATTGCATTATCTCTTATAGTTTCCGAGATATGGACTATCGATAATTTACACCTTAGGCTCTGCTTCTAACTTGGGCCCAAATTGTAAAATGGTCTTATCTATTGGCGATTTCGTTCCAATTCACATTCCAAGTAATATTCGGCATGCTAATTACATTGCCGGTTGCCAAATTGCATTATCTCTTATAGTTTCCGAGATATGGACTATCGATAATTTACACCTTAGGCTCTGCTTCTAACTTGGGCCCAAATTGTAAAATGGTCTTATCTATTGGCGATTTCGTTCCAATTCACACTCCAAGTAATATTCGGCATGCTAATTACATTGCCGGTTGCCAAATTGCATTATCTCTTATAGTTTCCGAGATATGGACTATCGATAATTTACACCTTAGGCTCTGCTTCTAACTTGGGCCCAAATTGTAAAATGGTCTTATCTATTGGCGATTTCGTTCCAATTCACATTCCAAGTAATATTCGGCATGCTAATTACATTGCCGGTTGCCAAATTGCATTATCTCTTATAGTTTCCGAGATATGGACTATCGATAATTTACACCTTAGGCTCTGCTTCTAACTTGGGCCCAAATTGTAAAATCGTCTTATCTATTGGCGATTTCGTTCCAATTCACATTCCAAGTAATATTCGGCATGCTAATTACATTGCCGGTTGCCAAATTGCATTATCTCTTATAGTTTCCGAGATATGGACTATCGATAATTTACACCTTAGGCTCTGCTTCTAACTTGGGCCCAAATTGTAAAATGGTCTTATCTATTGGCGATTTCGTTCCAATTCACATTCCAAGTAATATCCGGCATGCTAATTACATTGCCGGTTGCCAAATTGAATTATCTCTTATAGTTTCCGAGATATGGACTATCGATAATTTACACCTTAGGCTCTGCTTCTAACTTGGGCCCAAATTGTAAAATGGTCTTATCTATTGGCGATTTCGTTCCAATACACATTCCAAGTAATATTCGGCATGCTAATTACATTGCCGGTTGCCAAATTGCATTATCTCTTATAGTTTCCGAGATATGGACTATCGATAATTTACACCTTAGGCTCTGCTTCTAACTTGGGCCCAAATTGTAAAATAGTCTTATCTATTGGCGATTTCGTTCCAATTCACATTCCAAGTTATATTCGGCATGCTAATTACATTGCCGGTTGCCAAATTGCATTATCTCTTATAGTTTCCGAGATATGGACTATCGATAATTTACACCTTAGGCTCTGCTTCTAACTTGGGCCCAAATTGTAAAATGGTCTTATCTATTGGCGATTTCGTTCCAATTCACATTTCAAGTAACATTCGGCATGCTAATTACATTGCCGGTTGCCAAATTGCATTATCTCTTATAGTTTCCGAGATATGGACTATCGATAATTTACACCTTAGGCTCTGCTTCTAACTTGGGCCCAAATTGTAAAATCGTCTTATCTATTGGCGATTTCGTTCCAATTCACATTCCAAGTAATATTCGGCATGCTAATTACATTGCCGGTTGCCAAATTGCATTATCTCTTATAGTTTCCGAGATATGGACTATCGATAATTTACACCTTAGGCTCTGCTTCTAACTTGGGCCCAAATTGTAAAATGGTCTTATCTATTGGCGATTTCGTTCCAATTCACATTCCAAGTAATATTCGGCATGCTAATTACATTGCCGGTTGCCAAATTGCATTATCTCTTATAGTTTCCGAGATATGGACTATCGATAATTTACACCTTAGGCTCTGCTTCTAACTTGGGCCCAAATTGTAAAATGGTCTTATCTATTGGCGATTTCGTTCCAATTCACACTCCAAGTAATATTCGGCATGCTAATTACATTGCCGGTTGCCAAATTGCATTATCTCTTATAGTTTCCGAGATATGGACTATCGATAATTTACACCTTAGGCTCTGCTTCTAACTTGGGCCCAAATTGTAAAATGGTCTTATCTATTGGCGATTTCGTTCCAATTCACATTCCAAGTAATATTCGGCATGCTAATTACATTGCCGGTTGCCAAATTGCATTATCTCTTATAGTTTCCGAGATATGGACTATCGATAATTTACACCTTAGGCTCTGCTTCTAACTTGGGCCCAAATTGTAAAATCGTCTTATCTATTGGCGATTTCGTTCCAATTCACATTCCAAGTAATATTCGGCATGCTAATTACATTGCCGGTTGCCAAATTGCATTATCTCTTATAGTTTCCGAGATATGGACTATCGATAATTTACACCTTAGGCTCTGCTTCTAACTTGGGCCCAAATTGTAAAATGGTCTTATCTATTGGCGATTTCGTTCCAATTCACATTCCAAGTAATATCCGGCATGCTAATTACATTGCCGGTTGCCAAATTGAATTATCTCTTATAGTTTCCGAGATATGGACTATCGATAATTTACACCTTAGGCTCTGCTTCTAACTTGGGCCCAAATTGTAAAATGGTCTTATCTATTGGCGATTTCGTTCCAATACACATTCCAAGTAATATTCGGCATGCTAATTACATTGCCGGTTGCCAAATTGCATTATCTCTTATAGTTTCCGAGATATGGACTATCGATAATTTACACCTTAGGCTCTGCTTCTAACTTGGGCCCAAATTGTAAAATGGTCTTATCTATTGGCGATTTCGTTCCAATTCACATTCCAAGTAATATTCGGCATGCTAATTACATTGCCGGTTGCGAAATTGCATTATCTCTTATAGTTTCCGAGATATGGACTATCAATAATTTACACCTTAGGCTCTGCTTCTAACTTGGGCCCAAATTGTAAAATGGTCTTATCTATTGGCGATTTCGTTCCAATTCACATTCCAAGTAATATTCGGCATGCTAATTACATTGCCGGTTGCCAAATTGCATTATCTCTTATAGTTTCCGAGATATGGACTATCGATAATTTACACCTTAGGCTCTGCTTCTAACTTGGGCCCAAATTGTAAAATAGTCTTATCTATTGGCGATTTCGTTCCAATTCACATTCCAAGTTATATTCGGCATGCTAATTACATTGCCGGTTGCCAAATTGCATTATCTCTTATAGTTTCCGAGATATGGACTATCGATAATTTACACCTTAGGCTCTGCTTCTAACTTGGGCCCAAATTGTAAAATGGTCTTATCTATTGGCGATTTCGTTCCAATTCACATTCCAAGTAATATTCGGCATGCTAATTACATTGCCGGTTGCCAAATTGCATTATCTCTTATAGTTTCCGAGATATGGACTATCGATAATTTACACCTTAGGCTCTGCTTCTAACTTGGGCCCAAATTGTAAAATGGTCTTATCTATTGGCGATTTCGTTCCAATTCACACTCCAAGTAATATTCGGCATGCTAATTACATTGCCGGTTGCCAAATTGCATTATCTCTTATAGTTTCCGAGATATGGACTATCGATAATTTACACCTTAGGCTCTGCTTCTAACTTGGGCCCAAATTGTAAAATGGTCTTATCTATTGGCGATTTCGTTCCAATTCACATTCCAAGTAATATTCGGCATGCTAATTACATTGCCGGTTGCCAAATTGCATTATCTCTTATAGTTTCCGAGATATGGACTATCGATAATTTACACCTTAGGCTCTGCTTCTAACTTGGGCCCAAATTGTAAAATCGTCTTATCTATTGGCGATTTCGTTCCAATTCACATTCCAAGTAATATTCGGCATGCTAAATACATTGCCGGTTGCCAAATTGCATTATCTCTTATAGTTTCCGAGATATGGACTATCGATAATTTACACCTTAGGCTCTGCTTCTAACTTGGGCCCAAATTGTAAAATGGTCTTATCTATTGGCGATTTCGTTCCAATTCACATTCCAAGTAATATCCGGCATGCTAATTACATTGCCGGTTGCCAAATTGAATTATCTCTTATAGTTTCCGAGATATGGACTATCGATAATTTACACCTTAGGCTCTGCTTCTAACTTGGGCCCAAATTGTAAAATGGTCTTATCTATTGGCGATTTCGTTCCAATTCACATTCCAAGTAATATTCGGCATGCTAATTACATTGCCGGTTGCCAAATTGCATTATCTCTTATAGTTTCCGAGATATGGACTATCGATAATTTACACCTTAGGCTCTGCTTCTAACTTGGGCCCAAATTGTAAAATGGTCTTATCTATTGGCGATTTCGTTCCAATTCACACTCCAAGTAATATTCGGCATGCTAATTACATTGCCGGTTGCCAAATTGCATTATCTCTTATAGTTTCCGAGATATGGACTATCGATAATTTACACCTTAGGCTCTGCTTCTAACTTGGGCCCAAATTGTAAAATGGTCTTATCTATTGGCGATTTCGTTCCAATTCACATTCCAAGTAATATTCGGCATGCTAATTACATTGCCGGTTGCCAAATTGCATTATCTCTTATAGTTTCCGAGATATGGACTATCGATAATTTACACCTTAGGCTCTGCTTCTAACTTGGGCCCAAATTGTAAAATCGTCTTATCTATTGGCGATTTCGTTCCAATTCACATTCCAAGTAATATTCGGCATGCTAATTACATTGCCGGTTGCCAAATTGCATTATCTCTTATAGTTTCCGAGATATGGACTATCGATAATTTACACCTTAGGCTCTGCTTCTAACTTGGGCCCAAATTGTAAAATGGTCTTATCTATTGGCGATTTCGTTCCAATTCACATTCCAAGTAATATTCGGCATGCTAATTACATTGCCGGTTGCCAAATTGCATTATCTCTTATAGTTTCCGAGATATGGACTATCGATAATTTACACCTTAGGCTCTGCTTCTAACTTGGGCCCAAATTGTAAAATGGTCTTATCTATTGGCGATTTCGTTCCAATTCACATTCCAAGTAATATTCGGCATGCTAATTACATTGCCGGTTGCCAAATTGCATTATCTCTTATAGTTTCCGAGATATGGACTATCGATAATTTACACCTTAGGCTCTGCTTCTAACTGGGGCCCAAATTGTAAAATGGTCTTATCTATTGGCGATTTCGTTCCAATTCACACTCCAAGTAATATTCGGCATGCTAATTACATTGCCGGTTGCCAAATTGCATTATCTCTTATAGTTTCCGAGATATGGACTATCGATAATTTACACCTTAGGCTCTGCTTCTAACTTGGGCCCAAATTGTAAAATGGTCTTATCTATTGGCGATTTCGTTCCAATTCACATTCCAAGTAATATTCGGCATGCTAATTACATTGCCGGTTGCCAAATTGCATTATCTCTTATAGTTTCCGAGATATGGACTATCGATAATTTACACCTTAGGCTCTGCTTCTAACTTGGGCCCAAATTGTAAAATCGTCTTATCTATTGGCGATTTCGTTCCAATTCACATTCCAAGTAATATTCGGCATGCTAAATACATTGCCGGTTGCCAAATTGCATTATCTCTTATAGTTTCCGAGATATGGACTATCGATAATTTACACCTTAGGCTCTGCTTCTAACTTGGGCCCAAATTGTAAAATGGTCTTATCTATTGGCGATTTCGTTCCAATTCACATTCCAAGTAATATCCGGCATGCTAATTACATTGCCGGTTGCCAAATTGAATTATCTCTTATAGTTTCCGAGATATGGACTATCGATAATTTACACCTTAGGCTCTGCTTCTAACTTGGGCCCAAATTGTAAAATGGTCTTATCTATTGGCGATTTCGTTCCAATTCACATTCCAAGTAATATTCGGCATGCTAATTACATTGCCGGTTGCCAAATTGCATTATCTCTTATAGTTTCCGAGATATGGACTATCGATAATTTACACCTTAGGCTCTGCTTCTAACTTGGGCCCAAATTGTAAAATGGTCTTATCTATTGGCGATTTCGTTCCAATTCACACTCCAAGTAATATTCGGCATGCTAATTACATTGCCGGTTGCCAAATTGCATTATCTCTTATAGTTTCCGAGATATGGACTATCGATAATTTACACCTTAGGCTCTGCTTCTAACTTGGGCCCAAATTGTAAAATGGTCTTATCTATTGGCGATTTCGTTCCAATTCACATTCCAAGTAATATTCGGCATGCTAATTACATTGCCGGTTGCCAAATTGCATTATCTCTTATAGTTTCCGAGATATGGACTATCGATAATTTACACCTTAGGCTCTGCTTCTAACTTGGGCCCAAATTGTAAAATCGTCTTATCTATTGGCGATTTCGTTCCAATTCACATTCCAAGTAATATTCGGCATGCTAATTACATTGCCGGTTGCCAAATTGCATTATCTCTTATAGTTTCCGAGATATGGACTATCGATAATTTACACCTTAGGCTCTGCTTCTAACTTGGGCCCAAATTGTAAAATGGTCTTATCTATTGGCGATTTCGTTCCAATTCACACTCCAAGTAATATTCGGCATGCTAATTACATTGCCGGTTGCCAAATTGCATTATTTCTTATAGTTTCCGAGATATGGACTATCGATAATTTACACCTTAGGCTCTGCTTCTAACTTGGGCCCAAATTGTAAAATGGTCTTATCTATTGGCGATTTCGTTCCAATTCACATTCCAAGTAATATTCGGCATGCTAATTACATTGCCGGTTGCCAAATTG
This sequence comes from Rhynchophorus ferrugineus, assembly GCF_030347505.1. Classification (NCBI taxonomy): domain Eukaryota; kingdom Metazoa; phylum Arthropoda; class Insecta; order Coleoptera; family Curculionidae; genus Rhynchophorus; species Rhynchophorus ferrugineus. Next base: position 58,946 of record NW_027472649.1, on the reverse strand, counting down.
CATTATCTCTTATAGTTTCCGAGATATGGACTATCGATAATTTACACCTTAGGCTCTGCTTCTAACTTGGGCCCAAATTGTAAAATCGTCTTATCTATTGGCGATTTCGTTCCAATTCACATTCCAAGTAATATTCGGCATGCTAATTACATTGCCGGTTGCCAAATTGCATTATCTCTTATAGTTTCCGAGATATGGACTATCGATAATTTACACCTTAGGCTCTGCTTCTAACTTGGGCCCAAATTGTAAAATGGTCTTATCTATTGGCGATTTCGTTCCAATTCACATTCCAAGTAATATCCGGCATGCTAATTACATTGCCGGTTGCCAAATTGAATTATCTCTTATAGTTTCCGAGATATGGACTATCGATAATTTACACCTTAGGCTCTGCTTCTAACTTGGGCCCAAATTGTAAAATGGTCTTATCTATTGGCGATTTCGTTCCAATACACATTCCAAGTAATATTCGGCATGCTAATTACATTGCCGGTTGCCAAATTGCATTATCTCTTATAGTTTCCGAGATATGGACTATCGATAATTTACACCTTAGGCTCTGCTTCTAACTTGGGCCCAAATTGTAAAATAGTCTTATCTATTGGCGATTTCGTTCCAATTCACATTCCAAGTTATATTCGGCATGCTAATTACATTGCCGGTTGCCAAATTGCATTATCTCTTATAGTTTCCGAGATATGGACTATCGATAATTTACACCTTAGGCTCTGCTTCTAACTTGGGCCCAAATTGTAAAATGGTCTTATCTATTGGCGATTTCGTTCCAATTCACATTCCAAGTAATATTCGGCATGCTAATTACATTGCCGGTTGCCAAATTGCATTATCTCTTATAGTTTCCGAGATATGGACTATCGATAATTTACACCTTAGGCTCTGCTTCTAACTTGGGCCCAAATTGTAAAATCGTCTTATCTATTGGCGATTTCGTTCCAATTCACATTCCAAGTAATATTCGGCATGCTAATTACATTGCCGGTTGCCAAATTGCATTATCTCTTATAGTTTCCGAGATATGGACTATCGATAATTTACACCTTAGGCTCTGCTTCTAACTTGGGCCCAAATTGTAAAATGGTCTTATCTATTGGCGATTTCGTTCCAATTCACATTCGAAGTAATATTCGGCATGCTAATTACATTGCCGGTTGCCAAATTGCATTATCTCTTATAGTTTCCGACATATGGACTATCGATAATTTACACCTTAGGCTCTGCTTCTAACTTGGGCCCAAATTGTAAAATGGTCTTATCTATTGGCGATTTCGTTCCAATTCACACTCCAAGTAATATTCGGCATGCTAATTACATTGCCGGTTGCCAAATTGCATTATCTCTTATAGTTTCCGAGATATGGACTATCGATAATTTACACCTTAGGCTCTGCTTCTAACTTGGGCCCAAATTGTAAAATGGCCTTATCTATTGGCGATTTCGTTCCAATTCACATTCCAAGTAATATTCGGCATGCTAATTACATTGCCGGTTGCCAAATTGCATTATCTCTTATAGTTTCCGAGATATGGACTATCGATAATTTACACCTTAGGCTCTGCTTCTAACTTGGGCCCAAATTGTAAAATCGTCTTATCTATTGGCGATTTCGTTCCAATTCACATTCCAAGTAATATTCGGCATGCTAATTACATTGCCGGTTGCCAAATTGCATTATCTCTTATAGTTTCCGAGATATGGACTATCGATAATTTACACCTTAGGCTCTGCTTCTAACTTGGGCCCAAATTGTAAAATGGTCTTATCTATTGGCGATTTCGTTCCAATTCACATTCCAAGTAATATCCGGCATGCTAATTACATTGCCGGTTGCCAAATTGAATTATCTCTTATAGTTTCCGAGATATGGACTATCGATAATTTACACCTTAGGCTCTGCTTCTAACTTGGGCCCAAATTGTAAAATGGTCTTATCTATTGGCGATTTCGTTCCAATACACATTCCAAGTAATATTCGGCATGCTAATTACATTGCCGGTTGCCAAATTGCATTATCTCTTATAGTTTCCGAGATATGGACTATCGATAATTTACACCTTAGGCTCTGCTTCTAACTTGGGCCCAAATTGTAAAATAGTCTTATCTATTGGCGATTTCGTTCCAATTCACATTCCAAGTTATATTCGGCATGCTAATTACATTGCCGGTTGCCAAATTGCATTATCTCTTATAGTTTCCGAGATATGGACTATCGATAATTTACACCTTAGGCTCTGCTTCTAACTTGGGCCCAAATTGTAAAATGGTCTTATCTATTGGCGATTTCGTTCCAATTCACATTCCAAGTAATATTCGGCATGCTAATTACATTGCCGGTTGCCAAATTGCATTATCTCTTATAGTTTCCGAGATATGGACTATCGATAATTTACACCTTAGGCTCTGCTTCTAACTTGGGCCCAAATTGTAAAATCGTCTTATCTATTGGCGATTTCGTTCCAATTCACATTCCAAGTAATATTCGGCATGCTAATTACATTGCCGGTTGCCAAATTGCATTATCTCTTATAGTTTCCGAGATATGGACTATCGATAATTTACACCTTAGGCTCTGCTTCTAACTTGGGCCCAAATTGTAAAATGGTCTTATCTATTGGCGATTTCGTTCCAATTCACATTCCAAGTAATATTCGGCATGCTAATTACATTGCCGGTTGCCAAATTGCATTATCTCTTATAGTTTCCGAGATATGGACTATCGATAATTTACACCTTAGGCTCTGCTTCTAACTTGGGCCCAAATTGTAAAATGGTCTTATCTATTGGCGATTTCGTTCCAATTCACACTCCAAGTAATATTCGGCATGCTAATTATATTGCCGGTTGCCAAATTGCATTATCTCTTATAGTTTCCGAGATATGGACTATCGATAATTTACACCTTAGGCTCTGCTTCTAACTTGGGCCCAAATTGTAAAATGGTCTTATCTATTGGCGATTTCGTTCCAATTCACATTCCAAGTAATATTCGGCATGCTAATTACATTGCCGGTTGCCAAATTGCATTATCTCTTATAGTTTCCGAGATATGGACTATCGATAATTTACACCTTAGGCTCTGCTTCTAACTTGGGCCCAAATTGTAAAATCGTCTTATATATTGGCGATTTCGTTCCAATTCACATTCCAAGTAATATTCGGCATGCTAATTACATTGCCGGTTGCCAAATTGCATTATCTCTTATAGTTTCCGAGATATGGACTATCGATAATTTACACCTTAGGCTCTGCTTCTAACTTGGGCCCAAATTGTAAAATGGTCTTATCTATTGGCGATTTCGTTCCAATTCACATTCCAAGTAATATCCGGCATGCTAATTACATTGCCGGTTGCCAAATTGAATTATCTCTTATAGTTTCCGAGATATGGACTATCGATAATTTACACCTTAGGCTCTGCTTCTAACTTGGGCCCAAATTGTAAAATGGTCTTATCTATTGGCGATTTCGTTCCAATTCACATTCCAAGTAACATTCGGCATGCTAATTACATTGCCGGTTGCCAAATTGCATTATCTCTTATAGTTTCCGAGATATGGACTATCGATAATTTACACCTTAGGCTCTGCTTCTAACTTGGGCCCAAATTGTAAAATCGCCTTATCTATTGGCGATTTCGTTCCAATTCACATTCCAAGTAATATTCGGCATGCTAATTACATTGCCGGTTGCCAAATTGCATTATCTCTTATAGTTTCCGAGATATGGACTATCGATAATTTACACCTTAGGCTCTGCTTCTAACTTGGGCCCAAATTGTAAAATGGTCTTATCTATTGGCGATTTCGTTCCAATTCACATTCCAAGTAATATACGGCATGCTAATTACATTACCGGTTGCCAAATTGCATTATCTCTTATAATTTCCGAGATATGGACTATCGATAATTTACACCTTAAGCTCTGCTTCTAACTTGGGCCCAAATTGTAAAATGGTCTTTTCTATTGGCGATTTCGTTCCAATTCACATTCCAAGTAATATTCGGCATGCTAATTACATTGCCGGTTGCCAAATTGCATTATCTCTTATAGTTTCCGAGATATGGACTATCGATAATTTACACCTTAGGCTCTGCTTCTAACTTGGGCCCAAATTGTAAAATGGTCTTATCTATTGGCGATTTCGTTCCAATTCACATTCCAAGTAATATTCGGCATGCTAATTACATTGCCGGTTGCCAAATTGCATTATCTCTTATAGTTTCCGAGATATGGACTATCGATAATTTACACCTTAGGCTCTGCTTCTAACTTGGGCCCAAATTGTAAAATGGCCTTATCTATTGGCGATTTCGTTCCAATTCACACTCCAAGTAATATTCGGCATGCTAATTATATTGCCGGTTGCGAAATTGCATTATCTCTTATAGTTTCCGAGATATGGACTATCGATAATTTACACCTTAGGCTCTGCTTCTAACTTGGGCCCAAATTGTAAAATGGTCTTATCTATTGGCGATTTCGTTCCAATTCACATTCCAAGTAATATTCGGCATGCTAATTACATTGCCGGTTGCCAAATTGCATTATCTCTTATAGTTTCCGAGATATGGACTATCGATAATTTACACCTTAGGCTCTGCTTCTAACTTGGGCCCAAATTGTAAAATGGTCTTATCTATTGGCGATTTCGTTCCAATTCACATTCCAAGTAATATTCGGCATGCTAATTACATTGCCGGTTGCCAAATTGCATTATCTCTTATAGTTTCCGAGATATGGACTATCGATAATTTACACCTTAGGCTCTGCTTCTAACTTGGGCCCAAATTGTAAAATGGTCTTATCTATTGGCGATTTCGTTCCAATTCACATTCCAAGTAATATTCGGCATGTTAATTACATTGCCGGTTGCCAAATTGCATTATCTCTTATAGTTTCCGAGATATGGACTATCGATAATTTACACCTTAGGCTCTGCTTCTAACTTGGGCCCAAATTGTAAAATGGTCTTATCTATTGGCGATTTCGTCCCAATTCACATTCCAAGTGATATTCGGCATGCTAATTACATTGCCGGTTGCGAAATTGCATTATCTCTTATAGTTTCCGAGATATGGACTATCAATAATTTACACCTTAGGCTCTGCTTCTAACTTGGGCCCAAATTGTAAAATGGTCTTATCTATTGGCGATTTCGTTCCAATTCACATTCCAAGTAATATTCGGCATGCTAATTACATTGCCGGTTGCCAAATTGCATTATCTCTTATAGTTTCCGAGATATGGACTATCGATAATTTACACCTTAGGCTCTGCTTCTAACTTTTGCCCAAATTGTAAAATAGTCTTATCTATTGGCGATTTCGTTCCAATTCACATTCCAAGTTATATTCGGCATGCTAATTACATTGCCGGTTGCCAAATTGCATTATCTCTTATAGTTTCCGAGATATGGACTATCGATAATTTACACCTTAGGCTCTGCTTCTAACTTGGGCCCAAATTGTAAAATGGTCTTATCTATTGGCGATTTCGTTCCAATTCACACTCCAAGTAATATTCGGCATGCTAATTACATTGCCGGTTGCCAAATTGCATTATCTCTTATAGTTTCCGAGATATGGACTATCGATAATTTACACCTTAGGCTCTGCTTCTAACTTGGGCCCAAATTGTAAAATGGTCTTATCTATTGGCGATTTCGTTCCAATTCACATTCCAAGTAATATTCGGCATGCTAATTACATTGCCGGTTGCCAAATTGCATTATCTCTTATAGTTTCCGAGATATGGACTATCGATAATTTACACCTTAGGCTCTGCTTCTAACTTGGGCCCAAATTGTAAAATCGTCTTATCTATTGGCGATTTCGTTTCAATTCACATTCCAAGTAATATTCGGCATGCTAATTACATTGCCGGTTGCCAAATTGCATTATCTCTTATAGTTTCCGAGATATGGACTATCGATAATTTACACCTTAGGCTCTGCTTCTAACTTGGGCCCAAATTGTAAAATGGTCTTATCTATTGGCGATTTCGTTCCAATTCACATTCCAAGTAATATCCGGCATGCTAATTACATTGCCGGTTGCCAAATTGAATTATCTCTTATAGTTTCCGAGATGTGGACTATCGATAATTTACACCTTAGGCTCTGCTTCTAACTTGGGCCCAAATTGTAAAATGGTCTTATCTATTGGCGATTTCGTTCCAATACACATTCCAAGTAATATTCGGCATGCTAATTACATTGCCGGTTGCCAAATTGCATTATCTCTTATAGTTTCCGAGATATGGACTATCGATAATTTACACCTTAGGCTCTGCTTCTAACTTGGGCCCAAATTGTAAAATGGTCTTATCTATTGGCGATTTCGTTCCAATTCACACTCCAAGTAATATTCGGCATGCTAATTACATTGCCGGTTGCCAAATTGCATTATCTCTTATAGTTTCCGAGATATGGACTATCGATAATTTACACCTTAGGCTCTGCTTCTAACTTGGGCCCAAATTGTAAAATGGTCTTATCTATTGGCGATTTCGTTCCAATTCACACTCCAAGTAATATTCGGCATGCTAATTACATTGCCGGTTGCCAAATTGCATTATCTCTTATAGTTTCCGAGATATGGACTATCGATAATTTACACCTTAGGCTCTGCTTCTAACTTGGGCCCAAATTGTAAAATGGTCTTATCTATTGGCGATTTCGTTCCAATTCACATTCCAAGTAATATTCGGCATGCTAATTACATTGCCGGTTGCCAAATTGCATTATCTCTTATAGTTTCCGAGATATGGACTATCGATAATTTACACCTTAGGCTCTGCTTCTAACTTGGGCCCAAATTGTAAAATCGTCTTATCTATTGGCGATTTCGTTCCAATTCACATTCCAAGTAATATTCGGCATGCTAATTACATTGCCGGTTGCCAAATTGCATTATCTCTTATAGTTTCCGAGATATGGACTATCGATAATTTACACCTTAGGCTCTGCTTCTAACTTTTGCCCAAATTGTAAAATAGTCTTATCTATTGGCGATTTCGTTCCAATTCACATTCCAAGTTATATTCGGCATGCTAATTACATTGCCGGTTGCCAAATTGCATTATCTCTTATAGTTTCCGAGATATGGACTATCGATAATTTACACCTTAGGCTCTGCTTCTAACTTGGGCCCAAATTGTAAAATGGTCTTATCTATTGGCGATTTCGTTCCAATTCACACTCCAAGTAATATTCGGCATGCTAATTACATTGCCGGTTGCCAAATTGCATTATCTCTTATAGTTTCCGAGATATGGACTATCGATAATTTACACCTTAGGCTCTGCTTCTAACTTGGGCCCAAATTGTAAAATGGTCTTATCTATTGGCGATTTCGTTCCAATTCACATTCCAAGTAATATTCGGCATGCTAATTACATTGCCGGTTGCCAAATTGCATTATCTCTTATAGTTTCCGAGATATGGACTATCGATAATTTACACCTTAGGCTCTGCTTCTAACTTGGGCCCAAATTGTAAAATCGTCTTATCTATTGGCGATTTCGTTTCAATTCACATTCCAAGTAATATTCGGCATGCTAATTACATTGCCGGTTGCCAAATTGCATTATCTCTTATAGTTTCCGAGATATGGACTATCGATAATTTACACCTTAGGCTCTGCTTCTAACTTGGGCCCAAATTGTAAAATGGTCTTATCTATTGGCGATTTCGTTCCAATTCACATTCCAAGTAATATCCGGCATGCTAATTACATTGCCGGTTGCCAAATTGAATTATCTCTTATAGTTTCCGAGATGTGGACTATCGATAATTTACACCTTAGGCTCTGCTTCTAACTTGGGCCCAAATTGTAAAATGGTCTTATCTATTGGCGATTTCGTTCCAATACACATTCCAAGTAATATTCGGCATGCTAATTACATTGCCGGTTGCCAAATTGCATTATCTCTTATAGTTTCCGAGATATGGACTATCGATAATTTACACCTTAGGCTCTGCTTCTAACTTGGGCCCAAATTGTAAAATGGTCTTATCTATTGGCGATTTCGTTCCAATTCACACTCCAAGTAATATTCGGCATGCTAATTACATTGCCGGTTGCCAAATTGCATTATCTCTTATAGTTTCCGAGATATGGACTATCGATAATTTACACCTTAGGCTCTGCTTCTAACTTGGGCCCAAATTGTAAAATGGTCTTATCTATTGGCGATTTCGTTCCAATTCACATTCCAAGTAATATTCGGCATGCTAATTACATTGCCGGTTGCCAAATTGCATTATCTCTTATAGTTTCCGAGATATGGACTATCGATAATTTACACCTTAGGCTCTGCTTCTAACTTGGGCCCAAATTGTAAAATCGTCTTATCTATTGGCGATTTCGTTCCAATTCACATTCCAAGTAATATTCGGCATGCTAATTACATTGCCGGTTGCCAAATTGCATTATCTCTAATAGTTTCCGAGATATGGACTATCGATAATTTACACCTTAGGCTCTGCTTCTAACTTGGGCCCAAATTGTAAAATGGTCTTATCTATTGGCGATTTCGTTCCAATTCACATTCCAAGTAATATCCGGCATGCTAATTACATTGCCGGTTGCCAAATTGAATTATCTCTTATAGTTTCCGAGATATGGACTATCGATAATTTACACCTTAGGCTCTGCTTCTAACTTGGGCCCAAATTGTAAAATGGTCTTATCTATTGGCGATTTCGTTCCAATTCACATTCCATGTAATATTCGGCATGCTAATTACATTGCCGGTTGCCAAATTGCATTATCTCTTATAGTTTCCGAGATATGGACTATCGATAATTTACACCTTAAGCTCTGCTTCTAACTTGGGCCCAAATTGTAAAATGGTCTTTTCTATTGGCGATTTCGTTCCAATTCACATTCCAAGTAATATTCGGCATGCTAATTACATTGCCGGTTGCCAAATTGCATTATCTCTTATAGTTTCCGAGATATGGACTATCGATAATTTACACCTTAGGCTCTGCTTCTAACTTGGGCCCAAATTGTAAAATGGTCTTATCTATTGGCGATTTCGTTCCAATTCACATTCCAAGTAATATTCGGCATGCTAATTACATTGCCGGTTGCCAAATTGCATTATCTCTTATAGTTTCCGAGATATGGACTATCGATAATTTACACCTTAGGCTCTGCTTCTAACTTGGGCCCAAATTGTAAAATGGTCTTATCTATTGGCGATTTCGTTCCAATTCACACTCCAAGTAATATTCGGCATGCTAATTATATTGACGGTTGCGAAATTGCATTATCTCTTATAGTTTCCGAGATATGGACTATCAATAATTTACACCTTAGGCTCTGCTTCTAACTTGGGCCCAAATTGTAAAATGGTCTTATCTATTGGCGATTTCGTTCCAATTCACATTCCAAGTAATATTCGGCATGCTAATTACATTGCCGGTTGCCAAATTGCATTATCTCTTATAGTTTCCGAGATATGGACTATCGATAATTTACACCTTAGGCTCTGTTTCTAACTTGGGCCCAAACTGTAAAATGGTCTTATCTATTGGCGATTTCGTTCCAATTCACATTCCAAGTAATATTCGGCATGCTAATTACATTGCCGGTTGCCAAATTGCATTATCTCTTATAGTTTCCGAGATATGGACTATCGATAATTTACACCTTAGGCTCTGCTTCTAACTTGGGCCCAAATTGTAAAATCGTCTTATCTATTGGCGATTTCGTTCCAATTCACATTCCAAGTAATATTCGGCATGCTAATTACATTGCCGGTTGCCAAATTGCATTATCTCTTATAGTTTCCGAGATATGGACTATCGATAATTTACACCTTAGGCTCTGCTTCTAACTTGGGCCCAAATTGTAAAATGGTCTTATCTATTGGCGATTTCGTTCCAATTCACATTCCAAGTAATATCCGGCATGCTAATTACATTGCCGGTTGCCAAATTGAATTATCTCTTATAGTTTCCGAGATATGGACTATCGATAATTTACACCTTAGGCTCTGCTTCTAACTTGGGCCCAAATTGTAAAATGATGTTATCTATTGGCGATTTCGTTCCAATACACATTCCAAGTAATATTCGGCATGCTAATTACATTGCCGGTTGCCAAATCGCATTATCTCTTATAGTTTCCGAGATATGGACTATCGATAATTTACACCTTAGGCTCTGCTTCTAACTTGGGCCCAAATTGTAAAATGGTCTTATCTATTGGCGATTTCGTTCCAATTCACACTCCAAGTAATATTCGGCATGCTAATTACATTGCCGGTTGCCAAATTGCATTATCTCTTATAGTTTCCGAGATATGGACTATCGATAATTTACACCTTAGGCTCTGCTTCTAACTTGGGCCCAAATTGTAAAATCGTCTTATCTATTGGCGATTTCGTTCCAATTCACATTCCAAGTAATATCCGGCATGCTAATTACATTGCCGGTTGCCAAATTGAATTATCTCTTATAGTTTCCGAGATATGGACTATCGATAATTTACACCTTAGGCTCTGCTTCTAACTTGGGCCCAAATTGTAAAATGGTCTTATCTATTGGCGATTTCGTTCCAATACACATTCCAAGTAATATTCGGCATGCTAATTACATTGCCGGTTGCCAAATTGCATTATCTCTTATAGTTTCCGAGATATGGACTATCGATAATTTACACCTTAGGCTCTGCTTCTAACTTGGGCCCAAATTGTAAAATGGTCTTATCTATTGGCGATTTCGTTCCAATTCACATTCCAAGTAATATTCGGCATGCTAATTACATTGCCGGTTGCGAAATTGCATTATCTCTTATAGTTTCCGAGATATGGACTATCAATAATTTACACCTTAGGCTCTGCTTCTAACTTGGGCCCAAATTGTAAAATGGTCTTATCTATTGGCGATTTCGTTCCAATTCACATTCCAAGTAATATTCGGCATGCTAATTACATTGCCGGTTGCCAAATTGCATTATCTCTTATAGTTTCCGAGATATGGACTATCGATAATTTACACCTTAGGCTCTGCTTCTAACTTGGGCCCAAATTGTAAAATAGTCTTATCTATTGGCGATTTCGTTCCAATTCACATTCCAAGTTATATTCGGCATGCTAATTACATTGCCGGTTGCCAAATTGCATTATCTCTTATAGTTTCCGAGATATGGACTATCGATAATTTACACCTTAGGCTCTGCTTCTAACTTGGGCCCAAATTGTAAAATGGTCTTATCTATTGGCGATTTCGTTCCAATTCACATTCCAAGTAATATTCGGCATGCTAATTACATTGCCGGTTGCCAAATTGCATTATCTCTTATAGTTTCCGAGATATGGACTATCGATAATTTACACCTTAGGCTCTGCTTCTAACTGGGGCCCAAATTGTAAAATGGTCTTATCTATTGGCGATTTCGTTCCAATTCACACTCCAAGTAATATTCGGCATGCTAATTACATTGCCGGTTGCCAAATTGCATTATCTCTTATAGTTTCCGAGATATGGACTATCGATAATTTACACCTTAGGCTCTGCTTCTAACTTGGGCCCAAATTGTAAAATGGTCTTATCTATTGGCGATTTCGTTCCAATTCACATTCCAAGTAATATCCGGCATGCTAATTACATTGCCGGTTGCCAAATTGAATTATCTCTTATAGTTTCCGAGATATGGACTATCGATAATTTACACCTTAGGCTCTGCTTCTAACTTGGGCCCAAATTGTAAAATGGTCTTATCTATTGGCGATTTCGTTCCAATACACATTCCAAGTAATATTCGGCATGCTAATTACATTGCCGGTTGCCAAATTGCATTATCTCTTATAGTTTCCGAGATATGGACTATCGATAATTTACACCTTAGGCTCTGCTTCTAACTTGGGCCCAAATTGTAAAATGGTCTTATCTATTGGCGATTTCGTTCCAATTCACATTCCAAGTAATATTCGGCATGCTAATTACATTGCCGGTTGCGAAATTGCATTATCTCTTATAGTTTCCGAGATATGGACTATCAATAATTTACACCTTAGGCTCTGCTTCTAACTTGGGCCCAAATTGTAAAATGGTCTTATCTATTGGCGATTTCGTTCCAATTCACATTCCAAGTAATATTCGGCATGCTAATTACATTGCCGGTTGCCAAATTGCATTATCTCTTATAGTTTCCGAGATATGGACTATCGATAATTTACACCTTAGGCTCTGCTTCTAACTTGGGCCCAAATTGTAAAATAGTCTTATCTATTGGCGATTTCGTTCCAATTCACATTCCAAGTTATATTCGGCATGCTAATTACATTGCCGGTTGCCAAATTGCATTATCTCTTATAGTTTCCGAGATATGGACTATCGATAATTTACACCTTAGGCTCTGCTTCTAACTTGGGCCCAAATTGTAAAATGGTCTTATCTATTGGCGATTTCGTTCCAATTCACATTCCAAGTAATATTCGGCATGCTAATTACATTGCCGGTTGCCAAATTGCATTATCTCTTATAGTTTCCGAGATATGGACTATCGATAATTTACACCTTAGGCTCTGCTTCTAACTGGGGCCCAAATTGTAAAATGGTCTTATCTATTGGCGATTTCGTTCCAATTCACACTCCAAGTAATATTCGGCATGCTAATTACATTGCCGGTTGCCAAATTGCATTATCTCTTATAGTTTCCGAGATATGGACTATCGATAATTTACACCTTAGGCTCTGCTTCTAACTTGGGCCCAAATTGTAAAATGGTCTTATCTATTGGCGATTTCGTTCCAATTCACATTCCAAGTAATATTCGGCATGCTAATTACATTGCCGGTTGCCAAATTGCATTATCTCTTATAGTTTCCGAGATATGGACTATCGATAATTTACACCTTAGGCTCTGCTTCTAACTTGGGCCCAAATTGTAAAATCGTCTTATCTATTGGCGATTTCGTTCCAATTCACATTCCAAGTAATATTCGGCATGCTAAATACATTGCCGGTTGCCAAATTGCATTATCTCTTATAGTTTCCGAGATATGGACTATCGATAATTTACACCTTAGGCTCTGCTTCTAACTTGGGCCCAAATTGTAAAATGGTCTTATCTATTGGCGATTTCGTTCCAATTCACATTCCAAGTAATATCCGGCATGCTAATTACATTGCCGGTTGCCAAATTGAATTATCTCTTATAGTTTCCGAGATATGGACTATCGATAATTTACACCTTAGGCTCTGCTTCTAACTTGGGCCCAAATTGTAAAATGGTCTTATCTATTGGCGATTTCGTTCCAATTCACATTCCAAGTAATATTCGGCATGCTAATTACATTGCCGGTTGCCAAATTGCATTATCTCTTATAGTTTCCGAGATATGGACTATCGATAATTTACACCTTAGGCTCTGCTTCTAACTTGGGCCCAAATTGTAAAATGGTCTTATCTATTGGCGATTTCGTTCCAATTCACACTCCAAGTAATATTCGGCATGCTAATTACATTGCCGGTTGCCAAATTGCATTATCTCTTATAGTTTCCGAGATATGGACTATCGATAATTTACACCTTAGGCTCTGCTTCTAACTTGGGCCCAAATTGTAAAATGGTCTTATCTATTGGCGATTTCGTTCCAATTCACATTCCAAGTAATATTCGGCATGCTAATTACATTGCCGGTTGCCAAATTGCATTATCTCTTATAGTTTCCGAGATATGGACTATCGATAATTTACACCTTAGGCTCTGCTTCTAACTTGGGCCCAAATTGTAAAATCGTCTTATCTATTGGCGATTTCGTTCCAATTCACATTCCAAGTAATATTCGGCATGCTAATTACATTGCCGGTTGCCAAATTGCATTATCTCTTATAGTTTCCGAGATATGGACTATCGATAATTTACACCTTAGGCTCTGCTTCTAACTTGGGCCCAAATTGTAAAATGGTCTTATCTATTGGCGATTTCGTTCCAATTCACATTCCAAGTAATATTCGGCATGCTAATTACATTGCCGGTTGCCAAATTGCATTATCTCTTATAGTTTCCGAGATATGGACTATCGATAATTTACACCTTAGGCTCTGCTTCTAACTTGGGCCCAAATTGTAAAATGGTCTTATCTATTGGCGATTTCGTTCCAATTCACATTCCAAGTAATATTCGGCATGCTAATTACATTGCCGGTTGCCAAATTGCATTATCTCTTATAGTTTCCGAGATATGGACTATCGATAATTTACACCTTAGGCTCTGCTTCTAACTGGGGCCCAAATTGTAAAATGGTCTTATCTATTGGCGATTTCGTTCCAATTCACACTCCAAGTAATATTCGGCATGCTAATTACATTGCCGGTTGCCAAATTGCATTATCTCTTATAGTTTCCGAGATATGGACTATCGATAATTTACACCTTAGGCTCTGCTTCTAACTTGGGCCCAAACTGTAAAATGGTCTTATCTATTGGCGATTTCGTTCCAATTCACATTCCAAGTAATATTCGGCATGCTAATTACATTGCCGGTTGCCAAATTGCATTATCTCTTATAGTTTCCGAGATATGGACTATCGATAATTTACACCTTAGGCTCTGCTTCTAACTTGGGCCCAAATTGTAAAATCGTCTTATCTATTGGCGATTTCGTTCCAATTCACATTCCAAGTAATATTCGGCATGCTAAATACATTGCCGGTTGCCAAATTGCATTATCTCTTATAGTTTCCGAGATATGGACTATCGATAATTTACACCTTAGGCTCTGCTTCTAACTTGGGCCCAAATTGTAAAATGGTCTTATCTATTGGCGATTTCGTTCCAATTCACATTCCAAGTAATATCCGGCATGCTAATTACATTGCCGGTTGCCAAATTGAATTATCTCTTATAGTTTCCGAGATATGGACTATCGATAATTTACACCTTAGGCTCTGCTTCTAACTTGGGCCCAAATTGTAAAATGGTCTTATCTATTGGCGATTTCGTTCCAATTCACATTCCAAGTAATATTCGGCATGCTAATTACATTGCCGGTTGCCAAATTGCATTATCTCTTATAGTTTCCGAGATATGGACTATCGATAATTTACACCTTAGGCTCTGCTTCTAACTTGGGCCCAAATTGTAAAATGGTCTTATCTATTGGCGATTTCGTTCCAATTCACACTCCAAGTAATATTCGGCATGCTAATTACATTGCCGGTTGCCAAATTGCATTATCTCTTATAGTTTCCGAGATATGGACTATCGATAATTTACACCTTAGGCTCTGCTTCTAACTTGGGCCCAAATTGTAAAATGGTCTTATCTATTGGCGATTTCGTTCCAATTCACATTCCAAGTAATATTCGGCATGCTAATTACATTGCCGGTTGCCAAATTGCATTATCTCTTATAGTTTCCGAGATATGGACTATCGATAATTTACACCTTAGGCTCTGCTTCTAACTTGGGCCCAAATTGTAAAATCGTCTTATCTATTGGCGATTTCGTTCCAATTCACATTCCAAGTAATATTCGGCATGCTAATTACATTGCCGGTTGCCAAATTGCATTATCTCTTATAGTTTCCGAGATATGGACTATCGATAATTTACACCTTAGGCTCTGCTTCTAACTTGGGCCCAAATTGTAAAATGGTCTTATCTATTGGCGATTTCGTTCCAATTCACACTCCAAGTAATATTCGGCATGCTAATTACATTGCCGGTTGCCAAATTGCATTATCTCTTATAGTTTCCGAGATATGGACTATCGATAATTTACACCTTAGGCTCTGCTTCTAACTTGGGCCCAAATTGTAAAATGGTCTTATCTATTGGCGATTTCGTTCCAATTCACATTCCAAGTAATATTCGGCATGCTAATTACATTGCCGGTTGCCAAATTGCATTATCTCTTATAGTTTCCGAGATATGGACTATCGATAATTTACACCTTAGGCTCTGCTTCTAACTTGGGCCCAAATTGTAAAATCGTCTTATCTATTGGCGATTTCGTTCCAATTCACATTCCAAGTAATATTCGGCATGCTAATTACATTGCCGGTTGCCAAATTGCATTATCTCTTATAGTTTCCGAGATATGGACTATCGATAATTTACACCTTAGGCTCTGCTTCTAACTTGGGCCCAAATTGTAAAATGGTCTTATCTATTGGCGATTTCGTTCCAATTCACATTCCAAGTAATATCCGGCATGCTAATTACATTGCCGGTTGCCAAATTGAATTATCTCTTATAGTTTCCGAGATATGGACTATCGATAATTTACACCTTAGGCTCTGCTTCTAACTTGGGCCCAAATTGTAAAATGGTCTTATCTATTGGCGATTTCGTTCCAATACACATTCCAAGTAATATTCGGCATGCTAATTACATTGCCGGTTGCCAAATTGCATTATCTCTTATAGTTTCCGAGATATGGACTATCGATAATTTACACCTTAGGCTCTGCTTCTAACTTGGGCCCAAATTGTAAAATAGTCTTATCTATTGGCGATTTCGTTCCAATTCACATTCCAAGTTATATTCGGCATGCTAATTACATTGCCGGTTGCCAAATTGCATTATCTCTTATAGTTTCCGAGATATGGACTATCGATAATTTACACCTTAGGCTCTGCTTCTAACTTGGGCCCAAATTGTAAAATGGTCTTATCTATTGGCGATTTCGTTCCAATTCACATTCCAAGTAATATTCGGCATGCTAATTACATTGCCGGTTGCCAAATTGCATTATCTCTTATAGTTTCCGAGATATGGACTATCGATAATTTACACCTTAGGCTCTGCTTCTAACTTGGGCCCAAATTGTAAAATCGTCTTATCTATTGGCGATTTCGTTCCAATTCACATTCCAAGTAATATTCGGCATGCTAATTACATTGCCGGTTGCCAAATTGCATTATCTCTTATAGTTTCCGAGATATGGACTATCGATAATTTACACCTTAGGCTCTGCTTCTAACTTGGGCCCAAATTGTAAAATGGTCTTATCTATTGGCGATTTCGTTCCAATTCACATTCGAAGTAATATTCGGCATGCTAATTACATTGCCGGTTGCCAAATTGCATTATCTCTTATAGTTTCCGACATATGGACTATCGATAATTTACACCTTAGGCTCTGCTTCTAACTTGGGCCCAAATTGTAAAATGGTCTTATCTATTGGCGATTTCGTTCCAATTCACACTCCAAGTAATATTCGGCATGCTAATTACATTGCCGGTTGCCAAATTGCATTATCTCTTATAGTTTCCGAGATATGGACTATCGATAATTTACACCTTAGGCTCTGCTTCTAACTTGGGCCCAAATTGTAAAATGGCCTTATCTATTGGCGATTTCGTTCCAATTCACATTCCAAGTAATATTCGGCATGCTAATTACATTGCCGGTTGCCAAATTGCATTATCTCTTATAGTTTCCGAGATATGGACTATCGATAATTTACACCTTAGGCTCTGCTTCTAACTTGGGCCCAAATTGTAAAATCGTCTTATCTATTGGCGATTTCGTTCCAATTCACATTCCAAGTAATATTCGGCATGCTAATTACATTGCCGGTTGCCAAATTGCATTATCTCTTATAGTTTCCGAGATATGGACTATCGATAATTTACACCTTAGGCTCTGCTTCTAACTTGGGCCCAAATTGTAAAATGGTCTTATCTATTGGCGATTTCGTTCCAATTCACATTCCAAGTAATATCCGGCATGCTAATTACATTGCCGGTTGCAAATTGAATTATCTCTTATAGTTTCCGAGATATGGACTATCGATAATTTACACCTTAGGCTCTGCTTCTAACTTGGGCCCAAATTGTAAAATGGTCTTATCTATTGGCGATTTCGTTCCAATACACATTCCAAGTAATATTCGGCATGCTAATTACATTGCCGGTTGCCAAATTGCATTATCTCTTATAGTTTCCGAGATATGGACTATCGATAATTTACACCTTAGGCTCTGCTTCTAACTTGGGCCCAAATTGTAAAATAGTCTTATCTATTGGCGATTTCGTTCCAATTCACATTCCAAGTTATATTCGGCATGCTAATTACATTGCCGGTTGCCAAATTGCATTATCTCTTATAGTTTCCGAGATATGGACTATCGATAATTTACACCTTAGGCTCTGCTTCTAACTTGGGCCCAAATTGTAAAATGGTCTTATCTATTGGCGATTTCGTTCCAATTCACATTCCAAGTAATATTCGGCATGCTAATTACATTGCCGGTTGCCAAATTGCATTATCTCTTATAGTTTCCGAGATATGGACTATCGATAATTTACACCTTAGGCTCTGCTTCTAACTTGGGCCCAAATTGTAAAATCGTCTTATCTATTGGCGATTTCGTTCCAATTCACATTCCAAGTAATATTCGGCATGCTAATTACATTGCCGGTTGCCAAATTGCATTATCTCTTATAGTTTCCGAGATATGGACTATCGATAATTTACACCTTAGGCTCTGCTTCTAACTTGGGCCCAAATTGTAAAATGGTCTTATCTATTGGCGATTTCGTTCCAATTCACATTCCAAGTAATATTCGGCATGCTAATTACATTGCCGGTTGCCAAATTGCATTATCTCTTATAGTTTCCGAGATATGGACTATCGATAATTTACACCTTAGGCTCTGCTTCTAACTTGGGCCCAAATTGTAAAATGGTCTTATCTATTGGCGATTTCGTTCCAATTCACACTCCAAGTAATATTCGGCATGCTAATTATATTGCCGGTTGCCAAATTGCATTATCTCTTATAGTTTCCGAGATATGGACTATCGATAATTTACACCTTAGGCTCTGCTTCTAACTTGGGCCCAAATTGTAAAATGGTCTTATCTATTGGCGATTTCGTTCCAATTCACATTCCAAGTAATATTCGGCATGCTAATTACATTGCCGGTTGCCAAATTGCATTATCTCTTATAGTTTCCGAGATATGGACTATCGATAATTTACACCTTAGGCTCTGCTTCTAACTTGGGCCCAAATTGTAAAATCGTCTTATATATTGGCGATTTCGTTCCAATTCACATTCCAAGTAATATTCGGCATGCTAATTACATTGCCGGTTGCCAAATTGCATTATCTCTTATAGTTTCCGAGATATGGACTATCGATAATTTACACCTTAGGCTCTGCTTCTAACTTGGGCCCAAATTGTAAAATGGTCTTATCTATTGGCGATTTCGTTCCAATTCACATTCCAAGTAATATCCGGCATGCTAATTACATTGCCGGTTGCCAAATTGAATTATCTCTTATAGTTTCCGAGATATGGACTATCGATAATTTACACCTTAGGCTCTGCTTCTAACTTGGGCCCAAATTGTAAAATGGTCTTATCTATTGGCGATTTCGTTCCAATTCACATTCCAAGTAACATTCGGCATGCTAATTACATTGCCGGTTGCCAAATTGCATTATCTCTTATAGTTTCCGAGATATGGACTATCGATAATTTACACCTTAGGCTCTGCTTCTAACTTGGGCCCAAATTGTAAAATCGTCTTATCTATTGGCGATTTCGTTCCAATTCACATTCCAAGTAATATTCGGCATGCTAATTACATTGCCGGTTGCCAAATTGCATTATCTCTTATAGTTTCCGAGATATGGACTATCGATAATTTACACCTTAGGCTCTGCTTCTAACTTGGGCCCAAATTGTAAAATGGTCTTATCTATTGGCGATTTCGTTCCAATTCACATTCCAAGTAATATACGGCATGCTAATTACATTACCGGTTGCCAAATTGCATTATCTCTTATAATTTCCGAGATATGGACTATCGATAATTTACACCTTAAGCTCTGCTTCTAACTTGGGCCCAAATTGTAAAATGGTCTTTTCTATTGGCGATTTCGTTCCAATTCACATTCCAAGTAATATTCGGCATGCTAATTACATTGCCGGTTGCCAAATTGCATTATCTCTTATAGTTTCCGAGATATGGACTATCGATAATTTACACCTTAGGCTCTGCTTCTAACTTGGGCCCAAATTGTAAAATGGTCTTATCTATTGGCGATTTCGTTCCAATTCACATTCCAAGTAATATTCGGCATGCTAATTACATTGCCGGTTGCCAAATTGCATTATCTCTTATAGTTTCCGAGATATGGACTATCGATAATTTACACCTTAGGCTCTGCTTCTAACTTGGGCCCAAATTGTAAAATGGCCTTATCTATTGGCGATTTCGTTCCAATTCACACTCCAAGTAATATTCGGCATGCTAATTATATTGCCGGTTGCGAAATTGCATTATCTCTTATAGTTTCCGAGATATGGACTATCGATAATTTACACCTTAGGCTCTGCTTCTAACTTGGGCCCAAATTGTAAAATGGTCTTATCTATTGGCGATTTCGTTCCAATTCACATTCCAAGTAATATTCGGCATGCTAATTACATTGCCGGTTGCCAAATTGCATTATCTCTTATAGTTTCCGAGATATGGACTATCGATAATTTACACCTTAGGCTCTGCTTCTAACTTGGGCCCAAATTGTAAAATGGTCTTATCTATTGGCGATTTCGTTCCAATTCACATTCCAAGTAATATTCGGCATGCTAATTACATTGCCGGTTGCCAAATTGCATTATCTCTTATAGTTTCCGAGATATGGACTATCGATAATTTACACCTTAGGCTCTGCTTCTAACTTGGGCCCAAATTGTAAAATGGTCTTATCTATTGGCGATTTCGTTCCAATTCACATTCCAAGTAATATTCGGCATGTTAATTACATTGCCGGTTGCCAAATTGCATTATCTCTTATAGTTTCCGAGATATGGACTATCGATAATTTACACCTTAGGCTCTGCTTCTAACTTGGGCCCAAATTGTAAAATGGTCTTATCTATTGGCGATTTCGTCCCAATTCACATTCCAAGTGATATTCGGCATGCTAATTACATTGCCGGTTGCGAAATTGCATTATCTCTTATAGTTTCCGAGATATGGACTATCAATAATTTACACCTTAGGCTCTGCTTCTAACTTGGGCCCAAATTGTAAAATGGTCTTATCTATTGGCGATTTCGTTCCAATTCACATTCCAAGTAATATTCGGCATGCTAATTACATTGCCGGTTGCCAAATTGCATTATCTCTTATAGTTTCCGAGATATGGACTATCGATAATTTACACCTTAGGCTCTGCTTCTAACTTTTGCCCAAATTGTAAAATAGTCTTATCTATTGGCGATTTCGTTCCAATTCACATTCCAAGTTATATTCGGCATGCTAATTACATTGCCGGTTGCCAAATTGCATTATCTCTTATAGTTTCCGAGATATGGACTATCGATAATTTACACCTTAGGCTCTGCTTCTAACTTGGGCCCAAATTGTAAAATGGTCTTATCTATTGGCGATTTCGTTCCAATTCACACTCCAAGTAATATTCGGCATGCTAATTACATTGCCGGTTGCCAAATTGCATTATCTCTTATAGTTTCCGAGATATGGACTATCGATAATTTACACCTTAGGCTCTGCTTCTAACTTGGGCCCAAATTGTAAAATGGTCTTATCTATTGGCGATTTCGTTCCAATTCACATTCCAAGTAATATTCGGCATGCTAATTACATTGCCGGTTGCCAAATTGCATTATCTCTTATAGTTTCCGAGATATGGACTATCGATAATTTACACCTTAGGCTCTGCTTCTAACTTGGGCCCAAATTGTAAAATCGTCTTATCTATTGGCGATTTCGTTTCAATTCACATTCCAAGTAATATTCGGCATGCTAATTACATTGCCGGTTGCCAAATTGCATTATCTCTTATAGTTTCCGAGATATGGACTATCGATAATTTACACCTTAGGCTCTGCTTCTAACTTGGGCCCAAATTGTAAAATGGTCTTATCTATTGGCGATTTCGTTCCAATTCACATTCCAAGTAATATCCGGCATGCTAATTACATTGCCGGTTGCCAAATTGAATTATCTCTTATAGTTTCCGAGATGTGGACTATCGATAATTTACACCTTAGGCTCTGCTTCTAACTTGGGCCCAAATTGTAAAATGGTCTTATCTATTGGCGATTTCGTTCCAATACACATTCCAAGTAATATTCGGCATGCTAATTACATTGCCGGTTGCCAAATTGCATTATCTCTTATAGTTTCCGAGATATGGACTATCGATAATTTACACCTTAGGCTCTGCTTCTAACTTGGGCCCAAATTGTAAAATGGTCTTATCTATTGGCGATTTCGTTCCAATTCACACTCCAAGTAATATTCGGCATGCTAATTACATTGCCGGTTGCCAAATTGCATTATCTCTTATAGTTTCCGAGATATGGACTATCGATAATTTACACCTTAGGCTCTGCTTCTAACTTGGGCCCAAATTGTAAAATGGTCTTATCTATTGGCGATTTCGTTCCAATTCACATTCCAAGTAATATTCGGCATGCTAATTACATTGCCGGTTGCCAAATTGCATTATCTCTTATAGTTTCCGAGATATGGACTATCGATAATTTACACCTTAGGCTCTGCTTCTAACTTGGGCCCAAATTGTAAAATCGTCTTATCTATTGGCGATTTCGTTCCAATTCACATTCCAAGTAATATTCGGCATGCTAATTACATTGCCGGTTGCCAAATTGCATTATCTCTAATAGTTTCCGAGATATGGACTATCGATAATTTACACCTTAGGCTCTGCTTCTAACTTGGGCCCAAATTGTAAAATGGTCTTATCTATTGGCGATTTCGTTCCAATTCACATTCCAAGTAATATCCGGCATGCTAATTACATTGCCGGTTGCCAAATTGAATTATCTCTTATAGTTTCCGAGATATGGACTATCGATAATTTACACCTTAGGCTCTGCTTCTAACTTGGGCCCAAATTGTAAAATGGTCTTATCTATTGGCGATTTCGTTCCAATTCACATTCCATGTAATATTCGGCATGCTAATTACATTGCCGGTTGCCAAATTGCATTATCTCTTATAGTTTCCGAGATATGGACTATCGATAATTTACACCTTAAGCTCTGCTTCTAACTTGGGCCCAAATTGTAAAATGGTCTTTTCTATTGGCGATTTCGTTCCAATTCACATTCCAAGTAATATTCGGCATGCTAATTACATTGCCGGTTGCCAAATTGCATTATCTCTTATAGTTTCCGAGATATGGACTATCGATAATTTACACCTTAGGCTCTGCTTCTAACTTGGGCCCAAATTGTAAAATGGTCTTATCTATTGGCGATTTCGTTCCAATTCACATTCCAAGTAATATTCGGCATGCTAATTACATTGCCGGTTGCCAAATTGCATTATCTCTTATAGTTTCCGAGATATGGACTATCGATAATTTACACCTTAGGCTCTGCTTCTAACTTGGGCCCAAATTGTAAAATGGTCTTATCTATTGGCGATTTCGTTCCAATTCACACTCCAAGTAATATTCGGCATGCTAATTATATTGCCGGTTGCGAAATTGCATTATCTCTTATAGTTTCCGAGATATGGACTATCAATAATTTACACCTTAGGCTCTGCTTCTAACTTGGGCCCAAATTGTAAAATGGTCTTATCTATTGGCGATTTCGTTCCAATTCACATTCCAAGTAATATTCGGCATGCTAATTACATTGCCGGTTGCCAAATTGCATTATCTCTTATAGTTTCCGAGATATGGACTATCGATAATTTACACCTTAGGCTCTGTTTCTAACTTGGGCCCAAACTGTAAAATGGTCTTATCTATTGGCGATTTCGTTCCAATTCACATTCCAAGTAATATTCGGCATGCTAATTACATTGCCGGTTGCCAAATTGCATTATCTCTTATAGTTTCCGAGATATGGACTATCGATAATTTACACCTTAGGCTCTGCTTCTAACTTGGGCCCAAATTGTAAAATGGTCTTATCTATTGGCGATTTCGTTCCAATTCACATTCCAAGTAATATTCGGCATGCTAATTACATTGCCGGTTGCCAAATTGCATTATCTCTTATAGTTTCCGAGATATGGACTATCGATAATTTACACCTTAGGCTCTGCTTCTAACTTGGGCCCAAATTGTAAAATGGTCTTATCTATTGGCGATTTCGTTCCAATTCACATTCCAAGTAATATTCGGCATGCTAATTACATTGCCGGTTGCCAAATTGCATTATCTCTTATAGTTTCCGAGATATGGACTATCGATAATTTACACCTTAGGCTCTGCTTCTAACTTGGGCCCAAATTGTAAAATGGTCTTATCTATTGGCGATTTCGTTCCAATTCACATTCCAAGTAATATTCGGCATGCTAATTACATTGCCGGTTGCCAAATTGCATTATCTCTTATAGTTTCCGAGATATGGACTATCGATAATTTACACCTTAGGCTCTGCTTCTAACTTGGGCCCAAATTGTAAAATGGTCTTATCTATTGGCGATTTCGTTCCAATTCACATTCCAAGTAATATTCGGCATGCTAATTACATTGCCGGTTGCCAAATTGCATTATCTCTTATAGTTTCCGAGATATGGACTATCGATAATTTACACCTTAGGCTCTGCTTCTAACTTGGGCCCAAATTGTAAAATGGTCTTATCTATTGGCGATTTCGTTCCAATTCACATTCCAAGTAATATTCGGCATGCTAATTACATTGCCGGTTGCCAAATTGCATTATCTCTTATAGTTTCCGAGATATGGACTATCGATAATTTACACCTTAGGCTCTGCTTCTAACTTGGGCCCAAATTGTAAAATGGTCTTATCTATTGGCGATTTCGTTCCAATTCACATTCCAAGTAATATTCGGCATGCTAATTACATTGCCGGTTGCCAAATTGCATTATCTCTTATAGTTTCCGAGATATGGACTATCGATAATTTACACCTTAGGCTCTGCTTCTAACTTGGGCCCAAATTGTAAAATGGTCTTATCTATTGGCGATTTCGTTCCAATTCACATTCCAAGTAATATTCGGCATGCTAATTACATTGCCGGTTGCCAAATTGCATTATCTCTTATAGTTTCCGAGATATGGACTATCGATAATTTACACCTTAGGCTCTGCTTCTAACTTGGGCCCAAATTGTAAAATGGTCTTATCTATTGGCGATTTCGTTCCAATTCACATTCCAAGTAATATTCGGCATGCTAATTACATTGCCGGTTGCCAAATTGCATTATCTCTTATAGTTTCCGAGATATGGACTATCGATAATTTACACCTTAGGCTCTGCTTCTAACTTGGGCCCAAATTGTAAAATGGTCTTATCTATTGGCGATTTCGTTCCAATTCACATTCCAAGTAATATTCGGCATGCTAATTACATTGCCGGTTGCCAAATTGCATTATCTCTTATAGTTTCCGAGATATGGACTATCGATAATTTACACCTTAGGCTCTGCTTCTAACTTGGGCCCAAATTGTAAAATGGTCTTATCTATTGGCGATTTCGTTCCAATTCACATTCCAAGTAATATTCGGCATGCTAATTACATTGCCGGTTGCCAAATTGCATTATCTCTTATAGTTTCCGAGATATGGACTATCGATAATTTACACCTTAGGCTCTGCTTCTAACTTGGGCCCAAATTGTAAAATGGTCTTATCTATTGGCGATTTCGTTCCAATTCACATTCCAAGTAATATTCGGCATGCTAATTACATTGCCGGTTGCCAAATTGCATTATCTCTTATAGTTTCCGAGATATGGACTATCGATAATTTACACCTTAGGCTCTGCTTCTAACTTGGGCCCAAATTGTAAAATGGTCTTATCTATTGGCGATTTCGTTCCAATTCACATTCCAAGTAATATTCGGCATGCTAATTACATTGCCGGTTGCGAAATTGCATTATCTCTTATAGTTTCCGAGATATGGACTATCGATAATTTACACCTTAGGCTCTGCTTCTAACTTGGGCCCAAATTGTAAAATGGTCTTATCTATTGGCGATTTCGTTCCAATTCACATTCCAAGTAATATTCGGCATGCTAATTACATTGCCGGTTGCCAAATTGCATTATCTCTTATAGTTTCCGAGATATGGACTATCGATAATTTACACCTTAGGCTCTGCTTCTAACTTGGGCCCAAATTGTAAAATGGTCTTATCTATTGGCGATTTCGTTCCAATTCACATTCCAAGTAATATTCGGCATGCTAATTACATTGCCGGTTGCCAAATTGCATTATCTCTTATAGTTTCCGAGATATGGACTATCGATAATTTACACCTTAGGCTCTGCTTCTAACTTGGGCCCAAATTGTAAAATGGTCTTATCTATTGGCGATTTCGTTCCAATTCACATTCCAAGTAATATTCGGCATGCTAATTACATTGCCGGTTGCCAAATTGCATTATCTCTTATAGTTTCCGAGATATGGACTATCGATAATTTACACCTTAGGCTCTGCTTCTAACTTGGGCCCAAATTGTAAAATGGTCTTATCTATTGGCGATTTCGTTCCAATTCACATTCCAAGTAATATTCGGCATGCTAATTACATTGCCGGTTGCCAAATTGCATTATCTCTTATAGTTTCCGAGATATGGACTATCGATAATTTACACCTTAGGCTCTGCTTCTAACTTGGGCCCAAATTGTAAAATGGTCTTATCTATTGGCGATTTCGTTCCAATTCACATTCCAAGTAATATTCGGCATGCTAATTACATTGCCGGTTGCCAAATTGCATTATCTCTTATAGTTTCCGAGATATGGACTATCGATAATTTACACCTTAGGCTCTGCTTCTAACTTGGGCCCAAATTGTAAAATGGTCTTATCTATTGGCGATTTCGTTCCAATTCACATTCCAAGTAATATTCGGCATGCTAATTACATTGCCGGTTGCCAAATTGCATTATCTCTTATAGTTTCCGAGATATGGACTATCGATAATTTACACCTTAGGCTCTGCTTCTAACTTGGGCCCAAATTGTAAAATGGTCTTATCTATTGGCGATTTCGTTCCAATTCACATTCCAAGTAATATTCGGCATGCTAATTACATTGCCGGTTGCCAAATTGCATTATCTCTTATAGTTTCCGAGATATGGACTATCGATAATTTACACCTTAGGCTCTGCTTCTAACTTGGGCCCAAATTGTAAAATGGTCTTATCTATTGGCGATTTCGTTCCAATTCACATTCCAAGTAATATTCGGCATGCTAATTACATTGCCGGTTGCCAAATTGCATTATCTCTTATAGTTTCCGAGATATGGACTATCGATAATTTACACCTTAGGCTCTGCTTCTAACTTGGGCCCAAATTGTAAAATGGTCTTATCTATTGGCGATTTCGTTCCAATTCACATTCCAAGTAATATTCGGCATGCTAATTACATTGCCGGTTGCCAAATTGCATTATCTCTTATAGTTTCCGAGATATGGACTATCGATAATTTACACCTTAGGCTCTGCTTCTAACTTGGGCCCAAATTGTAAAATGGTCTTATCTATTGGCGATTTCGTTCCAATTCACATTCCAAGTAATATTCGGCATGCTAATTACATTGCCGGTTGCCAAATTGCATTATCTCTTATAGTTTCCGAGATATGGACTATCGATAATTTACACCTTAAGCTCTGCTTCTAACTTGGGCCCAAATTGTAAAATGGTCTTTTCTATTGGCGATTTCGTTCCAATTCACAATCCAAGTAATATTCGGCATGCTAATTACATTGCCGGTTGCCAAATTGCATTATCTCTTATAGTTTCCGAGATATGGACTATCGATAATTTACACCTTAGGCTCTGCTTCTAACTTGGGCCCAAATTGTAAAATGGTCTTATCTATTGGCGATTTCGTTCCAATTCACATTCCAAGTAATATTCGGCATGCTAATTACATTGCCGGTTGCCAAATTGCATTATCTCTTATAGTTTCCGAGATATGGACTATCGATAATTTACACCTTAGGCTCTGCTTCTAACTTGGGCCCAAATTGTAAAATGGTCTTATCTATTGGCGATTTCGTTCCAATTCACACTCCAAGTAATATTCGGCATGCTAATTACATTGCCGGTTGCGAAATTGCATTATCTCTTATAGTTTCCGAGATATGGACTATCAATAATTTACACCTTAGGCTCTGCTTCTAACTTGGGCCCAAATTGTAAAATGGTCTTATCTATTGGCGATTTCGTTCCAATTCACATTCCAAGTAATATTCGGCATGCTAATTACATTGCCGGTTGCCAAATTGCATTATCTCTTATAGTTTCCGAGATATGGACTATCGATAATTTAAACCTTAGGCTCTGCTTCTAACTTGGGCCCAAATTGTAAAATGGTCTTCTCTATTGGCGATTTCGTTCCAATTCACATTCCAAGTAATATTCGGCATGCTAATTACATTGCCGGTTGCCAAATTGCATTATCTCTTATAGTTTCCGAGATATGGACTATCGATAATTTACACCTTAGGCTCTGCTTCTAACTTGGGCCCAAATTGTAAAATGGTCTTATCTATTGGCGATTTCGTTCCAATTCACATTCCAAGTAATATTCGGCATGCTAATTACATTGCCGGTTGCCAAATTGCATTATCTCTTATAGTTTCCGAGATATGGACTATCGATAATTTACACCTTAGGCTCTGCTTCTAACTTGGGCCCAAATTGTAAAATGGTCTTCTCTGTTGGCGATTTCGTTCCAATTCACATTCCAAGTAATATTCGGCATGCTAATTACATTGCCGGTTGCCAAATTGCATTATCTCTTATAGTTTCCGAGATATGGACTATCAATAATTTACACCTTAGGCTCTGCTTCTAACTTGGGCCCAAATTGTAAAATGGTCTTATCTATTGGCGATTTCGTTCCAATTCACATTCCAAGTAATATTCGGCATGCTAATTACATTGCCGGTTGCCAAATTGAATTATCTCTTATAGTTTCCGAGATATGGACTATCGATAATTTACACCTTAGGCTCTGCTTCTAACTTGGGCCCAAATTGTAAAATGGTCTTACCTATTGGCGATTTCGTTCCAATTCACATTCCAAGTAATATTCGGCATGCTAATTACATTGCCGGTTGCCAAATTGCATTATCTCTTATAGTTTCCGAGATATGGACTATCGATAATTTACACCATAGGCTCTGCTTCTAACTTGGGCCCAAATTGTAAAATGGTCTTATCTATTGGCGATTTCGTTCCAATTCACATTCCAAGTAATATTCGGCATGCTAATTACATTGCCGGTTGCCAAATTGCATTATCTCTTATAGTTTCCGAGATATGGACTATCGATAATTTACACCTTAGGCTCTGCTTCTAACTTGGGCCCAAATTGTAAAATGGTCTTATCTATTGGCGATTTCGTTCCAATTCACATTCCAAGTAATATTCGGCATGCTAATTACATTGCCGGTTGCCAAATTGCATTATCTCTTATAGTTTCCGAGATATGGACTATCGATAATTTACACCATAGGCTCTGCTTCTAACTTGGGCCCAAATTGTAAAATGGTCTTATCTATTGGCGATTTCGTTCCAATTCACATTCCAAGTAATATTCGGCATGCTAATTACATTGCCGGTCGCCAAATTGCATTATCTCTTATAGTTTCCGAGATATGGACTATCGATAATTTACACCTTAGGCTCTGCTTCTAACTTGGGCCCAAATTGTAAAATGGTCTTATCTATTGGCGATTTCGTTCCAATTCACATTCCAAGTAATATTCGGCATGCTAATTACATTGCCGGTTGCCAAATTGCATTATCTCTTATAGTTTCCGAGATATGGACTATCGATAATTTACACCTTAGGCTCTGCTTCTAACTTGGGCCCAAATTGTAAAATGGTCTTATCTATTGGCGATTTCGTTCCAATTCACATTCCAAGTAATATTCGGCATGCTAATTACATTGCCGGTTGCCAAATTGCATTATCTCTTATAGTTTCCGAGATATGGACTATCGATAATTTACACCTTAGGCTCTGCTTCTAACTTGGGCCCAAATTGTAAAATGGTCTTATCTATTGGCGATTTCGTTCCAATTCACATTCCAAGTAATATTCGGCATGCTAATTACATTGCCGGTTGCCAAATTGCATTATCTCTTATAGTTTCCGAGATATGGACTATCGATAATTTACACCTTAGGCTCTGCTTCTAACTTGGGCCCAAATTGTAAAATGGTCTTACCTATTGGCGATTTCGTTCCAATTCACACTCCAAGTAATATTCGGCATGCTAATTACATTGCCGGTTGCGAAATTGCATTATCTCTTATAGTTTCCGAGATATGGACTATCGATAATTTACACCTTACGCTCTGCTTCTAACTTGGGCCCAAATTGTAAAATGGTCTTATCTATTGGCGATTTCGTTCCAATTCACATTCCAAGTAATATTCGGCATGCTAATTACATTGCCGGTTGCCAAATTGCATTATCTCTTATAGTTTCCGAGATATGGACTATCGATAATTTACACCTTAGGCTCTGCTTCTAACTTGGGCCCAAATTGTAAAATAGTCTTATCTATTGGCGATTTCGTTCCAATTCACATTCCAAGTTATATTCGGCATGCTAATTACATTGCCGGTTGCCAAATTGCATTATCTCTTATAGTTTCCGAGATATGGACTATCGATAATTTACACCATAGGCTCTGCTTCTAACTTGGGCCCAAATTGTAAAATGGTCTTATCTATTGGCGATTTCGTTCCAATTCACATTCCAAGTAATATTCGGCATGCTAATTACATTGCCGGTTGCCAAATTGCATTATCTCTTATAGTTTCCGAGATATGGACTATCGATAATTTACACCTTAGGCTCTGCTTCTAACTTGGGCCCAAATTGTAAAATGGTCTTATCTATTGGCGATTTCGTTCCAATTCACATTCCAAGTAATATTCGGCATGTTAATTACATTGCCGGTTGCCAAATTGCATTATCTCTTATAGTTTCCGAGATATGGACTATCGATAATTTACACCTTAGGCTCTGCTTCTAACTTGGGCCCAAATTGTAAAATGGTCTTATCTATTGGCGATTTCGTTCCAATTCACATTCCAAGTAATATTCGGCATGCTAATTACATTGCCGGTTGCCAAATTGCATTATCTCTTATAGTTTCCGAGATATGGACTATCGATAATTTACACCTTAGGCTCTGCTTCTAACTTGGGCCCAAATTGTAAAATGGTCTTATCTATTGGCGATTTCGTTCCAATTCACATTCTAAGTAATATTCGGCATGCTAATTACATTGCCGGTTGCCAAATTGCATTATCTTTTATAGTTTCCGAGATATGGACTATCGATAATTTACACCTTAGGCTCTGCTTCTAACTTGGGCCCAAATTGTAAAATGGTCTTATCTATTGGCGATTTCGTTCCAATTCACATTCCAAGTTATATTCGGCATGCTAATTACATTGCCGGTTGCCAAATTGCATTATCTCTTATAGTTTCCGAGATATGGACTATCGATAATTTACACCTTAGGCTCTGCTTCTAACTTGGGCCCAAATTGTAAAATGGTCTTACCTATTGGCGATTTCGTTCCAATTCACATTCCAAGTAATATTCGGCATGCTAATTACATTGCCGGTTGCCAAATTGAATTATCTCTTATAGTTTCCGAGATATGGACTATCGATAATTTACACCTTAGGCTCTGCTTCTAACTTGGGACCAAATTGTAAAATGGTCTTACCTATTGGCGATTTCGTTCCAATTCACATTCCAAGTAATATTCGGCATGCTAATTACATTGCCGGTTGCCAAATTGCATTATCTCTTATAGTTTCCGAGATATGGACTATCGATAATTTACACCTTAGGCTCTGCTTCTAACTTGGGCCCAAATTGTAAAATGGTCTTATCTATTAGCGATCTCGTTCCAATTCACATTCCAAGTAATATTCGGCATGCTAATTACATTGCCGGTTGCCAAATTGAATTATCTCTTATAGTTTCCGAGATATGGACTATCGATAATTTACACCTTAGGCTCTGCTTCTAACTTGGGACGAAATTGTAAAATGGTCTTACCTATTGGCGATTTCGTTCCAATTCACATTCCAAGTAATATTCGGCATGCTAATTACATTGCCGGTTGCCAAATTGCATTATCTCTTATAGTTTCCGAGATATGGACTATCGATAATTTACACCTTAGGCTCTGCTTCTAACTTGGGCCCAAATTGTAAAATGGTCTTATCTATTGGCGATTTCGTTCCAATTCACATTCCAAGTAATATTCGGCATGCTAATTACATTGCCGTTTGCCAAATTGCATTATCTCTTATAGTTTCCGAGATATGGACTATCGATAACTTACACCTTAGGCCCTGCTTCTAACTTGGGCCCAAATTGTAAAATGGTCTTATCTATTGGCGATTTCGTTCCAATTCACATTCCAAGTAATATTCGGCATGCTAATTACATTGCCGGTTGCCAAATTGCATTATCTCTTATAGTTTCCGAGATATGGACTATCGATAATTTACACCTTAGGCTCTGCTTCTAACTTGGGCCCAAATGGTAAAATGGTCTTATCTATTGGCGATTTCGTTCCAATTCACATTCCAAGTAATATTCGGCATGCTAATTATATTGCCGGTTGCCAAATTGCATTATCTCTTATAGTTTCCGAGATATGGACTATCGATAATTTACACCTTAGGCTCTGCTTCTAACTTGGGCCCAAATTGTAAAATGGTCTTATCTATTGGCGATTTCGTCCCAATTCACATTCCAAGTGATATTCGGCATGCTAATTACATTGCCGGTTGCGAAATTGCATTATCTCTTATAGTTTCCGAGATATGGACTATCAATAATTTACACCTTAGGCTCTGCTTCTAACTTGGGCCCAAATTGTAAAATGGTCTTATCTATTGGCGATTTCGTTCCAATTCACATTCCAAGTAATATTCGGCATGCTAATTACATTGCCGGTTGCCAAATTGCATTATCTCTTATAGTTTCCGAGATATGGACTATCGATAATTTACACCTTAGGCTCTGCTTCTAACTTGGGCCCAAATTGTAAAATGGTCTTATCTATTGGCGATTTCGTTCCAATTCACATTCCAAGTAATATTCGGCATGCTAATTACATTGCCGGTTGCCAAATTGCATTATCTCTTATAGTTTCCGAGATATGGACTATCGATAATTTACACCATAGGCTCTGCTTCTAACTTGGGCCCAAATTGTAAAATGGTCTTATCTATTGGCGATTTCGTTCCAATTCACATTCCAAGTAATATTCGGCATGCTAATTATATTGCCGGTTGCCAAATTGCATTATCTCTTATAGTTTCCGAGATATGGACTATCGATAATTTACACCTTAGGCTCTGCTTCTAACTTGGGCCCAAATTGTAAAATGGTCTTATCTATTGGCGATTTCGTTCCAATTCACATTCCAAGTAATATTCGGCATGCTAATTACATTGCCGGTTGCCAAATTGCATTATCTCTTATAGTTTCCGAGATATGGACTATCGATAATTTACACCTTAGGCTCTGCTTCTAACTTGGGCCCAAATTGTAAAATGGTCTTATCTATTGGCGATTTCGTTCCAATTCACATTCCAAGTAATATTCGGCATGCTAATTACATTGCCGGTTGCCAAATTGCATTATCTCTTATAGTTTCCGAGATATGGACTATCGATAATTTACACCTTAGGCTCTGCTTCTAACTTGGGCCCAAATTGTAAAATGGTCTTATCTAT
The DNA here is from genome assembly GCF_030347505.1 of Rhynchophorus ferrugineus. Classification (NCBI taxonomy): domain Eukaryota; kingdom Metazoa; phylum Arthropoda; class Insecta; order Coleoptera; family Curculionidae; genus Rhynchophorus; species Rhynchophorus ferrugineus. The sequence goes on along the minus strand of NW_027472649.1, from coordinate 25,218 downwards.
TGGCGATTTCGTTCCAATTCACATTCCAAGTAATATTCGGCATGCTAATTACATTGCCGGTTGCCAAATTGCATTATCTCTTATAGTTTCCGAGATATGGACTATCGATAATTTACACCTTAGGCTCTGCTTCTAACTTGGGCCCAAATTGTAAAATGGTCTTACCTATTGGCGATTTCGTTCCAATTCACACTCCAAGTAATATTCGGCATGCTAATTACATTGCCGGTTGCGAAATTGCATTATCTCTTATAGTTTCCGAGATATGGACTATCGATAATTTACACCTTAGGCTCTGCTTCTAACTTGGGCCCAAATTGTAAAATGGTCTTATCTATTGGCGATTTCGTTCCAATTCACATTCCAAGTAATATTCGGCATGCTAATTACATTGCCGGTTGCCAAATTGCATTATCTCTTATAGTTTCCGAGATATGGACTATCGATAATTTACACCTTAGGCTCTGCTTCCAACTTGGGCCCAAATTGTAAAATGGTCTTACCTATTGGCGATTTCGTTCCAATTCACATTCCAAGTAATATTCGGCATGCTAATTACATTGCCGGTTGCCAAATTGCATTATCTCTTATAGTTTCCGAGATATGGACTATCGATAATTTACACCTTAGGCTCTGCTTCTAACTTGGGCCCAAATTGTAAAATGGTCTTATCTATTGGCGATTTCGTCCCAATTCACATTCCAAGTGATATTCGGCATGCTAATTACATTGCCGGTTGCGAAATTGCATTATCTCTTATAGTTTCCGAGATATGGACTATCAATAATTTACACCTTAGGCTCTGCTTCTAACTTGGGCCCAAATTGTAAAATGGTCTTATCTATTGGCGATTTCGTTCCAATTCACATTCCAAGTAATATTCGGCATGCTAATTATATTGCCGGTTGCCAAATTGCATTATCTCTTATAGTTTCCGAGATATGGACTATCGATAATTTACACCTTAGGCTCTGCTTCTAACTTGGGCCCAAATTGTAAAATGGTCTTATCTATTGGCGATTTCGTTCCAATTCGCATTCCAAGTAATATTCGGCATGCTAATTACATTGCCGGTTGCCAAATTGCATTATCTCTTATAGTTTCCGAGATATGGACTATCGATAATTTACACCTTAGGCTCTGCTTCTAACTTGGGCCCAAATTGTAAAATAGTCTTATCTATTGGCGATTTCGTTCCAATTCACATTCCAAGTTATATTCGGCATGCTAATTACATTGCCGGTTGCCAAATTGCATTATCTCTTATAGTTTCCGAGATATGGACTATCGATAATTTACACCTTAGGCTCTGCTTCTAACTTGGGCCCAAATTGTAAAATGGTCTTATCTATTGGCGATTTCGTTCCAATTCACATTCCAAGTAATATTCGGCATGCTAATTACATTGCCGGTTGCCAAATTGCATTATCTCTTATAGTTTCCGAGATATGGACTATCGATAATTTACACCTTAGGCTCTGCTTCTAACTTGGGCCCAAATTGTAAAATGGTCTTATCTATTGGCGATTTCGTTCCAATTCACACTCCAAGTAATATTCGGCATGCTAATTACATTGCCGGTTGCCAAATTGCATTATCTCTTATAGTTTCCGAGATATGGACTATCGATAATTTACACCTTAGGCTCTGCTTCTAACTTGGGCCCAAATTGTAAAATGGTCTTATCTATTGGCGATTTCGTTCCAATTCACATTCCAAGTAATATTCGGCATGCTAATTACATTGCCGGTTGCCAAATTGCATTATCTCTTATAGTTTCCGAGATATGGACTATCGATAATTTACACCTTAGGCTCTGCTTCTAACTTGGGCCCAAATTGTAAAATCGTCTTATCTATTGGCGATTTCGTTCCAATTCACATTCCAAGTAATATTCGGCATGCTAATTACATTGCCGGTTGCCAAATTGCATTATCTCTTATAGTTTCCGAGATATGGACTATCGATAATTTACACCTTAGGCTCTGCTTCTAACTTGGGCCCAAATTGTAAAATGGTCTTATCTATTGGCGATTTCGTTCCAATTCACATTCCAAGTAATATCCGGCATGCTAATTACATTGCCGGTTGCCAAATTGAATTATCTCTTATAGTTTCCGAGATATGGACTATCGATAATTTACACCTTAGGCTCTGCTTCTAACTTGGGCCCAAATTGTAAAATGGTCTTATCTATTGGCGATTTCGTTCCAATTCACATTCCAAGTAATATTCGGCATGCTAATTACATTGCCGGTTGCCAAATTGCATTATCTCTTATAGTTTCCGAGATATGGACTATCGATAATTTACATCTTAGGCTCTGCTTCTAACTTGGGCCCAAATTGTAAAATGGTCTTATTTATTGGCGATTTCGTTCCAATTCACATTCCAAGTAATATTCGGCATGCTAATTACATTGCCGGTTGCCAAATTGCATTATCTCTTATAGTTTCCGAGATATGGACTATCGATAATTTACACCTTAGGCTCTGCTTCTAACTTGGGCCCAAATTGTAAAATGGTCTTATCTATTGGCGATTTCGTTCCAATTCACATTCCAAGTAATATTCGGCATGCTAATTACATTGCCGGTTGCCAAATTGCATTATCTCTTATAGTTTCCGAGATATGGACTATCGATAATTTACACCTTAGGCTCTGCTTCTAACTTGGGCCCAAATTGTAAAATGGTCTTATCTATTGGCGATTTCGTTCCAATTTACACTCCAAGTAATATTCGGCATGCTAATTACATTGCCGGTTACGAAATTGCATTATCTCTTATAGTTTCCGAGATATGGACTATCAATAATTTACACCTTAGGCTCTGCTTCTAACTTGGGCCCAAATTGTAAAATGGTCTTATCTATTGGCGATTTCGTTCCAATTCACATTCCAAGTAATATTCGGCATGCTAATTACATTGCCGGTTGCCAAATTGCATTATCTCTTATAGTTTCCGAGATATGGACTATCGATAATTTACACCTTAGGCTCTGCTTCTAACTTGGGCCCAAACTGTAAAATGGTCTTATCTATTGGCGATTTCGTTCCAATTCACATTCCAAGTAATATTCGGCATGCTAATTACATTGCCGGTTGCCAAATTGCATTATCTCTTATAGTTTCCGAGATATGGACTATCGATAATTTACACCTTAGGCTCTGCTTCTAACTTGGGCCCAAATTGTAAAATGGTCTTATCTATTGGCGATTTCGTTCCAATTCACATTCCAAGTAATATTCGGCATGCTAATTACATTGCCGGTTGCCAAATTGCATTATCTCTTATAGTTTCCGAGATATGGACTATCGATAATTTACACCTTAGGCTCTGCTTCTAACTTGGGCCCAAATTGTAAAATGGTCTTATCTATTGGCGATTTCGTTCCAATTCACATTCCAAGTAATATTCGGCATGCTAATTACATTGCCGGTTGCCAAATTGCATTATCTCTTATAGTTTCCGAGATATGGACTATCAATAATTTACACCTTAGGCTCTGCTTCTAACTTGGGCCCAAATTGTAAAATGGTCTTATCTATTGGCGATTTCGTTCCAATTCACATTCCAAGTAATATTCGGCATGCTAATTACATTGCCGGTTGCCAAATTGAATTATCTCTTATAGTTTCCGATATATGGACTATCGATAATTTACACCTTAGGCTCTGCTTCTAACTTGGGCCCAAATTGTAAAATGGTCTTACCTATTGGCGATTTCGTTCCAATTCACATTCCAAGTAATATTCGGCATGCTAATTACATTGCCGGTTGCCAAATTGCATTATCTCTTATAGTTTCCGAGATATGGACTATCGATAATTTACACCTTAGGCTCTGCTTCTAACTTGGGCCAAAATTGTAAAATGGTCTTACCTATTGGCGATTTCGTTCCAATTCACATTCCAAGTAATATTCGGCATGCTAATTACATTGCCGGTCGCCAAATTGCATTATCTCTTATAGTTTCCGAGATATGGACTATCGATAATTTACACCTTAGGCTCTGCTTCTAACTTGGGCCCAAATTGTAAAATGGTCTTATCTATTGGCGATTTCGTTCCAATTCACATTCCAAGTAATATTCGGCATGCTAATTACATTGCCGGTTGCCAAATTGCATTATCTCTTATAGTTTCCGAGATATGGACTATCGATAATTTACACCTTAGGCTCTGCTTCTAACTTGGGCCAAAATTGTAAAATGGTCTTACCTATTGGCGATTTCGTTCCAATTCACATTCCAAGTAATATTCGGCATGCTAATTACATTGCCGGTCGCCAAATTGCATTATCTCTTATAGTTTCCGAGATATGGACTATCCATAATTTACACCTTAGGCTCTGCTTCTAACTTGGGCCCAAATTGTAAAATGGTCTTATCTATTGGCGATTTCGTTCCAATTAACATTCCAAGTAATATTCGGCATGCTAATTACATTGCTGGTTGCCAAATTGCATTATCTCTTATAGTTTCCGAGATATGGACTATCGATAATTTACACCTTAGGCTCTGCTTCTAACTTGGGCCCAAATTGTAAAATGGTCTTATCTATTGGCGATTTCGTTCCAATGCACATTCCAAGTAATATTCGGCATGCTAATTACATTGCCGGTTGCCAAATTGCATTATCTCTTATAGTTTCCGAGATATGGACTATCGATAATTTACACCTTAGGCTCTGCTTCTAACTTGGGCCCAAATTGTAAAATGGTCTTATCTATTGGCGATTTCGTTCCAATTCACATTCCAAGTAATATTCGGCATGCTAATAACATTTCCGGTTGCCAAATTGCATTATCTCTTATAGTTTCCGAGATATGGACTATCGATAATTTACACCTTAGGCTCTGCTTCTAACTTGGGCCCAAATTGTAAAATGGTCTTATCTATTGGCGATTTCGTTCCAATTCACATTCCAAGTAATATTCGGCATGCTAATTACATTGCCGGTTGCCAAATTGCATTATCTCTTATAGTTTCCGAGATATGGACTATCGATAATTTACACCTTAGGCTCTGCTTCTAACTTGGGCCCAAATTGTAAAATGGTCTTATCTATTGGCGATTCCGTTCTAATTCACATTCCAAGTAATATTCGCCATGCTAATTACATTGCCGGTTGCCAAATTGCATTATCTCTTATAGTTTCCGAGATATGGACTATCGATAATTTACACCTTAGGCTCTGCTTCTAACTTGGGCCCAAATTGTAAAATGGTCTTATCTATTGGCGATTTCGTTCCAATTCACATTCCAAGTAATATTCGGCATGCTAATTACATTGCCGGTTGCCAAATTGCATTATCTCTTATAGTTTCCGAGGTATGGACTATCGATTATTTACACCTTAGGCTCTGCTTCTAAGTTGGGCCCAAATTGTAAAATGGTCTTCTCTATTGGCGATTTCGTTCCAAATCACATTCCAAGTAATATTCGGCATGCTAATTACATTGCCGGTTGCCAAATTGCATTATCTCTTATAGTTTCCGAGATATGGACTATCGATAATTTACACCTTAGGCTCTGCTTCTAAGTTGGGCCCAAATTGTAAAATGGTCTTCTCTATTGGCGATTTCGTTCCAAATCACATTCCAAGTAATATTCGGCATGCTAATTACATTGCCGGTTGCCAAATTGCATTATCTCTTATAGTTTCCGAGATATGGACTATCGATAATTTACACCTTAGGCTCTGCTTCTAAGTTGGGCCCAAATTGTAAAATGGTCTTCTCTATTGGCGATTTCGTTCCAAATCACATTCCAAGTAATATTCGCCATGCTAATTACATTGCCGGTTGCCAAATTGCATTATCTCTTATAGTTTCCGAGATATGGACTATCGATAATTTACACCTTAGGCTCTGCTTCTAAGTTGGGCCCAAATTGTAAAATGGTCTTCTCTATTGGCGATTTCGTTCCAAATCACATTCCAAGTAATATTCGGCATGCTAATTACATTGCCGGTTGCCAAATTGCATTATCTCTTATAGTTTCCGAGATATGGACTATCGATAATTCACACCTTAGGCTCTGCTTCTAACTTGGGCCCAAATTGTAAAATGGTCTTATCTATTGGCGATTTCGTTCCAATTCACATTCCAAGTAATATCCGGCATGCTAATTACATTGCCGGTTGCCAAATTGAATTATCTCTTATAGTTTCCGAGATATGGACTATCGATAATTTACACCTTAGGCTCTGCTTCTAACTTGGGCCCAAATTGTAAAATGGCCTTATCTATTGGCGATTTCGTTCCAATTCACATTCCAAGTAATATTCGGCATGCTAATTACATTGCCGGTTGCCAAATTGCATTATCTCTTATAGTTTCCGAGATATGGACTATCGATAATTTACATCTTAGGCTCTGCTTCTAACTTGGGCCCAAATTGTAAAATGGTCTTATCTATTGGCGATTTCGTTCCAATTCACATTCCAAGTAATATTCGGCATGCTAATTACATTGCCGGTTGCCAAATTGCATTATCTCTTATAGTTTCCGAGATATGGACTATCGATAATTTACACCTTAGGCTCTGCTTCTAACTTGGGCCCAAATTGTAAAATGGCCTTATATATTGGCGATTTCGTTCCAATTCACATTCCAAGTAATATTCGGCATGCTAATTACATTGCCGGTTGCCAAATTGCATTATCTCTTATAGTTTCCGAGATATGGACTATCGATAATTTACACCTTAGGCTCTGCTTCTAACTAGGGCCCAAATTGTAAAATGGTCTTCTCTATTGGCGATTTCGTTCCAATTCACATTCCAAGTAATATTCGGCATGCTAATTACATTGCCGGTTGCCAAATTGCATTATCTCTTATAGTTTCCGAGATATGGACTATCGATAATTTACACCTTAGGCTCTGCTTCTAACTTGGGCCCAAATTGTAAAATGGTCTTATCTATTGGCGATTTCGTTCCAATTCACATTCCAAGTAATATCCGGCATGCTAATTACATTGCCGGTTGCCAAATTGAATTATCTCTTATAGTTTCCGAGATATGGACTATCGATAATTTACACCTTAGGCTCTGCTTCTAACTTGGGCCCAAATTGTAAAATGGTCTTATCTATTGGCGATTTCGTTCCAATTCACATTCCAAGTAATATTCGGCATGCTAATTACATTGCCGGTTGCCAAATTGCATTATCTCTTATAGTTTCCAAGATATGGACTATCGATAATTTACACCTTGGGCTCTGCCTCTAACTTGGGCCCAAATTGTAAAATGGTCTTATCTATTGGCGATTTCGTCCCAATTCACATTCCAAGTGATATTCGGCATGCTAATTACATTGCCGGTTGCGAAATTGCATTATCTCTTATAGTTTCCGAGATATGGACTATCAATAATTTACACCTTAGGCTCTGCTTCTAACTTGGGCCCAAATTGTGAAATGGTCTTATCTATTGGCGATTTCGTTCCAATTCACATTCCAAGTAATATTCGGCATGCTAATTACATTGCCGGTTGCCAAATTGCATTATCTCTTATAGTTTCCGAGATATGGACTATCGATAATTTACACCTTAGGCTCTGCTTCTAACTTGGGCCCAAATTGTAAAATGGTCTTATCTATTGGCGATTTCGTTCCAATTCACATTCCAAGTAATATTCGGCATGCTAATTACATTACCGGTTGCCAAATTGCATTATCTCTTATAATTTCCGAGATATGGACTATCGATAATTTACACCTTAAGCTCTGCTTCTAACTTGGGCCCAAATTGTAAAATGGTCTTTTCTATTGGCGATTTCGTTCCAATTCACATTCCAAGTAATATTCGGCATGCTAATTACAATGCCGGTTGCCAAATTGCATTATCTCTTATAGTTTCCGAGATATGGACTATCGATAATTTACACCTTAGGCTCTGCTTCTAACTTGGGCCCAAATTGTAAAATGGTCTTATCTATTGGCGATTTCGTTCCAATTCACATTCCAAGTAATATTCGGCATGCTAATTACATTGCCGGTTGCCAAATTGCATTATCTCTTATAGTTTCCGAGATATGGACTATCGATAATTTACACCTTAGGCTCTGCTTCTAACTTGGGCCCAAATTGTAAAATGGTCTTATCTATTGGCGATTTCGTTCCAATTCACACTCCAAGTAATATTCGGCATGCTAATTACATTGCCGGTTGCGAAATTGCATTATCTCTTATAGTTTCCGAGATATGGACTATCAATAATTTACACCTTAGGCTCTGCTTCTAACTTGGGCCCAAATTGTAAAATGGTCTTATCTATTGGCGATTTCGTTCCAATTCACATTCCAAGTAATATTCGGCATGCTAATTACATTGCCGGTTGCCAAATTGCATTATCTCTTATAGTTTCCGAGATATGGACTATCGATAATTTACACCTTAGGCTCTGCTTCTAACTTGGGCCCAAATTGTAAAATGGTCTTCTCTATTGGCGATTTCGTTCCAATTCACATTCCAAGTAATATTCGGCATGCTAATTACATTGCCGGTTGCCAAATTGCATTATCTCTTATAGTTTCCGAGATATGGACTATCGATAATTTACACCTTAGGCTCTGCTTCTAACTTGGGCCCAAATTGTAAAATGGTCTTCTCTGTTGGCGATTTCGTTCCAATTCACATTCCAAGTAATATTCGGCATGCTAATTACACTGCCGGTTGCCAAATTGCATTATCTCTTATAGTTTCCGAGATATGGACTATCAATAATTTACACCTTAGGCTCTGCTTCTAACTTGGGCCCAAATTGTAAAATGGTCTTATCTATTGGCGATTTCGTTCCAATTCACATTCCAAGTAATATTCGGCATGCTAATTACATTGCCGGTTGCCAAATTGAATTATCTCTTATAGTTTCCGAGATATGGACTATCAATAATTTACACCTTAGGCTCTGCTTCTAACTTGGGCCCAAATTGTGAAATGGTCTTATCTATTGGCGATTTCGTTCCAATTCACATTCCAAGTAATATTCGGCATGCTAATTACATTGCCGGTTGCCAAATTGCATTATCTCTTATAGTTTCCGAGATATGGACTATCGATAATTTACACCTTAGGCTCTGCTTCTAACTTGGGCCCAAATTGTAAAATGGTCTTATCTATTGGCGATTTCGTTCCAATTCACATTCCAAGTAATATTCGGCATGCTAATTACATTACCGGTTGCCAAATTGCATTATCTCTTATAATTTCCGAGATATGGACTATCGATAATTTACACCTTAAGCTCTGCTTCTAACTTGGGCCCAAATTGTAAAATGGTCTTTTCTATTGGCGATTTCGTTCCAATTCACATTCCAAGTAATATTCGGCATGCTAATTACAATGCCGGTTGCCAAATTGCATTATCTCTTATAGTTTCCGAGATATGGACTATCGATAATTTACACCTTAGGCTCTGCTTCTAACTTGGGCCCAAATTGTAAAATGGTCTTATCTATTGGCGATTTCGTTCCAATTCACATTCCAAGTAATATTCGGCATGCTAATTACATTGCCGGTTGCCAAATTGCATTATCTCTTATAGTTTCCGAGATATGGACTATCGATAATTTACACCTTAGGCTCTGCTTCTAACTTGGGCCCAAATTGTAAAATGGTCTTATCTATTGGCGATTTCGTTCCAATTCACACTCCAAGTAATATTCGGCATGCTAATTACATTGCCGGTTGCGAAATTGCATTATCTCTTATAGTTTCCGAGATATGGACTATCAATAATTTACACCTTAGGCTCTGCTTCTAACTTGGGCCCAAATTGTAAAATGGTCTTATCTATTGGCGATTTCGTTCCAATTCACATTCCAAGTAATATTCGGCATGCTAATTACATTGCCGGTTGCCAAATTGCATTATCTCTTATAGTTTCCGAGATATGGACTATCGATAATTTACACCTTAGGCTCTGCTTCTAACTTGGGCCCAAATTGTAAAATGGTCTTCTCTATTGGCGATTTCGTTCCAATTCACATTCCAAGTAATATTCGGCATGCTAATTACATTGCCGGTTGCCAAATTGCATTATCTCTTATAGTTTCCGAGATATGGACTATCGATAATTTACACCTTAGGCTCTGCTTCTAACTTGGGCCCAAATTGTAAAATGGTCTTCTCTGTTGGCGATTTCGTTCCAATTCACATTCCAAGTAATATTCGGCATGCTAATTACACTGCCGGTTGCCAAATTGCATTATCTCTTATAGTTTCCGAGATATGGACTATCAATAATTTACACCTTAGGCTCTGCTTCTAACTTGGGCCCAAATTGTAAAATGGTCTTATCTATTGGCGATTTCGTTCCAATTCACATTCCAAGTAATATTCGGCATGCTAATTACATTGCCGGTTGCCAAATTGAATTATCTCTTATAGTTTCCGAGATATGGACTATCGATAATTTACACCTTAGGCTCTGCTTCTAACTTGGGCCCAAATTGTAAAATGGTCTTACCTATTGGCGATTTCGTTCCAATTCACATTCCAAGTAATATTCGGCATGCTAATTACATTGCCGGTTGCCAAATTGCATTATCTCTTATAGTTTCCGAGATATGGACTATCGATAATTTACACCTTAGGCTCTGCTTCTAACTAGGGCCCAAATTGTTAAATGGTCTTCTCTATTGGCGATTTCGTTCCAATTCACATTCCAAGTAATATTCGGCATGCTAATTACATTGCCGGTTGCCAAATTGCATTATCTCTTATAGTTTCCGAGATATGGACTATCGATAATTTACACCTTAGGCTCTGCTTCTAACTTGGGCCCAAATTGTAAAATGGTCTTATCTATTGGCGATTTCGTTCCAATTCACATTCCAAGTAATATCCGGCATGCTAATTACATTGCCGGTTGCCAAATTGAATTATCTCTTATAGTTTCCGAGATATGGACTATCGATAATTTACACCTTAGGCTCTGCTTCTAACTTGGGCCCAAATTGTAAAATGGTCATATCTATTGGCGATTTCGTTCCAATTCACATTCCAAGTAATATTCGGCATGCTAATTACATTGCCGGTTGCCAAATTGCATTATCTCTTATAATTTCCGAGATATGGACTATCGATAATTTACACCTTAGGCTCTGCTTCTAACTTGGGCCCAAATTGTAAAATGGTCTTATCTATTGGCGATTTCGTTCCAATTCACACTCCAAGTAATATTCGGCATGCTAATTACATTGCCGGTTGCCAAATTGCATTATCTCTTATAGTTTCCGAGATATGGACTATCGATAATTTACACCTTAGGCTCTGCTTCTAACTTGGGCCCAAATTGTAAAATGGTCTTATCTATTGGCGATTTCGTTCCAATTCACACTCCAAGTAATATTCGGCATGCTAATTACATTGCCGGTTGCGAAATTGCATTATCTCTTATAGTTTCCGAGATATGGACTATCAATAATTTACACCTTAGGCTCTGCTTTTAACTTGGGCCCAAATTGTAAAATGGTCTTATCTATTGGCGATTTCGTTCCAATTCACATTCCAAGTAATATTCGGCATGCTAATTACATTGCCGGTTGCCAAATTGCATTATCTCTTATAGTTTCCGAGATATGGACTATCGATAATTTACACCTTAGGCTCTGCTTCTAACTTGGGCCCAAATTGTAAAATGGTCTTTTCTATTGGCGATTTCGTTCCAATTCACATTCCAAGTAATATTCGGCATGCTAATTACATTGCCGGTTGCCAAATTGCATTATCTCTTATAGTTTCCGAGATATGGACTATCGATAATTTACACCTTAGGCTCTGCTTCTAACTTGGGCCCAAATTGTAAAATGGTCTTATCTATTGGCGATTTCGTTCCAATTCACATTCCAAGTAATATTCGGCATGCTAATTACATTGCCGGTTGCCAAATTGCATTATCTCTTATAGTTTCCGAGATATGGACTATCGATAATTTACACCTTAAGCTCTGCTTCTAACTTGGGCCCAAATTGTAAAATGGTCTTTTCTATTGGCGATTTCGTTCCAATTCACATTCCAAGTAATATTCGGCATGCTAATTACATTGCCGGTTGCCAAATTGCATTATCTCTTATAGTTTCCGAGATATGGACTATCGATAATTTACACCTTAGGCTCTGCTTCTAACTTGGGCCCAAATTGTAAAATGGTCTTATCTATTGGCGATTTCGTTCCAATTCACATTCCAAGTAATATTCGGCATGCTAATTACATTGCCGGTTGCCAAATTGCATTATCTCTTATAGTTTCCGAGATATGGACTATCGATAATTTACACCTTAGGCTCTGCTTCTAACTTGGGCCCAAATTGTAAAATGGTCTTATCTATTGGCGATTTCGTTCCAATTCACACTCCAAGTAATATTCGGCATGCTAATTACATTGCCGGTTGCGAAATTGCATTATCTCTTATAGTTTCCGAGATATGGACTATCAATAATTTACACCTTAGGCTCTGCTTCTAACTTGGGCCCAAATTGTAAAATGGTCTTATCTATTGGCGATTTCGTTCCAATTCACATTCCAAGTAATATTCGGCATGCTAATTACATTGCCGGTTGCCAAATTGCATTATCTCTTATAGTTTCCGAGATATGGACTATCGATAATTTAAACCTTAGGCTCTGCTTCTAACTTGGGCCCAAATTGTAAAATGGTCTTCTCTATTGGCGATTTCGTTCCAATTCACATTCCAAGTAATATTCGGCATGCTAATTACATTGCCGGTTGCCAAATTGCATTATCTCTTATAGTTTCCGAGATATGGACTATCGATAATTTACACCTTAGGCTCTGCTTCTAACTTGGGCCCAAATTGTAAAATGGTCTTATCTATTGGCGATTTCGTTCCAATTCACATTCCAAGTAATATTCGGCATGCTAATTACATTGCCGGTTGCCAAATTGCATTATCTCTTATAGTTTCCGAGATATGGACTATCGATAATTTACACCTTAGGCTCTGCTTCTAACTTGGGCCCAAATTGTAAAATGGTCTTCTCTGTTGGCGATTTCGTTCCAATTCACATTCCAAGTAATATTCGGCATGCTAATTACACTGCCGGTTGCCAAATTGCATTATCTCTTATAGTTTCCGAGATATGGACTATCAATAATTTACACCTTAGGCTCTGCTTCTAACTTGGGCCCAAATTGTAAAATGGTCTTATCTATTGGCGATTTCGTTCCAATTCACACTCCAAGTAATATTCGGCATGCTAATTACATTGCCGGTTGCGAAATTGCATTATCTCTTATAGTTTCCGAGATATGGACTATCGATAATTTACACCTTACGTTCTGCTTCTAACTTGGGCCCAAATTGTAAAATGGTCTTATCTATTGGCGATTTCGTTCCAATTCACATTCCAAGTAATATTCGGCATGCTAATTACATTGCCGGTTGCCAAATTGCATTATCTCTTATAGTTTCCGAGATATGGACTATCGATAATTTACACCTTAGGCTCTGCTTCTAACTTGGGCCCAAATTGTAAAATAGTCTTATCTATTGGCGATTTCGTTCCAATTCACATTCCAAGTTATATTCGGCATGCTAATTACATTGCCGGTTGCCAAATTGCATTATCTCTTATAGTTTCCGAGATATGGACTATCGATAATTTACACCATAGGCTCTGCTTCTAACTTGGGCCCAAATTGTAAAATGGTCTTATCTATTGGCGATTTCGTTCCAATTCACATTCCAAGTAATATTCGGCATGCTAATTACATTGCCGGTTGCCAAATTGCATTATCTCTTATAGTTTCCGAGATATGGACTATCGATAATTTACACCTTAGGCTCTGCTTCTAACTTGGGCCCAAATTGTAAAATGGTCTTATCTATTGGCGATTTCGTTCCAATTCACATTCCAAGTAATATTCGGCATGTTAATTACATTGCCGGTTGCCAAATTGCATTATCTCTTATAGTTTCCGAGATATGGACTATCGATAATTTACACCTTAGGCTCTGCTTCTAACTTGGGCCCAAATTGTAAAATGGTCTTATCTATTGGCGATTTCGTTCCAATTCACATTCCAAGTAATATTCGGCATGCTAATTACATTGCCGGTTGCCAAATTGCATTATCTCTTATAGTTTCCGAGATATGGACTATCGATAATTTACACCTTAGGCTCTGCTTCTAACTTGGGCCCAAATTGTAAAATGGTCTTATCTATTGGCGATTTCGTTCCAATTCACATTCTAAGTAATATTCGGCATGCTAATTACATTGCCGGTTGCCAAATTGCATTATCTTTTATAGTTTCCGAGATATGGACTATCGATAATTTACACCTTAGGCTCTGCTTCTAACTTGGGCCCAAATTGTAAAATGGTCTTATCTATTGGCGATTTCGTTCCAATTCACATTCCAAGTTATATTCGGCATGCTAATTACATTGCCGGTTGCCAAATTGCATTATCTCTTATAGTTTCCGAGATATGGACTATCGATAATTTACACCTTAGGCTCTGCTTCTAACTTGGGCCCAAATTGTAAAATGGTCTTACCTATTGGCGATTTCGTTCCAATTCACATTCCAAGTAATATTCGGCATGCTAATTACATTGCCGGTTGCCAAATTGAATTATCTCTTATAGTTTCCGAGATATGGACTATCGATAATTTACACCTTAGGCTCTGCTTCTAACTTGGGACCAAATTGTAAAATGGTCTTACCTATTGGCGATTTCGTTCCAATTCACATTCCAAGTAATATTCGGCATGCTAATTACATTGCCGGTTGCCAAATTGCATTATCTCTTATAGTTTCCGAGATATGGACTATCGATAATTTACACCTTAGGCTCTGCTTCTAACTTGGGCCCAAATTGTAAAATGGTCTTATCTATTAGGTTCGTCCATCGATCGATGGACGAACCTCGTTCCAATTCACATTCCAAGTAATATTCGGCATGCTAATTACATTGCCGGTTGCCAAATTGCATTATCTCTTATAGTTTCCGAGATATGGACTATCGATAATTTACACCTTAGGCTCTGCTTCTAACTTGGGCCCAAATTGTAAAATGGTCTTACCTATTGGCGATTTCGTTCCAATTCACATTCCAAGTAATATTCGGCATGCTAATTACATTGCCGGTTGCCAAATTGCATTATCTCTTATAGTTTCCGAGATATGGACTATCGATAATTTACACCTTAGGCTCTGCTTCTAACTTGGGCCCAAATTGTAAAATGGTCTTATCTATTGGCGATTTCGTTCCAATTCACATTCCAAGTAATATTCGGCATGCTAATTACATTGCCGTTTGCCAAATTGCATTATCTCTTATAGTTTCCGAGATATGGACTATCGATAACTTACACCTTAGGCCCTGCTTCTAACTTGGGCCCAAATTGTAAAATGGTCTTATCTATTGGCGATTTCGTTCCAATTCACATTCCAAGTAATATTCGGCATGCTAATTACATTGCCGGTTGCCAAATTGCATTATCTCTTATAGTTTCCGAGATATGGACTATCGATAATTTACACCTTAGGCTCTGCTTCTAACTTGGGCCCAAATGGTAAAATGGTCTTATCTATTGGCGATTTCGTTCCAATTCACATTCCAAGTAATATTCGGCATGCTAATTATATTGCCGGTTGCCAAATTGCATTATCTCTTATAGTTTCCGAGATATGGACTATCGATAATTTACACCTTAGGCTCTGCTTCTAACTTGGGCCCAAATTGTAAAATGGTCTTATCTATTGGCGATTTCGTCCCAATTCACATTCCAAGTGATACTCGGCATGCTAATTACATTGCCGGTTGCGAAATTGCATTATCTCTTATAGTTTCCGAGATATGGACTATCAATAATTTACACCTTAGGCTCTGCTTCTAACTTGGGCCCAAATTGTAAAATGGTCTTATCTATTGGCGATTTCGTTCCAATTCACATTCCAAGTAATATTCGGCATGCTAATTACATTGCCGGTTGCCAAATTGCATTATCTCTTATAGTTTCCGAGATATGGACTATCGATAATTTACACCTTAGGCTCTGCTTCTAACTTGGGCCCAAATTGTAAAATGGTCTTATCTATTGGCGATTTCGTTCCAATTCACATTCCAAGTAATATTCGGCATGCTAATTACATTGCCGGTTGCCAAATTGCATTATCTCTTATAGTTTCCGAGATATGGACTATCGATAATTTACACCATAGGCTCTGCTTCTAACTTGGGCCCAAATTGTAAAATGGTCTTATCTATTGGCGATTTCGTTCCAATTCACATTCCAAGTAATATTCGGCATGCTAATTATATTGCCGGTTGCCAAATTGCATTATCTCTTATAGTTTCCGAGATATGGACTATCGATAATTTACACCTTAGGCTCTGCTTCTAACTTGGGCCCAAATTGTAAAATGGTCTTATCTATTGGCGATTTCGTTCCAATTCACATTCCAAGTAATATTCGGCATGCTAATTACATTGCCGGTTGCCAAATTGCATTATCTCTTATAGTTTCCGAGATATGGACTATCGATAATTTACACCTTAGGCTCTGCTTCTAACTTGGGCCCAAATTGTAAAATGGTCTTATCTATTGGCGATTTCGTTCCAATTCACATTCCAAGTAATATTCGGCATGCTAATTACATTGCCGGTTGCCAAATTGCATTATCTCTTATAGTTTCCGAGATATGGACTATCGATAATTTACACCTTGGCTCTGCTTCTAACTTGGGCCCAAATTGTAAAATGGTCTTATCTATTGGCGATTTCGTTCCAATTCACATTCCAAGTAATATTCGGCATGCTAATTACATTGCCGGTTGCCAAATTGCATTATCTCTTATAGTTTCCGAGATATGGACTATCGATAATTTACACCTTAGGCTCTGCTTCTAACTTGGGCCCAAATTGTAAAATGGTCTTACCTATTGGCGATTTCGTTCCAATTCACACTCCAAGTAATATTCGGCATGCTAATTACATTGCCGGTTGCGAAATTGCATTATCTCTTATAGTTTCCGAGATATGGACTATCGATAATTTACACCTTAGGCTCTGCTTCTAACTTGGGCCCAAATTGTAAAATGGTCTTATCTATTGGCGATTTCGTTCCAATTCACATTCCAAGTAATATTCGGCATGCTAATTACATTGCCGGTTGCCAAATTGCATTATCTCTTATAGTTTCCGAGATATGGACTATCGATAATTTACACCTTAGGCTCTGCTTCTAACTTGGGCCCAAATTGTAAAATGGTCTTACCTATTGGCGATTTCGTTCCAATTCACATTCCAAGTAATATTCGGCATGCTAATTACATTGCCGGTTGCCAAATTGCATTATCTCTTATAGTTTCCGAGATATGGACTATCGATAATTTACACCTTAGGCTCTGCTTCTAACTTGGGCCCAAATTGTAAAATGGTCTTATCTATTGGCGATTTCGTCCCAATTCACATTCCAAGTGATATTCGGCATGCTAATTACATTGCCGGTTGCGAAATTGCATTATCTCTTATAGTTTCCGAGATATGGACTATCAATAATTTACACCTTAGGCTCTGCTTCTAACTTGGGCCCAAATTGTAAAATGGTCTTATCTATTGGCGATTTCGTTCCAATTCACATTCCAAGTAATATTCGGCATGCTAATTATATTGCCGGTTGCCAAATTGCATTATCTCTTATAGTTTCCGAGATATGGACTATCGATAATTTACACCTTAGGCTCTGCTTCTAACTTGGGCCCAAATTGTAAAATGGTCTTATCTATTGGCGATTTCGTTCCAATTCGCATTCCAAGTAATATTCGGCATGCTAATTACATTGCCGGTTGCCAAATTGCATTATCTCTTATAGTTTCCGAGATATGGACTATCGATAATTTACACCTTAGGCTCTGCTTCTAACTTGGGCCCAAATTGTAAAATAGTCTTATCTATTGGCGATTTCGTTCCAATTCACATTCCAAGTTATATTCGGCATGCTAATTACATTGCCGGTTGCCAAATTGCATTATCTCTTATAGTTTCCGAGATATGGACTATCGATAATTTACACCTTAGGCTCTGCTTCTAACTTGGGCCCAAATTGTTGTAAAATGGTCTTATCTATTGGCGATTTCGTTCCAATTCACATTCCAAGTAATATTCGGCATGCTAATTACATTGCCGGTTGCCAAATTGCATTATCTCTTATAGTTTCCGAGATATGGGACTATCGATAATTTACACCTTAGGCTCTGCTTCTAACTTGGGCCCAAATTGTAAAATGGTCTATCTATTGGCGATTTCGTTCCAATTCACACTCCAAGTAATATTCGGCATGCTAATTACATTGCCGGTTGCCAAATTGCATTATCTCTTATAGTTTCCGAGATATGGACTATCGATAATTTACACCTTAGGCTCTGCTTCTAACTTGGGCCCAAATTGTAAAATGGTCTTATCTATTGGCGATTTCGTTCCAATTCACATTCCAAGTAATATTCGGCATGCTAATTACATTGCCGGTTGCCAAATTGCATTATCTCTTATAGTTTCCGAGATATGGACTATCGATAATTTACACCTTAGGGCTCTGCTTCTAACTTGGGCCCAAATTGTAAAAATCGTCTTATCTATTGGCGATTTCGTTCCAATTCACATTCCAAGTAATATTCGGCATGCTAATTACATTGCCGGTTGCCAAATTGCATTATCTCTTATAGTTTCCGAGATATGGACTATCGATAATTTACACCTTAGGCTCTGCTTCTAACTTGGGCCCAAATTGTAAAATGGTCTTATCTATTGGCGATTTCGTTCCAATTCACATTCCAAGTAATATTCGGCATGCTAATTACATTGCCGGTTGCCAAATTGCATTATCTCTTATAGTTTCCGAGATATGGACTATCGATAATTTACACCTTAGGCTCTGCTTCTAACTTGGGCCCAAATTGTAAAATGGTCTTATCTATTGGCGATTTCGTTCCAATTCACATTCCAAGTAATATTCGGCATGCTAATTACATTGCCGGTTGCCAAATTGCATTATCTCTTATAGTTTCCGAGATATGGACTATCGATAATTTACATCTTAGGCTCTGCTTCTAACTTGGGCCCAAATTGTAAAATGGTCTTATCTATTGGCGATTTCGTTCCAATTTACACTCCAAGTAATATTCGGCATGCTAATTACATTGCCGGTTACGAAATTGCATTATCTCTTATAGTTTCCGAGATATGGACTATCAATAATTTACACCTTAGGCTCTGCTTCTAACTTGGGCCCAAATTGTAAAATGGTCTTATCTATTGGCGATTTCGTTCCAATTCACATTCCAAGTAATATTCGGCATGCTAATTACATTGCCGGTTGCCAAATTGCATTATCTCTTATAGTTTCCGAGATATGGACTATCGATAATTTACACCTTAGGCTCTGCTTCTAACTTGGGCCCAAACTGTAAAAATGGTCCTTATCTATTGGCGATTTTCGTTCCAATTCACATTCCAAGTAATATTCGGCATGCTAATTACATTGCCGGTTGCCAAATTGCATTATCTCTTATAGTTTCCGAGATATGGACTATCGATAATTTACACCTTAGGCTCTGCTTCTAACTTGGGCCCAAATTGTAAAATGGTCTTATCTATTGGCGATTTCGTTCCAATTCACATTCCAAGTAATATTCGGCATGCTAATTACATTGCCGGTTGCCAAATTGCATTATCTCTTATAGTTTCCGAGATATGGACTATCGATAATTTACACCTTAGGCTCTGCTTCTAACTTGGGCCCAAATTGTAAAATGGTCTTATCTATTGGCGATTTCGTTCCAATTCACATTCCAAGTAATATTCGGCATGCTAATTACATTGCCGGTTGCCAAATTGCATTATCTCTTATAGTTTCCGAGATATGGACTATCAATAATTTACACCTTAGGCTCTGCTTCTAACTTGGGCCCAAATTGTAAAATGGTCTTATCTATTGGCGATTTCGTTCCAATTCACATTCCAAGTAATATTCGGCATGCTAATTACATTGCCGGTTGCCAAATTGTATTATCTCTTATAGTTTCCGATATATGGACTATCGATAATTTACACCTTAGGCTCTGCTTCTAACTTGGGCCCAAATTGTAAAATGGTCTTACCTATTGGCGATTTCGTTCCAATTCACATTCCAAGTAATATTCGGCATGCTAATTACATTGCCGGTTGCCAAATTGCATTATCTCTTATAGTTTCCGAGATATGGACTATCGATAATTTACACCTTAGGCTCTGCTTCTAACTTGGGCCAAAATTGTAAAATGGGTCTTACCTATTGGCGATTTCGTTCCAATTCACATTCCAAGTAATATTCGGCATGCTAATTACATTGCCGGTCGCCAAATTGCATTATCTCTTATAGTTTCCGAGATATGGACTATCGATAATTTACACCTTAGGCTCTGCTTCTAACTTGGGCCCAAATTGTAAAATGGTCTTATCTATTGGCGATTTCGTTCCAATTCACATTCCAAGTAATATTCGGCATGCTAATTACATTGCCGGTTGCCAAATTGCATTATCTCTTATAGTTTCCGAGATATGGACTATCGATAATTTACACCTTAGGCTCTGCTTCTAACTTGGGCCAAAATTGTAAAATGGTCTTACCTATTGGCGATTTCGTTCCAATTCACATTCCAAGTAATATTCGCATGCTAATTACATTGCCGGTCGCCAAATTGCATTATCTCTTATAGTTTCCGAGATATGGACTATCCATAATTTACACCTTAGGCTCTGCTTCTAACTTGGGCCCAAATTGTAAAATGGTCTTATCTATTGGCGATTTCGTTCCAATTCACATTCCAAGTAATATTCGGCATGCTAATTACATTGCCGGTTGCCAAATTGCATTATCTCTTATAGTTTCCGAGATATGGACTATCGATAATTTACACCTTAGGCTCTGCTTCTAACTTGGGCCCAAATTGTAAAATGGTCCTTATCTATTGGCGATTTCGTTCCAATGCACATTCAAGTAATATTCGGCATGCTAATTACATTGCCGGTTGCCAAATTGCATTATCTCTTATAGTTTCCGAGATATGGACTATCGATAATTTACACCTTAGGCTCTGCTTCTAACTTGTTCCCAAATTGTAAAATGGTCTTATCTATTGGCGATTTCGTTCCAATTCACATTCAAGTAATATTCGGCATGCTAATAACATTTCCGGTTGCCAAATTGCATTATCTCTTATAGTTTCCGAGATATGGACTATCGATAATTTACACCTTAGGCTCTGCTTCTAACTTGGGCCCAAATTGTAAAATGGTCTTATCTATTGGCGATTTCGTTCCAATTCACATTCCAAGTAATATTCGGCATGCTAATTACATTGCCGGTTGCCAAATTGCATTATCTCTTATAGTTTCCGAGATATGGGACTATCGATAATTTACACCTTAGACTCTGCTTCTAACTTGGGCCCAAATTGTAAAATGGTCTTATCTATTGGCGATTCCGTTCTAATTCACATTCCAAGTAATATTCGCCATGCTAATTACATTGCCGGTTGCCAAATTGCATTATCTCTTATAGTTTCCGAGATATGGACTTATCGATAATTTACACCTTAGGCTCTGCTTCTAACTTGGGGGGGGGGGGGGGGGGGGGGGGGGGGGCCCAAATTGTAAAATGGTCTTATCTATTGGCGATTTCGTTCCAATTCACATTCCAAGTAATATTCGGCATGCTAATTACATTGCCGGTTGCCAAATTGCATTATCTCTTATAGTTTCCGAGGTATGGACTATCGATAATTTACACCTTAGGCTCTGCTTCTAAGTTGGGCCCAAATTGTAAAATGGTCTTCTCTATTGGCGATTTCGTTCCAAATCACATTCCAAGTAATATTCGGCATGCTAATTACATTGCCGGTTGCCAAATTGCATTATCTCTTATAGTTTCCGAGATATGGACTATCGATAATTTACACCTTAGGCTCTGCTTCTAAGTTGGGCCCAAATTGTAAAATGGTCTTCTCTATTGGCGATTTCGTTCCAAATCACATTCCAAGTAATATTCGGCATGCTAATTACATTGCCGGTTGCCAAATTGCATTATCTCTTATAGTTTTCCGAGATATGGACTATCGATAATTTACACCTTAGGCTCTGCTTCTAAGTTGGGCCCAAATTGTAAAATGGTCTTCTCTATTGGCGATTTCGTTCCAAATCACATTCCAAGTAATATTCGCCATGCTAATTACATTGCCGGTTGCCAAATTGCATTATCTCTTATAGTTTCCCGAGATATGGACTATCGATAATTTACACCTTAGGCTCTGCTTCTAAGTTGGGCCCAAATTGTAAAATGGTCTTCTCTATTGGCGATTTCGTTCCAAATCACATTCCAAGTAATATTCGGCATGCTAATTACATTGCCGGTTGCCAAATTGCATTATCTCTTATAGTTTCCGAGATATGGACTATCGATAATTCACACCTTAGGCTCTGCTTCTAACTTGGGGCCCAAATTGTAAAATGGTCTTATCTATTGGCGATTTCGTTCCAATTCACATTCCAAGTAATATCCGGCATGCTAATTACATTGCCGGTTGCCAAATTGAATTATCTCTTATAGTTTCCGAGATATGGACTATCGATAATTTACACCTTAGGCTCTGCTTCTAACTTGGGCCCAAATTGTAAAATGGTCTTATCTATTGGCGATTTCGTTCCAATTCACATTCCAAGTAATATTCGGCATGCTAATTACATTGCGGTTGCCAAATTGCATTATCTCTTATAGTTTCCGAGATATGGACTATCGATAATTTACATCTTAGGCTCTGCTTCTAACTTGGGCCCAAATTGTAAAATGGTCTTATCTATTGGCGATTTCGTTCCAATTCACATTCCAAGTAATATTCGGCATGCTAATTACATTGCCGGTTGCCAAATTGCATTATCTCTTATAGTTTTCCGAGATATGGACTATCGATAATTTACACCTTAGGCTCTGCTTCTAACTTGGGCCCAAATTGTAAAATGGCCTTATCTATTGGCGATTTTCGTTCCAATTCACATTCCAAGTAATATTCGGCATGCTAATTACATTTGCCGGTTGCCAAATTGCATTATCTCTTATAGTTTCCGAGATATGGACTATCGATAATTTACACCTTAGGCTCTGCTTCTAACTAGGGCCCAAATTGTAAAATGGTCTTCTCTATTGGCGATTTCGTTCCAATTCACATTCCAAGTAATATTCGGCATGCTAATTACATTGCCGGTTGCCAAATTGCATTATCTCTTATAGTTTCCGAGATATGGACTATCGATAATTTACACCTTAGGCTCTGCTTCTAACTTGGGCCCAAATTGTAAAATGGTCTTATCTATTGGCGATTTTCGTTCCAATTCACATTCCAAGTAATATCCGGCATGCTAATTACATTGCCGGTTGCCAAATTGAATTATCTCTTATAGTTTCCGAGATATGGACTATCGATAATTTACACCTTAGGCTCTGCTTCTAACTTGGGCCCAAATTGTAAAATGGTCTTATCTATTGGCGATTTCGTTCCAATTCACATTCCAAGTAATATTCGGCATGCTAATTACATTGCCGGTTGCCAAATTGCATTATCTCTTATAGTTTCCAAGATATGGACTATCGATAATTTACACCTTGTGCTCTGCCTCTAACTTGGGCCCAAATTGTAAAATGGTCTTATCTATTGGCGATTTCGTCCCAATTCACATTCCAAGTGATATTCGGCATGCTAATTACATTGCCGGTTGCGAAATTGCATTATCTCTTATAGTTTCCGAGATATGGACTATCAATAATTTACACCTTAGGCTCTGCTTCTAACTTGGGCCCAAATTGTGAAATGGTCTTATCTATTGGCGATTTCGTTCCAATTCACATTCCAAGTAATATTCGGCATGCTAATTACATTGCCGGTTGCCAAATTGCATTATCTCTTATAGTTTCCGAGATATGGACTATCGATAATTTACACCTTAGGCTCTGCTTCTAACTTGGGCCCAAATTGTAAAAATGGTCTTATCTATTGGCGATTTCGTTCCAATTCACATTCCAAGTAATATTCGGCATGCTAATTACATTACCGGTTGCCAAATTGCATTATCTCTTATAATTTCCGAGATATGGACTATCGATAATTTACACCTTAAGCTCTGCTTCTAACTTGGCCCAAATTGTAAAAATGGTCTTTTCTATTGGCGATTTCGTTCCAATTCACATTCCAAGTAATATTCGGCATGCTAATTACAATGCCGGTTGCCAAATTGCATTATCTCTTATAGTTTCCGAGATATGGACTATCGATAATTTACACCTTAGGCTCTGCTTCTAACTTGGGCCCAAATTGTAAATGGTCTTATCTATTGGCGATTTCGTTCCAATGTCACATTCCAAGTAATATTCGGCATGCTAATTACATTGCCGGTTGCCAAATTGCATTATCTCTTATAGTTTCCGAGATATGGACTATCGATAATTTACACCTTAGGCTCTGCTTCTAACTTGGCCCAAATTGTAAAATGGTCTTATCTATTGGCGATTTCGTTCCAATTCACACTCCAAGTAATATTCGGCATGCTAATTACATTGCCGGTTGCGAAATTGCATTATCTCTTATAGTTTCCGAGATATGGACTATCGATAATTTACACCTTAGGCTCTGCTTCTAACTTGGGCCCAAATTGTAAAATGGTCTTATCTATTGGCGATTTCGTTCCAATTCACATTCCAAGTAATATTCGGCATGCTAATTACATTGCCGGTTGCCAAATTGCATTATCTCTTATAGTTTCCGAGATATGGACTATCGATAATTTACACCTTAGGCTCTGCTTCTAACTTGGGCCCAAATTGTAAAATGGTCTTCTCTATTGGCGATTTCGTTCCAATTCACATTCCAAGTAATATTCGGCATGCTAATTACATTGCCGGTTGCCAAATTGCATTATCTCTTATAGTTTCCGAGATATGGACTATCGATAATTTACACCTTAGGCTCTGCTTCTAAGTTGGGCCCAAATTGTAAATGGTCTTCTCTATTGGCGATTTCGTTCCAAATCACATTCCAAGTAATATTCGGCATGCTAATTACATTGCCGGTTGCCAAATTGCATTATCTCTTATAGTTTCCGAGATATGGACTATCGATAAATTTTACACCTTAGGCTCGGCTTCTAAGTGGGCT